>NC_072032.1:2925753-3252420 GCF_027791375.1 Indicator indicator | reverse complement strand
CACTAAACCATGTCCCTCAGCACCACATCTACATGGCTTTGAAGCCCCTCCTGTGATGGGGACTCCACTCCCTGGGCAGCCTATTCCAGGGCTTGACAACCATTTCATGGAAGAAATTGTTCCAAATGTCCAACGCAAACCTTCCCTGGTGCAACTTGAGGCCATTTCCTCTCATCCCATCAATTGTTCCTTGGGAGAAGAGACCAGCTCCCACCTGGCTGCAACCTCCACTCAGGGAGCTGTAGAGAGTGAAGAGGTCCCCCCTCAATCTCCTTTTCTCCAGGCTGAACTGGAGTTCAGTTCCCTCAGCTGCTCCACACCAAACCTGTTGTCCAGACCCTTCACCAGCTTTGTCGTGGACTCTGGTCCCACTCCAGCACCTCAACGTCGTTCCTGGAGTGAGTGCCCCAAAACTAAACCTGTTATTTGAGATGAATATGCCTCATTCAATTTGGAAAAGTGAGTGGACTAGGATTTTGCTTTGTGGCTTTGCTATGCCCTTCCAAGAAGCTGATAACCTTTCTACAAATGCCTTTCCTGAAAGGAAACAATCAGCAGAATGAGAATTAAAATGAGTTGAAGCAGAAAATGAATCAAGCAGGAGACATTAATGGATTAACTCCTTTCCAGGCAGTGCTGCTTCCAGCACCCCTCCATCTTTTCAAGGGCAGGGTGAGCATGAGATCTGTTGCCTGACTTGGAGATCTGTCTAGCAAGAGAGCAGCTCAGCTGGTCAAAAAAGCTTTCCCCTTTTTTGTTTGCACAATTTGCTGAACAAATGATCACTTAATCTCTGATTAATCAAGACACAAGTGCTAAAATGTCCCCATATACCTCACTCTCTGACACCTGCAACAAAGTGCTGAGAAGCCTTAGTTCCTTTGGGCTTTTCTTCTGCAGTTGTTCTCCATTAGGGCAGCCTTCCAGCACCTGAAGGGAGCTACAAGAAAGCTGGGGAGAGGACTTTTTACAAGGGCTTGTACGGATAGAATGAGGGGCAATAGCTTTGAGCTGGAAGAGGGGAGATTTAGACTAGAGATTAGGGAAGAATTCTTTCCAGTGAGGGTGGTGAGATGCTGGAAAGAATGTAAAGACCAAATAACTATGTAACAGTGCTGTGTCTTGAGCAGATGAACTCCCTTTACAGCAAGGGTGGGGAGGCACTGGAACAGGTTGCCCAGGGAGGTTGTGGATGCCCCCTCCCTGGAAATGTTAAAGGCCAAGCTGGACAGGACCTTGAGCAACCTGGTCTATAGAAGGTGTCCCTGCCCATGGCAGGGGTTTGGAACTAGATGATCTTTAAGCTCCCTTCCAACCAAAAGCATTCTGTGATTCTATGATTCTCATACCCAAGCTCTGTAACAGAATCATAGAATCATAGAATTAGTCAGGGTTGGAAGGGACCACAAGCATCATCCAGTTCCAACCCCCCACCATGGGCAGGGACACCTCACACTAGATCAGGCTGGCCAGAGCCTCATCCAGCCTGGCCTTAAACACCTCCAGGGATGGGGCCTCAACTACCTCCCTGGGCAACCCATTCCAGGCTCTCACCACTCTCATGCTTTATTTAAGGCAGTCAAAGAAAGCCACCTGATTACATTGCACAATTGAGACTCATCCTTATAAACACTTTTAAGATTTTTGCAAACCCCAGGGCTGCTAAGAAATCAAATAAATATTAGTTCCAGCACTCTATCTTTTCTTTTTGCCTCTTCTTTTTTTTTTCTTTTTCCCCAATAAGACACTAAAGAAGAACACCACACAGTGAAATTGCATCCCACTCTTAAATTGTGTGCTGTCTCACAAGCTCAATAATTCTACATTCCCATGAAGTCTATCTGCTCCTGTAGGAGGTCATCTATCAGTT
Source organism: Indicator indicator (assembly GCF_027791375.1). Lineage (NCBI taxonomy): Eukaryota > Metazoa > Chordata > Aves > Piciformes > Indicatoridae > Indicator > Indicator indicator. The sequence continues at coordinate 3,250,550 of NC_072032.1, read as the reverse complement.
TGTTTGCAGGTTAAATATTCACTAATGCTTTATTAGCACATATATTTCAGATGATCAGCTTTGACTAATGCCCAAGTGCCACAGAGTTTCCCTTATTTAACAAACATTTTCAGCTCTCCCTTCTTGCTTTATCAACATAAATTATAATAACTGTCTAATAACTGTAAATCAATACCAACCCTGCAATAGATCATTCTGAACCAGAGAGCTGTTAAAAAGTGAACTGCCAATAGAAACTTCTTTCTTACTCCTTTATTATTGTTTTACACTGGGACAGGTTTGCCCAAGGAGGTGTTCGGAGCCCCATCCCTGGAGATATTCCAAGTGAGGCTTGACAGGGCTCTGGGCAACTTGATCTAGTTGAGGATGTCCCTGCTGACTGCAGAGGGGGTTGGACTGGGTGACCTTCAGAGGTCCCTTCCAACCCAGACTATTCTATGATTCTCTGATGATTCTCTGATTCTGCTTTTCCTGCTGCCTTTTATCTTTTACTGAACCCTCAGCAATGCTGGGACAGTGCATTGGTTGAATCACCTCACTTGGACAGATATTTTCTTGTCTCAATTCATTGAGATTAGGATCATGTTCTTATTTTTGCTGTAGGCTGAGGAGGCCAGTGTGATTCTTCAGGTCTTGTGGTTGACTTCATTTTACTTTGCCTCTGGCTCTCCCTTGCTTTCTCTCCTGTTTAGTTATTTTAGTTGAAAGCCATGCATGCACTGAAACCAGTGTACCCTTGTAAGTGTACCAGGAACAGACTGAACCAAGGATCATAGAATCATAGAATGCACTGGGTTGGAAGGGACCTCTAGAGGTCACCTACTCAAACCCCCTGAAGTAAGCAAGGATACCCCAACAACATCAGGTAGCTCAGAGTCCCATCAAGCCTGACCTTAAATGTCTCCAGGGATGGAGCCTGCACCACCTCCTTGGTTTCAACACCATGTGGGCCTTAAGAAGATGATGTGAGCCTTGTGGTGTGGGTCTTAAGAAGGTGGTGTGGAACGTGTCTAGATTTAGGTTGGCAGATGTAGCTTTCCAGTGTCTGCTCCCCATCGGGTGTGCTCCACCAGCAATGGAGGGAGGGAAATCTTATTTAAAGAGTGGCTCCCAAAGCAGCTCTCTAAAGCAGGCAGGACACATCTTCCTCCACAAGTGAGAAAAAAGGGATGACTAATTTTGACTCAACACCTACCTTTTGGATGGCTGAAGTCAAGGAGGATGAATCATAGGCATGGTGTACTGATCTCCCTCCTCTTTATACAACAAGATTTTTGTTGTTGCTCCTGCCTTTGTGGAGTCCTTGCTCCAAAACGTCTACTATTTTTATGGTCTTCCAGAGTCATATTTTACAGAATTATGCTGTTGAAATCACAGGCTGGAGTCTAGGTATGTGGAGACCAATAGTCCCTGGATTTAACTGCAGGATATGTTCATTACTGAACAGTCTTTCAATAAAATTGCAGTACAGCTATTTGCCCTGGCTTGGCCAATCTGTTTAATGCTTCCTGCTCTTTCCAAGTGGACCACTATGCCTGGTATGATTTCAGGTAGTCAGGCTCCAAATGTGAGGGAAAGTACTTGTAACAAAGTCTTTACTGTGTTGGAGTCAGTCCCTGCCAGCAGAACTGTTTGTTAAAGCCACTGACAGTTCCTGCACTCTCTGCTAAAAAGCCTTTCTCACCAGTTCTACTTACGAGCTCTGATGTACCCTCTCTGAAGAGTTCTGTTACCAAATTTCTGCTCAGTGAGGTCCATGGCAGGGGGGCTAGAGCTAGATGATCCTTGAGGTCCCTTCCAACCCTGACAATTCTATGATTCTTTCAGTGCTTGATTTGCACAATGTAAGATATCCTCCACAAACTCCCTTAGAGCTGAGTAGCTACATTTGGTTTGCTATGTAGAAACAGCCTATCTTAACTTTTTACCAAACAAAACAATTATGAAGGACTGACATTTCAAAACCTCTTTTGGAGCAGATCCAGTGGAGTCAACAAAGATGATCAGAGGGCTGGAGCACCTCTGCTATGAGGTTAGGCTGAAAGAATTGTGGCTGTGTTGCCTGGAGAACAGAAGGCTCTGGGGAGACCTTAGAGCTGCATTTCAATATCTGAAGGAGACTTACAGGAAGGCTGGGGAGGGACTGTTTAGAAGGGCCTGTGGGGATAGGATGAGGGGCAATGGTTTGAAACTGGAGCAGGGGAGATTTAGGTTGGACATTAGAATCATAGAATCATAGAGATTTCATTAGGAGAAAGTTCTTCACAATTAGGGTGATGAAATGCTGGAACAGGTTGTCCATGGATGTGATCGAGGCCCCATCCCTGGAGACATTCAAGATCAGACTTGATTTTGTCCTGGGCAGCCTGATCTAGTTGGAGTGTCCCTGCTCACTGCAAGGGGCTGGACAAGATGACCTTTGAGGGTCCCTTCCAACCCTATGCTGTAGAGAGCAATGAGGTCTCCTCTCAGTCTCCTCTTCTCCAGACTAAACAACCCCAGTTCCCTCAGTAGCTCTTCCCCAGCCCTGTTCTCCAGACCCTTCTCCAGCTTTGTTGCCCTTCTCTGGGCCTGCACCAGCACCTCGATGTCCTTCTTGGAGTTATGGACCCAAAACTGAACTCACCATTTGAGGTGTGACCTCACCAGAGCTGAGTCCAGGGTGACAATCACTGCCCTACTCCTGCTGATCCAGGTCAGGATGCTGGTGGCCTCCTTGGCCACCTGAGTATAGAAAATGAAGCATAGGAACATAAGCCACATGTTTGTGTAGCACTGTTATCAACTGTCTTTTCCATCAGACACAAAGATGCCAGCTAGATTAAAAGATGCCATGAAATGAAAAGAAGAATAATCTACTTTAATTTTCCCCAAAGGACAATGCAACTTATCACAGAAGCTGCAGAAGTGCACAAACCATGGCCTAATATTGAAGATTTATAGATTATAGACTAAGAAGAGACCATTATGATCACCTAGACTGACTTTGGTCCAGTTCATTACAGATACCTTCAGTGAGCACTTCTTGCATCAGTGCTGTAACTTTTGGCAGCATTTTGGCTCTTCCTCTAGGAAAACATCCCAACAGAAAGACTTAAAATGATGAGGAATGAATAATGTGCTTCACTGATTTGTTACACAGAACCCCACAGAAATGTCTGCTTTATTTCCAAAATGACTTCAGTGAGTTTGACCATTGGCTCTTGCCATGCTTCTGTCAGTTAGATTAAAGAGCTTTCCATTATCACAAGTCCTCTCTCCATGTTCCTCCTTATAGATTAGGAGGTGACTCAATCATAATCTACCCTCAGATAAATTAAATAAATCAATCTTATTTAGGCTTTGACTGGAAGGAAGGATTTGCCCAGGGAGGTGGTGGAAGCCTCATCCCTGGAGATTCTTAAGGCCAGGCTGGATGTGGGTCTGAGCAATCTGCTCTAGTGTGAGGTGTCCCTGCCCATGGCAGGGGGGTTGGAACTGGATGATCCTTGAGCTCCCTTCCAACCCTAACAATTCTGTGATTCCGTGATCATTGTCCAGGGAGGTCATGGACGCCCCCTCCCTGGAGGTGTTCAAGGCCAGGTTGGATGAGGCCTAGAGCAATCTGGGTTAGTAGGAGGTGTCCCTGCCCAAGCAGGGGGGCTTGGAACTGGGTGATCTTTAATGTCCCTTCCAACATAAACCATTCTATGAATCTATGAAGCTAAGGCTTTCCAGTCCTCTATAAATCCAAACTCTCTTCTCGAGTCTCTGCTTTGCAAGATGTGGTCCCAGATTTGAAATATCAGTCAGATTTTCTGCTCCTGTTTGTCTGACTTTTCCTGGTTTTATTGACATTTCTGTAGCTTACATCAGGTCACCTCATCAAATGATTCAGCACTCTCTGTGCAATCAGCCCTTCACTGCAATTCTCTTTTGTAGCTCAAAGCTCCTGTAGATCATCAGTGTAGGGATGCTTTCTGCTCTCTTACCTCAGATCTACAATGCAGTACAGCTATGATCTGGATTTTACTTAGGTTTTTAGAGATTTGTGATGGAGCACATCCATTTATATTTGCAAAGACTCCTCTCAGAAAAACACAAGAGTAATTCTTCCTTGTATTTATTTTTATCACAGTGTCATACAGAGCTTTTCACCTCTGGGTAGTGGTTTCAACAACTGAATGTTGTTGGAGAGTCTGGAGAGGAGAAGGCTCTGAGGTGACCTTCTTGTGGCCTTCCAGTATCTGAAGGGGGCTACAAGAAAGCTGGGGAGGGACTTGTTAGGATATCAGGTAGTGATAGGACTAGGGGAAATGGAACAAAGCTGGAAGTGGGGAGATTCAGGCTGGACGTGAGGAAGAAGTTCTTCACCATGAGAGTGGTGAGAGCCTGGAATGGGTTGTCCAGGGAGGTGGTTGAGGCTCCATCCCTGGAGGTGTTTGCAGCCAGGCTGGATGAGGCTCTGGCCAGCCTGCTGTAGTGTGAGGTGTCCCTGCCCATGGCAGGGGAGTTGGAACTGGATGATGCTTGTGGTCCCTTCCAACCCTGACTGATTCTATGATTCTATGAACTCCTGATGGCAAAGCTTGGAAATCACTATGACTTGAGTTACTTATTTATTTGATTTTAATTAAACAGGTTTGGTGGTCTTGGTCTAGTTTTAGTGAGCAAATCTCTTTGTCTAAAATTTACCACAGCAGCTAGTAGTAGAGTTCACAAACTGGTTGGTCAAAGGCTATGAATGCCACAGACTACTTTCTTTACTTGCACATACCAGAGGTGCTAACAGTATTTGTGACAGCACATGGGCTAGCTTCACATCAGTTCTATTCTGGAGAAGAGAAGACTGAGAGAGGATCTTATTGATATTTATAAATATCTGAAGGGTGGGTGTCAAGAAGAAGGGGCCAGGCTCTTTTCAGTGCCCCTTGATAGCACAAGGGGCAATGGATACAAAATGTAACCCAGGAGGTTCCACTTCAACATGAGGAGAAAATTCTTTACTGTGAGGGTTACAGAACCCTGGAGCAGGCTGCCCAGAGAGGTTGTGGAGTCTTCTTCTCTGGAGACTTTCAAGACCTGTCTGGATGCATTCTTGTGTGGCCTGCCCTATGTGATCCTGCTTTGGCAGGGGGTTGGACTCAATGATCTCCAGAGGTCCCTTCCATCCCCTAACATTCTGTGATTCTCTGGTTTCTAAAACATTTCCAGGCTGTATCATGCCATGGAGTAGTCATTGTGACAGGACAAGGGGTAACAGGCACAGACTTGAACATAGGAAGTGCCATCTAAACATGAGGAGAAACTTCTTTACTTTGTGGGTGGTGGAGCCCTGGAGCAGGCTGCCCAGAAAGGTGATAGAGTCTCCAATTCTGGAGTCATTCAAAACCCTCCTGGATGCCATCCTGTGCAACCTGCTCTAGGTGAACCTGTTCTGGCAAGGGGATTGGACTCACTGATCTTCAGATATCCCTTCCAAACCCTAATATTCTGTGATCCTGTGATATTGATTTGGTTACTCTGTCCCATATATGAGGAAAGGCCTTTGCAGCTCTAAGCCTAAAGGAAGATAATTTAAGGAAGAGTTTTACTATATGCCAGATATTTTATTATTTTAGTTTGTTCTTTCTCCTCACTCATGTGTGTTTCAACAGGCTTACAGAAGGTGGTAGCAGCTACCCTAAAGAAAGCTTTTGTGCCTTTACATGACTTCCTTTTACAGGAAAGAGATGTTGTTTTTTTTCCAGTTGGAGACCACTTTGCTCTTTAATCCTCTATGGTTTCTACAAAGGAAGCAGTTGAAGTAACTCTCCTAAAGTGAAAATATGTTAAGGGATAAGAACCTTTCATGTGTTTACAGCCAAGAACTCAAACTTAAATCAGAATCTCAGCACCATAATCTTTTAGCAAATGTTACCAGCTGCTCAGCTCCACACTTTCTTCCTTCTAAAAGCAAGTAAGAAAATGAAAATTCATCATGTGAGCCAGCTAGGGGTTCTTAGTGCCCTTACCTTAATAGATGATACATCAGAGTGCCTGTCTTTCTGGAAATTTTAGTTTTAATGGGCTGGCACCCATCTTCCTGAAAATACTAGAATAAAAATATTCATCAAGTCTTTTATATATGACTTGAGCCTCTATTTTTATAGATTTATAGACTCACTTTTTATATGTGCTTCTGAGAAATAGTACTTAAATTTTCTTCTACATCTATTTAGTATGGCTGACTATATTTTGCTTCACTGGAAGGGCCAATAAAGTAGCATGGCTGCTCCAGCCTTTTTGAGATCCTTCCAAATGAAAAGAAATATTTAAAATTTAAAAAAAAATAATAATTCAGATGTATAATAAGTAGGAAATGTCAGAGAAATTTGCCAAAATAATCCTCATGAAAGTGGAGTTAAACTCCCCCCTCCAAGACAGTATTTTCTAAGTGGTATAGTCAATAGAATCCAACAAAAAACTCCTTCTTCATCCATCCATCTATCATTCTACATTGTGTCTAATTCTAAATTATAATATTATAATAAATTATATAATCATAGAAATATATTGTTCCCTACATGCTCTATCACCTAGACTCCATTCTGCTCTCACAGCTGAGCAAAGCCCTGCATGAATCTGCATCCAAAGTGTAATGGCTTGAAGTCCAGATGGAGAGCAGTGACAAGTGGTGTCCCTCAGGGGTCTGTACTGGGACCTGTGCTGGTTAATATTAATTTTTATCAGTGCTACAGACAGTGAGATTGAATGCACCACCAGCAAGTCTGCAGATGACACCAAGCTGAGTGGTGCTGTCAGTATGCTAGAGGGATGGGATATCATCCAGAAGACTCTGGAGGAGAGGTGGGCCCAGGTGAACCTAATGAGGTTTAACAAGACCAGGTGCAGGGTCCTGCATCTGGGTCAGAACAATCCTCATCATCAATAAAGGCTGGGGGGTGAGGTGATAGAAAGCAGCCCTGCAGAAAAGGACTTGGGAGTTCTGGTGGGTGAGAAACTGGACATAAAGCAGCAAAGGACACTTGCAGCCCATGGCATCCTGGGCTGCATCAAAAGCAGCATGGCCAGCAGATGGAGAGAGGTGATTCTGCTCCTCTGCTCTGTTCTGCTGAGACCTCACCTGGAGTGAGTCCAGCTCTGGAGCCCTCAACACAGGACATGGATCAGATGGAGCAGGTCTAAAGGAGGGCCACAGAGATGATAAGGGATTTGGAACACCTCTGTTATGAGGACAGGCTGAGGGAGCTGGGGTTGTTCAGCCTGGAAAAGAGAAGGCTCCAGGGAGACCTAATAGCAGCCTGGAAGTACCTGAAGGGGGCTCCAAGAAGGCTGCAGAGGGACTGTTTGCAAAGGCCTGCAGGGACAGGATGAGGGACAATGGTTTGAAATTAGAGAAGAGCAGATTTAGACTGGATGTTAAGAACAAGTTCTGCACCATAAGGATGGTGGAACACTGGAACAGGTTGCCCAAGGAGATAGTTGAGGCCACATCCCTGGAGATATTCAAGGTCAGACTCCACAAGGCTCTGAGTAACCTGATCTAGTGGAGGATATCCCTGGTGACTGCAGGGGGGTTGGAATAGATGACCTTTGGAGGTCCTTTCCAACCCAAACCATTCTATAATACAGTATAAACACTGTATTAGATGCTACTGGAGTAAAGATCAATATATAAACTTACTGTAATAAAGGCAAATAACTTATCTGGTGGTGAGCATGGTTTTTAAACACTGTCATCTTTGTCCAAACAATAACAAAACAATGTTTAACTCTGAACAGCTGAAATGAATGAGGTGACATAGCCTCTCCTCTGGGCTTTTTGCCAGACAGGAGTGACCTTGGAGGCAATGGGAAATAGCAGATGACACTGTTTATTTCGAGTTACATAGAAACAGTCCTGGATATATGTTTGTGGTTTGTTTTTTTTTTTAAAGTTTCTCCCCTCTGGCAAATAAGAATTACTTTGAGAAGCCAGCTGAAAACATACACCTCATATACCAACCTGGGCAGCCTACAGCCACTGGGGCTTTTGGACACCAAAGCTGCAGCAAGTGAGGAAAAAGTGAGGGCACATTTAAATCCACAACATTTCCCACTTTCATTTCTCACATGGGGGAGCTTGCCACGTATCAGAGGAACTGAGATGCAAGCTTCATTTGCATCTCTATATCAGTTAATACCTTCTTCTCTTCAAAGTCAAACACCACCATCACCCAGCTCCAGTCTGACTCATTAACCTCTCAGGACATTGACCTTTCCCAATACTCTCAGAGTTTGTTGTCCAGCTGTCAACTTATCCTGTACATCCTAGAGTGGTGTGTCCATACCTGGAGTACTGCCTCCAGTTCTGAGGCCCCCAGTGTGCTGGGGGACATGGAACTGCTGTAGTGGGTTCAGAGGAGGCCACAAGGATGATCAGAGGGCTGGAGAACTTCCCCTGTGGTGACAGTCTGGGAAAGTTGGGGCTGTTCAGCCTGGAGAAGAGAAGGCTCCAGGGAGACCATAGAGCAGCCTTCCAGTACCTGAAGGGGACTACAGGAGAGCTGGGGAGGAACTTTTGACAAGGGTTTGGAGTGATAGGATGAGGAGCAATGGCTTTGAGTCAGAAGAGAGCAGATTTAGACTGGAGATTAGGAAGAAATTCTTTCTAGTGAGGTTGGTGAGACATTGGAACAGGTTGCCCAGGGAGGTGTTCAAGGCCAGATTGGAGAGGGTCATGAGCAACCTGATCTAGTGGAAGGTGTCCCTGCCCATGGCAGGGGGTTGGAACTAGATGATCTTTAAGGTCCCTTCCAATCCAAACCATTCTACGAATCTCTGAATCCCTTGCACTCTTCAAACCGAAGAAAAGTCCCATAGTAAAAGCCAAACACCCCAAATCCTCTCTTTCTTCACCTCCTGTTCAGAGCTCACATCTCTCAAGCAACCTACTCACATCTTCCTTTCTTGCTCCTGCTTTATTTCCAACCTCTACCCCAGCATTAGCCATAACAAAAATCCTAGAAATGTAGGAATATTTGATTTCATTTCTGTTATTGTCTGCTGGCTTAAATGAAAAACAGAAATAAACTCAATATTTTCTTTTTGATAATTCATTTTGCTTTCATTTCAAGTCAGCCTGGCAAATGTGAGAAGAAAGAAGAAATTATTCTGAATTGACAAAGTATTGGCTCGACCCTAAACAAAGTAATTCAAATTATCTATTAAGCTCCATTTTTGTTATAAAGGAATTGATTTTTGGAAATAATATTTTTATTTTAAAATTATTTTTCCTACCTTCCTATTTTCAATCACAGGATCCCAGGCTCACAGGATGTTAGGGGCTGGAAGGGACCTCCAAATGTCATCGAGTCCAACCCCCCCTGCCAGAGCAGGGCCATCAGCATGAACATGTCTTGGTTGCCATGATTCAGATCCTTTTATTCAACACTAGGAAAAATTCCCCATTCTTGGAAACGTAAATGGAACATAAAATCTTGTAATGCTTCTTTGGTATGTTCATTGCTGTGTAAATTCAGCCTTCTTCCCCTGTTTCACATGTTCCTGTCTTGATCTGTAATGTTTGCTGGATAGTAATGCCTCCATTTAGTGTCTTGAGATCATGTCTTACGAGGAGCAGCTGAGGGAGCTGGGGTGGTTTAGTCTGAAAAGGAGGAGGCTGAGGGGATTTAATAAATGTCTGTAAATATCTGAGGGCTGGGGGTCAGGAGGGAGGGGACAGGCTCTGCTCAACTGCACCCTGGGATAGGACAAGGGGCAATGGATAGAAACTCCAGCACAGGAGGTTCCACCGCAACATGAGGAGGAACTTCTTCACTGTGAGGTCACAGAGCACTGGAACAGGCTCCCAAGAGAGGTTGTGGAGTCTCCTTCTCTGGAGCCTTTCCAGCCCTGTCTGGATTTGTTCCTGTATGACCTGTGCTGGATTCTACCATCCTGCTCTGGCAGAGGGCATGGACTTGATGATCTTTGGAGGTCCCTTCAAACCCCTAACAGCTTGTGAGCCTGGGATTCTCACTCTCTACAACCCCCTGAGAGGAGGCTGTAGAAGGGTGTGGGCTGGTCTCACAAGTCACAACTGATAGAAGAGGAAATGGCACCAAGTTACACTAGGGGAGGTTTAGGACATTAGGAAAAACTTCTGTACCAAAAGGGTTCTCAAAAACTGGAACAGCCTGCCCAGAGCAATGGTGGAGTCCCCATCCCTGGAGGGATTTAAAAGCTGAGCAGATGTGGTGCTCAAGGAGAAGATGTAGTGGTAGCCCTGGTAAAGTTAGATAATGGTTGGGCCTGATAACTTTAAAGGTCTCTTTTCCAGCCCTAGCCAGTCTGTGAAATGCCAGCAAGGGACAGAAATTGCCTGTTTCCCATTCCTTACACAGTTAAACTTACATCAGGTATCTCACAATAAATAGACTGAAGAGAAATAGTCACATGAATAAAATAATTGTATTTATATAGCTAAGTGGAAGCACTTAAGGGTTGTTTAATGCCTAAGTAGAAAACTACCAGCAAGAACATAAATTTTGCCAAGAATGTTGGCAAGAGAAAATGTAATCCTTAAAGGATTTATCTACACCCATTAGTTTAAATCTTTAGCAATACAGCATCTGCAAATTTAGTTAAGGTGTCAGCTTAAAAACTTGGAGAAGCTTTGGACAGGAAAATTCACCTTTTGGTATGCTTTAAAGAGCTTTCAAAGCCAAACCCTCTTGGGTGCAAGTGTGGAGTTACTTGAGGAGTGCTGAGCAGATTGCACAAGGCTGCTGTTGATAGGTGTGAGTAGAAGGGAAAGCAAAACATCCAACCAAGGAGCAACTCACTCCCTAATCAGATATCTACTGCAGTCAGATTAAAAGAGAGAAGTACATATATACAGATATTTTGAACTGGCATTTGGAAAGATATCTTTATTGATGATCTGGACAAGGGAATTGAGTCCATCATCAGTAAGTTTGCAGACGACACCAAGTTAGGAGCAGGTGCTGATCTGTTGGAGGGTAGGAGAGCCCTGCAAAGGGACCTTGACCAGCTGGCTGGGTGGGCAGAGGCCAATGGGATTTAACAAGGCTAAGTGCAGGGTTCTACACTTTGGCCACAACAACCCCAAGCAGTGCTACAGGCTGGGGACAGAGTGGCTGGAGAGCAGCCAGGCAGAGAGGGACCTGGGGGTGCTGGGTGACAGCAGCTGAACAGGAGCCAGAAGTGTGCCCAGGTGGCCAGGAGAGCCAATGGCATCCTGGCCTTGATCAGGAATGGTGTGGCCAGCAGGACAAGGGAGGTTATTCTGCCCTGTGCTCAGCTCTGGTCAGGCCACCCCTTGAGTGCTGTGTCCAGTTCTGGGCTCCTCAATTCAAGAGAGATGTTGAGGTACTGGAAGGTGTCCAGAGAACGGCAACAAAGCTGGGGAGGGGTCTGGAGCACAGCCCTGTGAGGAGAGGCTGAGGGAGCTGGGGGTGTTTAGCCTGGAGAAGAGGAGGCTCAGGGCACACCTCATTGCTCTCCACAACTACCTGAAGGGAGGTTGTAGCCAGGTGGGGGTTGGGCTCTGCTCCCAGGCAACCAGCACCAGAACAAGAGGACACAGTCTCAAGCTGTGCCAGGAGAGGTCTAGGCTGGATGTTAGGAGGAAGTTCTTCACAGAGAGAGAGATTGCCCATTGGAATGTGCTGCCCAGGGAGGTGGTGGAGTCACCATCCCTGGAGATGTTCAAGAGAAGCCTGGATGAGGCACTTAGTGCCATGGTCTGGTTGATTGGTTAGGACTGGTGATAGGTTGGACTGGAGGATCTTGGAGGTCTCTTCCAGCCTGGTCAATTCTATGATTCTATGAATCTATGATTCTGTTCCCACTGGGTCATGATTGGGTCACGTCTATCTAAAGCTGTTGGTGCACTGCACCCACTTCTGGGTTGTACATGGGAACTGGACACTGTAAGGTTGAGGCAGGCTTGTGAAATGCTGGTCAGCTTTTCCATACCATCATAGCCTACTTGACTATTTATGAAACAAATGATATAGCACAGCATCAGGTTTGTCTCCTATGCTCCCCCACTGAAGTATAGACATGTTATAGAATCACAGGATCATAGAATGTTGGGGTTGGAAGATAGCTTTGAGATCATCAAGTCCAATTGCTCAGGTAGAGCTCACAACCCCACCACCACTGCTAAGCTACTGCCACTAAACCATGTCTCTAAGTACCAAATCCAGATGTATTTTAAATACTTCCAGGGATGGTGACTCCACCATCTCCTTGGGCAGCCTGTTCCAATGCCTCAAAACCCTTTCTGGGAAGAAATTTTTCCTAATAGCCAACCTGACCCTCCCCTGGCACAATCCGAGCTCATTTCCTCTTGTCCTGTCACTTGCTGCATGTGAAAAGACACCGATGCCCTCCTTGCTCCAACCTGCCTTCAGGGAGCTGTAGACAGCAATGAGGTCTGCCCTCAGCCTCCCCTTCTGAAAACTAAACAGCTCCAGTTCCCCCAGCTGCTCCTCACAAGACTTGGGTTCAAGGCCCTTCAGCAGCTTTGGTGCCATTCTCTGGCCATGCTCCAGCACCTGCAGACTCAGGATTTCCTCAGTGTCTCAATTCAGTGGCAGAAATGCTGGCAGGCAGCAATGAACTGCAATTTATGTCCTACTTCAAATGATCTGCAGTGTCCTTTCCTGGTATCACACACAGGACATCAAGTGTTGGTAATATCCTTAGGATATCATATCAAATAACTGCACTCCTTATACCTGGCTGAATTACAGAATGAAGTGATCCTGTCCTCTGTTTTTGTTGTTTCTTCCATTCCTCTGTGATGAGGGTGGTGAGACACTGGCACAGGTTGCCCAGGGAGGTGGTGGAAGCCTCATCCCTGGAGGTTTTTGCAGCCAGGCTGGATGTGGCTGTGAGCAACCTGCTGTAGTGTGAGGTGTCCCTGCCCGTGGCAGGGGGATTGGAACTGGATGATCCTTGAGGTCCCTTCCAACCCTAGCAATTCCATGATTCCATGATCCTGCAGCACTTAGCAGGGTTGGGGCTACAATCTGTGTTCTGTGTGAAAATTTCTCATCTGACGAAGCACTGTTGGTTCAAGCTGATAGGAAGAATTGCCTAAAAATAAAGAATCCATTTTAAGCCAGGTGGTGTAATTTTAAAATCACTACTTAAAAGGTATACAGTAATGCAATTAGTCTGGGATGTAATTAGAGACATTTGGATGATGGCTTGAGTAGATGACATTTCTTGCTTAGCTGAGCATTTTGGAATGCTACAACTGAATTGAAAGTAACTTCTGTCCTGGACTTTGTGCAGTGTCTAAGTGGGGTACGTTAAGAGGTGTCCAGCAGATTGAGGGAGGTTCTGTTTCCCCCTCTACTCTGCCCTCGTGAGACCTCACCCGGAATATTGTGTCCAGTTCTGGGCTCCCCAGTTCAAGAGGGACAGGGATCTACTTGAGAGATTCCAGCAGAGGGCTACAATAATGATGAAGGAACTGGAGCACAGCCCTATGAGGAGGGGCTGAGAGCCCTGGGGCTGTTTAATCTGGAGAAGACTGAGAGGGGATTTAATAAATGTCTATAAATATCTGAGGGCTGAGTGTCAAGAGGGAGGGGACAGGCTCTGCTCAGTTGCACCCTGGGACAGGACAAGGAGCAATGGATAGAAACTCCAGCACAGGAGGTTCCACCTCAACATGAGGAGGAACTTCTTCATTGGAACAGGCTCCCCAGAGAAGTTGTGGAGTCTCCTTCTCTGGAGACTTTCAAGACCCATCTGGAAGTGTTCCTGTGTGACCTGCACTAGATTCTATGGTCCTGCTCTGGCAGAGGGGTTGGACTTATGAATTCTGTAGGTCCCTTCCAACCCCTAACATCCTGTGTGCCTGTGAAAATAATTGGCAATTCCTTCCAGGTGCTGCTCTTATGACACTCCCCCAAAACACCTTTGCTGCAGTACTTCTCTTGTATCATCACCTTTATTCAGATCAAAAAGCAAGTTCAAACAAGCCAGCTTCATGTCAGGTTGTTCAAAGACTAATCAGACTTCTAGTCTTGAAGATACTCTTCAGGGAAGCATTTTACACAGACACACTTAGCACACAGTCTGATGATGAGCTTTGCATTTCTTAGCCACCCAGTAAACCTTCATGGGGATGTTACCAGCTTCTTAGCATGTGACCAGGTATGGCAGAACTGTGGTGCTGGCCCTCTGTGCACCCACAGCAAATGCAATTTAATTGGTCTTAAGCCATCCTCAAATGAAAGAGAAGCAAACTTACTTGCATTGGCTCACTTCTCTCACAGGGCAATGGCACATACAGGAAGAAATGCCAAGCTGTAACTTGTAAAACTCAGAACTTTGTATCTGAATACCACCTTCCAGACCAGACTCAGGAGAGAACTGCTTGGGTTGGGACTACTTTTTTGATAATGTTCAAAGATTTGGCTGTGGGAAAGCTCAGGATCATTGCTAATCTGTGTATGAGAGTGAAAGTCTACAAAATTAAGGGGTTCTTTGTAGTTGCCTGTTCTAGTGGGTTCTGCTGTCAGATCTTAGAATAGAATCATAGATTCATAGAATGGTGTGGGTTGGAAGGGACCTTAAAGATCACCTAGTTCCAACCCCTCTGCCAAGGGCAGGAACATCTCCCACCAGCCAGGTTGCTCAAGGCCTTGTCCAGCCTAGCCTTGAACATCTCCAGGGAAGGGGCATCCACAACCTCCCTGGGCAACCTGTTCAAGTGTCTCACCACCCTCATTGTAAAGAATTTCTTCCTAGTATCATAGAATGGTTTGAGTTGGAATGGACCTTAAACATCAGCAGCAGGTTAATTCTGTGATTCTGTGAATCTGTGACTGGTTTGAGTTGCAAGGGACCTCTAAAGGTCATGTAGTTGAATCCCTCCCCAGCAGTGTCATCTGAGTAATGGACTTCATATATTGTGCCAAACAGTTGTCACAATCCAGGTGCTTAACGCTTTCCTGTGCCTAGATGAGGCGCAATAAATACTAAGTCTGGAGTAGATGGAAGGTTTTTTAACTGATACAACCTTCCAATGAAAGACAGTTAATTTCTTGATGGAACTCACCATACCCAACATCCCCTCCAAATAGAAAAAAACCCCACCAAAAACAGATACTGAAAAAAAAATGGGGAAAACAGTGTCACAGGAAAAATAATCAATGGCACTCTGTTAAAGAAAGTCACTCTGTGGAAAGGAGTTAGTGTAGCAAAAATCAGTCATAGTTTTAAACAGGGGAGTACATAACAGATAAGGAGATCTGGAGGAACTGGAGAGAGGCTTACTCAGTATTAAATGATGATAAAACATCTGTACATTCCATCCATCAGTGAGTCCGTGAAAGAACATTTGATTTGGCAAATTATACAGCAGCCTAACCTTCTAACATTTACAGAGGGGGGAAAAAAAAAGGAACAGCTTATACAACCTTGAAAACAACCAATTTTTCTTGCAGAAGCAAACTGATGTGGAGTTGTTGGTATACTAGGCTGCTTCTGAAGAGCTAGTCATTAAACAGGGCACTTGCTTTTCCTAGAATGAACTGTGCAATTATGCTAAGAGAATGTGGCTGGTTGGGTGGGTTTCAAATATTTAATTAAAGAGAAAACTGCAGCTTCAGGTCCCTAAAGTGTGAGTTTTAGACCTACACTGCCAAACTTGAACCTACTCTTATTACAGAATCACAGAATCAACCAGGTTGGAAAAGACCTTCAAGATCATCAAGTCCAACCTATCACCCTCCATCATCTAATCAACTAAACCATGGGAATGAGTGCCTCATCCAGTCTGATTTTAAACACTTCCAGGGATGGTGACTCCACCACCTCCCTGGGCAGCACATTCCAATGGCCAATCTCTCTTTCTGTGAAGAATTTCTTCCTAAAATCCAGCCTAAACCTCCCACTGCAGTTTCTGTGAGAGAAGGACAGTAACAGCAGACTGACTTAACACTGTGACAACATCCTCTCACTTTGCTGATGGCCTTGATTTGACTAAGAGCCCCAAAATGTGAATGGTGGAGAAGGAGGTCAAACTGCATCCAGTTCTGGTGTCCCCATCAGGAAGGACACAGAGCTGCTGGAGTGAGTCCACAGGAGGGCCACAATGATGATCCAAGGGCTGGAACACCTCTGCTATGAGGATAGGCTGAGGGAGCTGAGGTTGTTCAGCCTGGAAAAGAGAAGACTCCAGGGACCCTTAGAGCTGCCTTCCAGTATCTGAAGGCAGCCTGCAGGAAGGCTGCAGAGGGAATTTTCATAAGAGACAGGACAAGAGGGAATGGTTTGAAGCTGAGGAAGAGTAGGTTTAGACTGGATCTTAGGAAGAAGTTCTTCAGTAAATGGGTGGTGAGACTCAAATGAGCTGCACAGAGTGGTTACCCCCTTCTTGGGAGTGTTCATGGCCAGGTTAGATGAGGCTTTGGGCAGCCAAGTCTAGTTGGGAGGTGTCCCTGCCCCCATGGCAGTGGGGTTGGAGTAGAAGATCTCTAAGGTCCCTTCCAATTTAAGCCATTCTATGATGTCTAACAAGACAGTTCTGCCCAAGTCAGGTAGGAGGATTTCTTTTCGTTTCAAACCCTGTGGGAAACCTTTGCCTTGCACGCTGTGAGTTGTTTTTCTTGCTTGTGACATCTTGCAGACTTTGTTTCAAATGTGCATACCTCTGTAGATACAGGACTTACAGATTTAATCAGCCCTAAAGATAAAACACTATCTCTTTTGTTCCCCAGCTAAAGCTCCTTCCATGTAGTGTCACTAGCTGCTCAACAGCCACATTTATTCTGAACATCCTGTACAGCCCAGCCAGCCTAGAGGACAAGCCCCTTCCTAGCTCTTTTTTCCTATAACACTTTTCTATCCCAGGTTTATGAACCACAAATAATCCTGTGGCAAGCTCTGTCCTTGCTCGTCCCACAGCTGTGCATGCCCCCAAAAATGACAGAGCACAAGTTCTCCATGACTCCATCATCCTCTTGCTTTGTTGACGGTGATGATTTGCATAAAAGCTCCAAAATGTGAAGAGTAGAAGACACTGAGGTGCTGGAGCATGTACACATAAGGGCAATGAAGCTGGGGAAGGGTTTGGAAGACAGATCTGGTGAGGAGCAGCTGAGGCACCTGGGATTGTTTAGCCTGGAGGAGGCTGAGGGCAGACCTCAGTGCTCTCCACAACTCCCTGAAAGGAGGTTGCAGTGAGGTGGGGCTTGGTCTCTTCTCCCTAGAAACAAGTGATAGGATTTCAGTAAATGGCCTCAAGTTGCACCAGGGGAGGTTTAGGCTGGGTATTAGAAGAAACTTCTTGACTGAAAGGGTTCTCAACCACTGGAACAGGCTGCCCAGGGAAGTGTTTGAATTCCCATTTCAAAATGAGGCTTAGATGCTCAGATAAGCATCTCCCTAGTAGCAGGTGATAGGGGGAGATGAAAGGGCCTGAAATTGCACCAGGGGAGGTTTAGGTTGGATATTAGGAAAAATTTCTTTCCTGCAAGAGTGGTCAGGGATTGGAACAGGCTGCCCAGGGAGGTGGTGGAGTGACCATCCCTGGAGGTGTTCAAGAAACCTGTGGCCATGGCACTTTAGGACAGGGTTTAACAGCCATGGTGGTGCTAAGTTGATGGTTGGACTCGACGATCTTAGAGGGCTTTCCAACTAAAACGATTCTATGATTCTGTGATGGACAAGGAGGTCAAAGTGATCCCTAACAAGACAGCTCTGATGAAGACAGGAGGATTTCTTTTCCTTTCAAACCTGGAGGCATAAAAGCAGAGCAGAATTAAGAAGTGCCAGATACAAACCTGGTACAAATTGATCTCTTGTTAGTTGAATGAAGTTACACAGCTTTCTGCCAGCTGATGAATTGCCCTTCCTTTCTTGTGAGGAAAAAATAAACACAGAGAGCAGGAAAAGCATTAGCACTAAGACTGTTCAACACTTCTTGTGTAATACCACTTGGCTTAAATTGGGAAAATTTCATTAACCCCCCAAAAATTAAATACCTATTGAAAACTGGCTTTAAAGCAGCCTTCCAGTAGGGGCTGAAAGGGGCTACAAGAACACTGGGGAGGGACTTTTTATAGGGGCTTGTAGTGACAGGACAAGGGGCAATGGCTTTGAGCTGGAAAGGGGAGATTGAGATGGAGATATGGAAGAAATTCTTTACAGTGAGGGTGGGGAGACACTGGAACAGGTTGCCCAGGGAATTTGTGGATGCCCCTTCCCTGGATGTGCTCAAGGATGAGGCCTTGAGCAACCTGGGCAAGTAGGAAGTGTCCCTGAACATAGGAAGGGGATGTGGAACTAGATGATCTTTAAGGTCCCTTCCATCCCAAACCATTCTATGAATCTATAAAATGAAGTGCAGTGAGCTTCCTTCTTTCTGTATGTTGTGTCTGACCCTCTTGTTGCTGTTTGCTTTCTGCAATATTGCAAATTACAGAAACAAAACAGAGTCAGAGGGTGATAGTCACACAGTGGTTGCTGAAGAACAGTTCTGTGCTGTCCTCATAGCAGGGGGACAGAGAAGAACTTGACATTTCCCTCTGCTGTTTGCCAACAGCCACCTGGTCGGGCAGCAGATGTGCATTAGCAGGAAACTGGCAGAAGCAAAGCTTTATGTAGAGTGTGTGCCATGTCCTGCAATGAAGGAGTCAAGAACCTGGACACAATGAAAGCTACAGATACTTCTAAGATTTTGAAGAGCATGTGTAGAAAACATAGGACAGAAATCCACAGACAGGTTCAGACTTTTAATACTATTCATGGAAGAGCTTACTGATACATAAATGACTGAATAAAATAAATAATAAACTTAAAACAAGTAACCTAATAACTGAATAAAATAAATAACATGATACATAAATAACTGAATATTTGGGTCATAAAATAGAAACTTTTTGGTTGAAAGAGACCAGCTATTAAATCCAACTGTTTTTTAGCTCTACCAAGGTTGGGACTAAAGCATGTCCCTCAGCACCACATCTCTGCTTCTCAAGGATGGAGATCAAAAAATCTTTCTGGGGAGCCTGTGCTAGTGTTTGGGAACCCTTTCAGTCAAGAAGCTGCTGCTTCTAATATCCAACCTAAACCTTCCCTGGTGCAACTTGAGGCCATTTCCTCTTCTCCTATCACCTGTTACTATGGAGAGGAGACCAACACTCACCTGGCTACACCTCATTTCAGGGAGTTGTAGAGAGTGAGCAGCTCTCCCCTCAGCCTCCTTTCCTCCAGGCTTTTCACACAAGCTGTTCCAGACAAACTGCCTATTTTAGAGTCTCTCATAATTAAATACATTTGAGTTGGTTTTTAACAATGCAGAAAAAATCCATGGCTGAAAACTTTTCCTTCTCTCACTTTACAATTGCAGTGCAAGACATTATGCCCCCTGTTCACATTAGTACAAGTTTTTGCTGGGAAAGGCTGTTTGCCCCTATAGGACCATGAAGAATTTGGCAAGAGAAGAGGTAATAAAGAATTTGGGTGGCTTAGGTGTTTACTTGATTGTAAGACCCAGCTCATAAAGAGGGATATTGTTATAGCCTAACTACTTGCGTTCCAAAGAAGCTATAAGGACATGAATTCTCCCTGCAGAGAATCATAGAAACATTCAGCTTGGCAAAGACCCTCAGGATCACCAAGGCCATTCCCTCTTGTTCTGTCACTAATTACCTGTGAGAAGAGACCAGCAGCAGCCTCTCTACAACCTCCTTTCAAGTAGTTGTAGACAGCAATGAGGTCTCACCTCAGCCTCCTCTTTTCTAAACTAAGCATCCTCAGCTCCCTCAGTCACTCCTCATAAGGTTCATTCTCCAGGCCTTTATTAACCACTTACATTCCTTCTAGACTGCACAAAGCATGATCATCTAGATTACACCAGTGCAGCCCAAGACTACATGCAATTCAGAAAAGCACCTTCAGATCACCTGAGGAACCTGAGCTGGTGGCTGTGCCCCAGCATGGGATAAGTAGGACAAAAAGCATCCATCACTCTCAGCTGATCTCCTTGGTAAGGCCAGCAAAGGGGCAGAGCCAAGCACACAGGTTGTTTAAAAGCCTGGGAAGAAAGATCTGGATTGGGGGCCTGTCAGTCTGAAGGATTTCAAACCCACAGATCCCACTCCAAGGAACTGGCACAAAGCTGGAGGTGCTGCAGTAACCCTTGGGAAGTGCCTGTCCTGCTGCTGCTGAGCCTGGGCATCTACACACAGCAATGAGTAATCTGAGGACTTCTGCAGACAATAAACCCCCCCAAAAGGCAGGAACCTGATTCTATAGCATTTGCCAGAGCCTTCTCATTCACTGAGTAGACTGCAGGAGGTGAGGGGAGGGGGAGCAATCCCCAGGCCTGCTGTTTGGCACAAGAAGTAAAGAACCTGGAATCTGTTTATTGCCTGAAACTGCAGTCTACTGGTCTGCAGTCCACTTTGCCTTCAGCATGGGAAAGATGAGATTTCTAATTTCCATTTTAGTGATGCTATAAATGGTTCTAGGATGAAATGCAAAGGCACAGGAGGCTCAGAAGGCACATATGAGCCAGCACACGGGAGGTCTGCAGAGCAGCCAGGAACAGCACCTCCTCTCCTGTGCTGCAGTCCCACCTCTACATACTCCACTAACCACTGCACTGCCTCAGAATAAAGGCAACACTTTCCAGCTCACATTTTGCTTCCAGAGAGCTGGCACTTTATTTTCCATTTCCTTTGTCCTATCATGACATCATTTTCCATGTGTACATCATTATGGTCATTAACTTCAGTAATTTGTATTGACTCATTAAACTGCTTCCTTTTTGTCTTTGCAGGCAACCTGTATTTAATGGCTGTGCTGTTTGACATGCACCCTCCAGGCCTACTCTGAGCTGTCTGGAAGGGTAGTTTAGCTCTGTTCCACCACATTTATGGAATCATAGAACTGTTTTGGTTGGAAAAGACCCCCAAGATCATTGAGTCCAACCATCAACCTAAGATCACCATGGCTATTAAACCCTGTCCCCAGGTGCCATGGCCACATGGTTCTTGAACACCTCCAGGGATGGGGACTCCACCACATCCCTGGGCAGCCTGTCTAGTGCCCGACCACTCTTACAGCAAAGAATTTTCCCCCAAACCTTCCCTGGCACAATTTCAGGCTATTTTCTCTTGTTCTGTCACCTGATACTAGGGAGATGCTTATCTAAGCCTCTAAATCTCATTTTGGAGATGCCCAACGTTCTTCCAATTACTATTCTGGTCACTTTTTGAGTTTCATTCTAATTTATAATGATTCAGTTTTCCAAGAGAATCCAGAGATAAAAGAGGGATTAGGCAATTTTTCAAGAGACACCCACTGTCACCTTATAAAGAAAAACTGTTACAAAATTAAAGTTCTCAGTGCACTAGAATACATTGGAGTACCTAAAGGCTTATTTACTATGAAAACATTCTTCCTGACACATCCTGTTTGGAAATAACATTATGAAAAACTCTGGGAGGGAGAGATAAGATGCAGAACATGAGAGCACAAAAGCTTATTTGACCAGTGTCTTACTTTCACAGCTGCAGTTTGGATCTGACATCCCTAGAGTTGTACCTCATCAAGCTATCTTGTCATTTACATCTTCCTAACTCCCTGCAGCTAATAAAATGTACAACTATTAAGGCCTGGACTGAAGAAGTCACCAGGCTCACAGGATATTAGGGGTTGGAAGAGACCTTTGGAGATCTTCAAGTCCAACCCCCCTGCCGGAGCAGGACCACAGAATCTAGCACAGATCGTACAGGAACACATCCAGATGGGTCTTGAAAGTCTCCAGAGAAGGAGATAAAAACATTTGCTTAATCCTCTTCTCCGTTAAACCACTGTTATTAGCACGAGGTGCTTCATTAGGTCAAATTCAGATCATGCTGCTGCTTTGTTCTCACACAACCTTGCTCACTCTGTGAGCAATGACATGGCAGCCTCCTATCCTCTGAGGCTCCCTCTTGTTCTTATAATGTGAGAGTTGCAAACATGGAGCTACATGATCATCACCTTGGTTTTGCAGCACTAAAGACAAAAAGAATTCAAGCAAGTTTATCATTAAAATATCCTAGACCACATCCTGTAGTAGCTGCTCCAGGTTTAGGCATCTCAAGGACAAAGGAGATACTCACTTCAGCCACAGACCCCTCATTGTGTTAGCTCCTTCTGTACAGTTGGGATGCTTCTCCAAAGAGGGACCCATGTTGCAAACAGGCTACAGAATCACAGAAACATTCAGGTTGGAAAAGGCCCTCAGGATCACCAAGTCCAACCCAGAACCCTACTCTACAAGGGTCACCCCTAAACCAGAGCCCCAAGCACCACATCCAAACCACCTTTAAACACATCCAGGGTTGGTGACTTCACCACTTCCCTGGGCAGCACATTCCAATCCCTGACCACTCTTGATGCGAAAATTTTTTTCCTACTGTCCAGTCTAAACCTACCCAGTCATAGCTTGAGGCCATTCCCTCTTGTTCTATCACTAATTACCTGTGAGAAAAGACCAGCAGCAGCCTCTCTACAACCTCCTTTCAGGGAGTTGTAGACAGCAATGAGGTCTCCCCTCAGCCTCCTTTGTTTCAAACTAACCATCCCCAGCTCCTTCAGTCACTCTTCATCATTCTCCAGGCCCTTCACAGCTTCCTTGCCCTCCTCTGCCCTGGCTCCACCACTTCCACATCTCTCTTGTACTGAGGAGCCCCAAACTGGACACAATACTCAAGGTGTAGCCTCCCCAGAGTTGAGTCCCAGGGGACAATCCCCTCCCTGCTCCTGCTGGACACAGCATTTCTAATCCCAGCCAGGATGGGTTTCTTGGCCCCCTGGGCACACTGCTGGCTCTTGTTCAGCTGCTTGGCCATTAGCACCCCCAGGTTCCTTTCTGCCAGGCAGCTTTCCAGGCACACTGCCTCAAGCCTGTAGCCTGTAAGCCTTGACCCACTTTTGGGAAAAGGGATGTTATTACACGCTACCTAAAGGACTCTTAAGATATTTCTGGCCACTCAATAAATAATGAAAAGAAATATTCAATACTCGAATACAACATACATATGGTGAATGTTGGCCTCACTCCAAGAAGGACATTGAGGTGCTGGAGCAGGTCCAGAGAAGGGCAACCAAGCTGGTGAAGAGTCTGGAGAATAGGGCTGGTGAGCAGCAGCTGAGGGAACTGGGATTGGTTAGTCAGGAGACAGGGAGGCTGAAGGGAGACCTCATTGCTCTCTACAACTCTCTGAAGGGAGGCTGGATTGAGGTGGGAGTCAGTCTCTTCTCCCTAGTTAACAAGTGACAGGATGAGAGGAAATGGCATAAAGTTAGGCTGGAGATTAGAAGCAAATTCTCCACTATAAGGGTTCTCAAAAACTGGAACAGGCTGCCCAGGCAGGTGGTTGAATCCCTCTGCTAGAGATGTGATGCTGAGGGTCACGGTTTAGCCTTGGCAGAGCTAGGGAATGGCTGATGATCTTAAAGGTCTTTTCCAAACCAAACAACTCCATGATCCTATGATCCTCTTCAGTAGGTCAAGGCACCACACTCACACTTAAAACACTGCTCCTCATGTGTGATTGCCTGCCTCTTCCTGAAATCCTTAGTAAGATTTTAAATACACTTGTAGAGTGAAATAAAAGACAGATTTGAACTCTGACAGCTTTTTATTCTTGAGAAACTGTCAGTAACTTATCAACCTTCATGGCATGGCCTGTCCTGCCCACTGATTTATAGTCAGGTGCTGAATGGAAAGATTTGTTTGGGGATTTTTTTTGCTTTTCCACATTCTCTTGAACATCTTCATTTTGTCATCTGCTCTTCTGATGGCAATTGCATGACTGTGCTCCCTCAAAGGTGTTCCATATCTAGCGTAGCAATTACAGATGTTCTTAGTACCCACATCTTTTTGACTGCTACACCAATTTACACCTGCTGAGCCTTTAAACCAGCTGTGTTGCACATGCTAGCTTCACATGGTGTCTCCATGTCCTGATTGAATCCACCATGGACTTCAGTGACAGCAGAAGTCTTCTTTGGACAGACACAGAATCAATTTGTCTGTGTATTTCCAATGCAGGCTGACACACACAGCAAAGATGATAATAAAAAGCATCTGACAGACACCATTCCTCTGTGCACACTGCAAAGGAGTGCAGCAACAGACACACCTAAAGGTGTGTGCCAACAAGAATGCTGTCCTGGAGCCAAGTGTCCTTTGAGAGTCAGAGCCCTCACATAAAGCTCTTGTTTTCTCACTTGCTTTGTACAAATAACCAATTTCCCCAAAGCACTCTCCATTTTACTCCCGATTACTCCACACTCTCAAAACCCTATGCATTTATAACCTGTTAGCAGGAAAAAAACCCAAACATTCAAATAAAAGCATAAAATAAATGCATCTTGCTCCTTGCAAGCCAGCTGCAAAAGTCCCATTAATGTCAGCATGTGTGGGGGAGGAGGAAAAAGTGCAGTTAGCTGGAGTTCAAATATTAAAAATAAAAATCAATCAGGAGTTTCACTAACTCCTGTCTCTAACCTATCCTAGCTAATCTATCCTAACCTTGTAGTCATGATGAGACTGATTTTTCACAGGACAACATCACACCTCCTATACATTCATTGCCTGGAGGAGAGGAGGCTGAGGGGAGACCTCACTCTCTACAGCTCCTTGAAAGGAGGTTGGAATCAGGTGGGGGTTGGTCTCTTCTTCACAGAGGTTGAGGTGGAGCTTCCTGTGTTGCAGTTTGTATCCACTGCCCCTTTTCCTACCACAGGACAGCATTGAAAAGAGCCTGGCCCCTTCTTCTTGATACCCACCCTTCAGATATTTACAGATGTTGATAAGATCCCCTCTCAGGCTGCTCTTCTCCAGACTAACCAGCCCCATGTCTCTCAGCCTTTCCTCATCACACAGATGTTCCAGTCTCTTCAATATCCTTCTAGCCTCAATTGGACACCCTCTGGTATATCCCTGTCCCCCCCTGAACTGGGGACAAGCCAAAAAATTAGTGGAGCAATCGAAAAAAACCCTTTGTATTAAACCCTATATGTACAGGACATATCTGGGCTGGGTTAATTTCAGGGAAGCATATGTATGAATGTTAATTAAACAAATATCTTTAACCACCATTTATCAACTTTATTGCTCCACAGAATTAACCCCTATGTTTGGCAGCTCCAAGCTATCATTCAAAAAATGCAATACCTGAAAAATCTTTGTCTTTCTACTCCTCTGAATGTGAAGACTCAAAGACCAATACACTAAATATTGTCCTCCATAAAATCTGTCAGCTTTCTTCTGTTGTAAAGACATTTTCTGTTTTCACTTGCACTACTGCCTAACACTCAGAGGTCCACCAGCACCAATACCAAGAGTTCCTTATGGAAGATCTCAGCAGTGAAGGCTGTAGGATAAATCTGTGCTGTTTTCATGTCTGTACCCTTGAGAGTTCACTTTTCTGCTTTACAACTCGATGCAACTCCCTGTATCCACTTCAATATCCCTTGGCATTGAGCTACTCAGAACTGTCACAAATTCCTGGCAATGGCTCCTAGCTATTTTACTGACTCCCATTTCAGAAACCACCATAGAATCATAAAATCTTTAAGGTTGGAAAAGACCTCCAAGATCAAGTCCAACTCTCCACCCAACACCACCATGCCCACTAAACCCTGTCCCAATACGTCACATCTACTTTTTTTTTTTTTAACACCTCCAGGGATGGGGACTCCACCACCTCCCTGGGCAGCCTGTTCCAATGCCTGATCACTCTTGCAGCAAAGAAATTGTTCCTAATCTCCAGCCTAAACCTCCCCTAGCACAGCTTGAGGCCATTTCCTCTTCTCCTGTTGTTAGATATGTGGGAGAAGAGGCTAACACCGGCCTCACTCCAACCTCCTTTCAGGTAGTTGGTAGAGAGCAATGAGGTGTCCCTGCCCATGGCAGAGGGGTTGGAACTAGATGATCCTTGGGGTCCCTTCCAACCCTAATAATTCTGTGATTCTGAGGTGTCCCCTCAGCTTCCCCTTCTTCAGCCTAAACAACCCCAGCTCCCTCAGCCTCTCTTCCTAAGACCTGTTCTCCAAACCCTCCCCAGGTTTACTGCTCTAAAAAAAAAAAAAAAAAAGAAAAAGATAAAAATGATCCTTCCACAGGTTTAGCCAATGTTAAGTGTCATTTATTTTCAGTCACTTGTTGTACAGAGCAGTAAAGAAAGTCAATTAAACTAACAGTGCTCATCTACTCATTTATAAGGCTAAAGCTATCTTCTTGTGGCTTTATGACGATGCAAATGCAAGTCAGAATCCTTGAAATCAGCCTTCTTCTTGACTAGACAAACACTGAAAATTAGGACCTTGGGGAAAAAAAAAGCCTGGAAAATTTTCCCAAAAGGAAAAATGAATTCTGTTTTGACAGAAATGGCTTCATCTTGACATATTTAGAATACAAAGCAAAGCTAAATTAGAAATATTTGTAGGAACTGTCATAGCAACCTGCTTGGAGATCATTTGCCAACTTTCTGCTAGGGAAATTACTCTGGTTTCACAAAGCAGTTTGCATGAAGAAATCATGAAATGCAACAGATCCTAGCAGTCTGTCAGAGAAATATCCAAGACAGGATAGGGGCAGCTTGCTCCTCCTCACAACATATTACTGTGAGTCCTGTCATCATGATAGTTTGCTACATGTTCCTTCACTACTTGTGAACAGGCTCATTGATGAAAAAGAATTATCTGTTTTCTCCTTTTTTGTTGTTTTGAGGGATGATTCCTTCAGCTGTCATTCAGCTATGAAGAATCAATCAACAGCTTAGGTTGGAAGGGACCTTAGAGATCTTTACTTTTTGATGCTCTTGAGAATTTGTGGACATTTTTTGGATGGGAGGAAGAAAAGAGGAGGTAGGAGGAAAGGAGAGTTAAGTGATAAGCAATGGAACTGTTGCTGTTTTCAAGCAAAAGTTCTTCAAGATACAGAGCAGGTGGAAGACTTTTGGTACCAGGATCCAGGATGGACAGGACTGCTGCACCAAGAGGTCTCCTATAGCATGATGGGCTGATCTTGGAATGTGCTCTTGCTCAGAGCCCAGAAGATGCTTTCCTAGAGCTCCATCAACTCCACATGGTTTTTGTACCAGTATCCCAGTATCCAAGGTGTGGCCACACCAGTGTTGAGAACAGGACCACAATTGCTTCCCTGCTCCTGCTGGCCACACTGTTCCTGCTACAGGCCAGGATGCTGGTGGCCTTTTTGGCCACCTGAGCACACTGCTGGCTCACATTTTGCTGGTTATCAACCAGTACACCCAGGCCCTCTTCTGTCAAGGTGCCCAGAGAGGTGGAGGCATCATCCCTGGAAGTGTTCAAAAAAAATGTAAACATGCCACTTCAGGACGTGGTTTAACAACCATGGTGGTGTTAGGTTGATGGCTGGACTCGATGATCTTAGAGGTCTTTTACAACCAAAATAATTCCATGATTCTATGATCACCTACTCCAACCTCCCAGAAAAGAATGCTTTGAAATGTCAGCATTCCTGCAGTGTCACTCCCATTTGAGCTGGGCTTTTTGTAAGGCATGGAAGGCCTAATGGAACTCCTGACATGACTGATCAAGAGGTGCAATCACTTTCAGAAGCTGCCTAACTCAGTTTGAATGTGCACAGCATTTTTGGTGTTGAAATCAAGATTTTGATCTAAAAGGGACATACCCATTTTCCACAGAGTGTTCTTCTCACGCTTCTCTCACAATTTAGAGGTCTCTGTAGATTTTTGGAATGCCATTTTCTTTCTGCTTGAAACTACGTCTATATCCAAACTGGAAGTGGGTAAGCCTGCTCCTAGATAACTCTCTGCCTTCATAAGCTTGTGTGATTCAGAGAATCACTGAATGGTTTGGATTGGAAGGCAACTTAAAGATAACCTAGTTCCTGCACCCCTACCATGGGCAGGAACATCTTCCACTAGCCCAGGTTGAGCCCAAGGCCTCACCCAACTTGGCCTTGAACACCTTCAAAGAGGGGACATCCACAACCTCCCTGGGCAACCTGTTCCAGTGTCTCACCACCCTCACTGTAAAGAATTTCTTCCTAATCTCCAGTCTAAATCTGCCCTCCTCAAACTTCAATCCATTCTATCTCATCCCATCACTACAAGCCCTTGTAAAAAGTCCCTTCCCATCATTCTTGCAGGCCCCCTGCAGGTACTGAATTATTCACACTGGTCATGACTGAGACAAACACAAAAAGGCATTTGCTATATTGTCCTTGAACTGTAAATGAAAGGTGAGGACAGGGCACAGGGCTGTGAAATACTCCAATCTTACTGCTAAGGATTTATTAATTTGTTCATAATCAAAGTCCTTGAGTTTTACATTGCTGTATTGTTCCTGGAGATGATAGAAGATTTCTTGGTTGAAGTACATGATCTTCAGCAGTAAAAGGGGTTTGACCTTTCTAAAAAAAGTTAATTAACAAGAAAGACTCTAAAATTAGGTCAAAAGGTCTATTAAAATGCAAGAAAATTTCAGCTTCCAACAGACTGGTCATCACCAGCAGTAACTCTTGTCATCAGCTTTTCATTATTGAATTTCTCTCCTTTTTTCCTCCCTTTCTAGTTACTGCTGTTGCTCCTTCAGAAAAATCAACTTTGTTATTTTCATGATTCATCAAGGAAAAGACCAGAACCACCTGCAGGCTTCTCAGTTGTAAGGCAGACCCCTCACAACTTCCTTAACTTTCTTCAGGCCACGGTTTAGTCCAAAACCTTTCATGCATTTTCATAGATGTCAATGGAGAGCTGCATAATCTTGGGCTCCTGTCAACAGAGAAAAAGAATCAAGAATTAAAAATTTTACATACTTTAAAATGTAGGAGATAATCTCTATTAACATTATTGTGTTTAAGCCAAAGTTTGATTCTCTATCACCACAGCCTTGTGCTCACAAGATACAAAATCCATTGAAGTGGCAAGCAGGTAGAGGGAGGTTCTCTTCCCCCCTCCACTCTGCCCTGGTGGGGCCTCATCTGGAGTACTGGGTCCAGTTCTGGGCCCCCTGGCTGAAGAAGGGCAGGGATTTGCTGGAGAGGGTACAACAAAGGGTTACAAAGATAATGAGGGGCTGGACCAGCTCTCTGATGAGGAAAGACTGAGAAAATTGGGGCTTTTCATATGGAGAAGAGAAGACTGAGAGGGGATCTCATCAATGGTGATCAATACTTAAAGGATGGGTGTCAGGAGGATGGGGCCAGGATTTTTTCATTGGTGCCACATAGATGGAATAGAAGTTCCACCTAAACATGAAGAGGAACTTCTTTAATTTAAGGGTGATGGAGCACTGGCACAGGCTGCCCAGAGAGGTGGTAGAGTAGTCATTTCTGGAGACATTCAAAACCTGCCTGGACATGTTCCTGTGTGACCCTCTTTAGGTGAACCTGGCTTGGCAGGAGGGTTGGATTCAATGATCTCCAGAGGTGCCTTCCGGCCCTACCATTCTGTGATTCTGCAAGAGATTGCATTTCTCATGAGAAATAACATTTACCAAGTAATGCATCACAAGTATCTGGTTTGTCCCTTAATGTAGGACAGAGAATCTTTAACATAGGATAAAACAGAAATTATAAATAAAGATTAATAAAAAGAAAAAAAATAAAAAAGGATTATTTTTTTGAGACCAAAAGTTCTACAGCTAAGACGAAATGACAGATACAGATATATCCTGACTACTAAAAGTCTCATGAAGACACCAGGACTTTGCATAAAAAGGCCTAAGAGCGGATCAAAATGTGCTCATAAATAACTTTGCAGGAATGTCCTGTGGTTCAGTGGAAGAATCCAGCAATTTCCACATGGATGAGCAAGTGGCAGACAGCTTTCTATCCCACCTGATATGTAGAGAGATCATGACAGGATGCAATAATTGAAGAAGCAGAAGGCTGAGGACAGTAATTTCCCTGAAGTGAAGCAAATCCATTGGCTGCTTCCTTCAACAGAGGAATACTTAATGAACTGCACTTGGAGCCATGGTTGCACAGAAAACTGTTCTCAGTTTCCTGTTCCTCAGACTGAAAATTTTGAAGAGAGTAATTCTTACTCTGTGACAGTTATTAGGATTTGGTTATTAATCCTTCTCCCTAAGCCCCTCTTTGGCTAGGAAGAGAATGGAATTCTAGGGAGAGAGCAGTTCCAGAATACAACTCCACTTAGTTCTGTAAAGGCTTGAGGCAAAAATACATACTACAGATCTTGATTGTGCAAGTTCTGCCTCATTATTCTACCATCTCCTGTCCCTCAGAATCACAGAATTGGCTTGGATGGAAAAGACCTTCTACCAAGGCTGGTGCTAAACTATGTCACTCAGCACCACATCTCCGCCTCTTCTCAACACCTCCAAGGACAGGAATGCAACCACCTCCCTAGGGAGTCTCTTCCAGTCTTTGAGAACCCTTCCAGTCAAGAAGTTTCTTCTAATGTCCAAACTAATCCTCCCCTGGTGCTACTTGAGGCCATTTCTTCTCATCCTGTCACTTGTTACTAGGGAGAAAAGAGGGACTCCCACCTCACTCCAGCCTCCTTTCAGGGAGTTGTAGAGGCCTCTCCTCAGCCTCCTCTTCTCCTCACTAAACAACCTCAGTTCCCTCAGCTGCTGCTCACCAGACCTCTTCTCCAGACCCTTCACCAGCTTTGTTGTCCTGCTTTGGATCTGTTCCAGCACCTCAACGTCCTTCTTGGAGAGAGGGGCCCAGAACTGGACCCTGTGCTTGAGGTGTGGACTCCCCACTGCTGAATACAGGAGGATAACCACTTCCCTGGTCCTGCTGGACGCAGTGCTGCTGATAGAGGCCAGGATGCTGTTGTCCTTCTTGGCCACCTGGGCACACACTGGATCATGTTCACCTGGCTTTCAATCCACCCCTACAGGTATTTCTCTACTGGGCAGCTTTCCAGCCACTCTGTCCCAAGCCTGGAGTGTTTGTTGAGTTGTTGTGGGATGACTTAAGTGCAGGACCTGGCACTTGGCTTTCTCTTACATGCTCAGCCCAGCTCCCACCTCTGGTCTCCCTCTGAGCTGTCTTGTTCTCTCTGGCAGACAAAACCACCTGAAGGTACAACACTGTGTACATCTGAATGGCAGTGCCACACAATTAGTTATCTCTGATCAGTTTCACTAATTGAGATCCCCAGCAAGAAAAACTCCTCCCTTCTGGCACTCCGTAGGCTTCACAGCCATGGACAGATTTCCTGTTGCTTTGATGCATTGTGCAAATACAAAAAAAAAAAAAAAAAATAGAACTTGCTTCCCAAGGAGCTAACAACATCAGCAGCACAAGTCATGAAGTGTTTGCAAACAACAGATGGGAAACAGCTAGAAGGTGGTGTGGCCAACATGAAAAGCAGAGCTCTCCACTTCAGAACTGCTTATCTGATTAAGGCTTTTGTAGGAGATCTACTACATCTTTAAGGAATGATTTAAAAAAAGTAATTCTGATATATGCATAATTAAGACAACTCAGATGTTGAGAAACAGAGGCAGCTTGAAAGAAGTCAAGTCAGTTAGTCAAGGAGGCTTGAGGCACAGCTGAGAAATTCTACTTTTAAGTCTCCATCTTTTCCCTAGCTGCTACCCCCATCCAGATAGAACACGATTCACTTCCTAAACGTGAGAGATTTTATGGCATTTGAACCAAATATTCCCAAGTTTATAGCACATTCCCTGAATATATGCAAGGCTTCCAAATCGTTCTTTCTTCATCACCACTTCGAATTATGGAGGTGCCATAAATCCACCACTTCTTGCACGGCTGAGGGATGACACCACCAAACCCACACCCCTGCCTGTCTAATAGGTGGCAGCAACTGAAGCTCCAAATGGAATTTTAACAGCATTAAAATCTATTCCTCTGGTTTTGAGAAGTAGGACCTTGTAGCAGTCTGCTGTCATTTAATCTAGTAAAGGTTAGCCCCAAACCAGCACACACAGCAGGTGTCTTTTCTGCATTTCTTTGGAAGGTTTCAAGTCAGCTTTCTGAAACAAGTGAAGGTTGATGCCTCATCTTCTCCAGCATCAAAAAGTGACTTGATGTTTTTTCAGGACAAACTGCATCTGCTGCTTGCTTTCGAGTTACTTCGGAGGTACAAGTGAGGGGAAGTCCCTGGATGCTCTGACTGGCAGGTTCTTCTGACCCAGAGAAAACAGCCAAAAGAAGTGGCAAAGGGCATGGCAGGCAGGAGGCTCTCTGTGTCAGAACCCTCCTTGCATATGACTCTTTATACAGCATCCAATTGAAATGACCTGCAGGGTGTGAAAGCTTTGCTGTTGCTCACTGTGCTGCACATGCTAATAGCTGGCACAGAAACATCTCACTGCAGAGGAGAAGCAGGAAATGTTTGCAAGCCAAGTGCTCAAGCCAATGTGCCCAAAATGACATAGCTAAACCAAAATACAGGTCTCTGAAATACCTGCCCACAAGTGCTCAGGGCTGCTGAATGATTTTAGTCAACCCCTGCATAGTTATGTGCAATCTGACTACTCTGGAAGGTAACATCTAATTAATACAAGACACTGAGATGCTGTTTGGAGTTGCTGACAATCTCTCCTCAGCACAGGCATCCAACACTCTGCTTTAGAGCAACAACCTGTTACTTGGTTTGGCTATAAAAATAACTGAGCTTAAAAGCAGCTTAAAGCATTCCAAGCTCCACCTGCAGCTTTCAAAGTCTGAGTTGCCCAAGAGATACAGATCCTCCTCACTCAGATACTGGTTAACTGATCCTTTCCACTAAAAAAACCCTCTATCCATAGCTTTCTGTTCTCAGAAATTCTCTTCTCCAACAAAGCATAAACATTGCCCAAATGGCTTCAGAATTAGGTGGTGGAAGAAACAAAAATTGTCTAGACACAAAGAGGGAGTGAGGTAACAACAGAAGAAATAAGAATCCAAAGAATTCATGTTCTTGAAGCTAACAATCCAGACTGGTTTTAGCAATATCACTTCATGGAGAAGAAAATTCTACAGAAGAGAAGACGAGGAAAAGGTGTGGAGGGGTTGGGGTTTATTTTGTGTACATGGACACAATGCTGAGACTTTATGCTGGGGGAAGGGAGATAATTACTGCTGTGGTATTTTCACAAGAGCTAGGTGTAAAGATAAAAACATGCTGTAATACCTCAGCAAGTGGACTCAGCTATTTTAAGACTGAAAACATGCCAAATATTAGGTCTTCCAGAAGAAGCTTATATTGTGCAGCATTTGGATGCTAGGAAAACAGAAGAAAAGGTACAGAGGAACCACACCATCCAGAGAGACTTGGACAGGCTGAAGAGGTGGGCTGAGGAGAACCTCATGACATTCAGTACGTCAAAGTGCAAGATTCTGCACCAGTCAGGACAATCCTCAGTATCAACATAGGATGGGGGGGTGATGACATTGAGAGCAGCCCTGCAGAGAAGGACTTGGGGGTGCTGGTGGATGAGAAGCTGGACACGAGCCAGCAATGGGCACTTACATCCTTGGCTGCATTGAGGTTATTCTGCCAATCTGCTCTGGTGAGACATGGACCTGCTGGAGCAGGTCCAGAGGAGGGCCACAAAGATTATCAGAGAGCTGAAACACCTCTCCTAGGCTGAAAGAATTGAGCTTGTTCAGCCTGGAGAAGAGAAGGTTCTAGGCAGTCCTTACAGCAGCATTTCAATATCTGAAGGGGACCTACAGAAAGGCTGGGGAGGGACTGTTTAGAAGGGACTGTGGGGACAGGGTGAGGGGCATGATTTGAAACTGGAGCAGGGGAGATTTAGGTTGGACATTAGGAGGAATGTTTGCACGAGAGTGGTGAAACACTGGAACAGGTTGCCCAGAGATGTAGTTGAGGCTGCATCCCTGTAGACATTCAAGGTCAGACTTGATGGGTCCATGGGCAGCCTGACCTAGTTGGAGGTGTCCTTGCTGACTACAGGAGGGTTGGACAAGATGACCTTTGAGGGTCCCTTCCAACTTGATGCAATCTATGACTCTGTGAAAAAGAGCTAAACGACCTGACAGATATATGACAGCAAAAGCTAAATACTCAGTAGTTAAGACAAATGTGTGTGTGTGTGGAGGGAAAAACAAATACTGATGGCAGCGTTAAAAAAAAAAGTAGGGGAAAAAAAAAAAGGAAAAAGTTGGTATTAGCATTAAGATATATTATGATTATATTTATTTTATTTATTATGCTTCAGAGTAATTTTAGATCTACCCTCAGTGTAAATTCTCTTTGAATGATGGAGAGTATCTAAATTTTAGATTATTATCCTCACTATCCAAAAATAACTTAGTCAGAAAACATGCCTAATGTAGAATCTTAGGGAAAAAAAAAAAAGATTCTGTATTTGCTGGATCTCATGTCACAGTTACTGTAATAATAGGTAACAGACTTTGGCTTGATTGCTACAGATGTAAATGGCATGCAGAAAAAAAATGATTGCCAGTACCTTATATCATGTCAAGGTACTTGCTGTCTAGTTTTGTCATTTAAAAAAGGGGAAAGATAGAAAAATATTCAATAAGTGATTCAGGAAGCTTAGATTTTTCCAGGCATCAGTAAGCTCTAGGTCAGTGTTTGAAAACTGGGATTCCCAAGTGCTCAAGTTTGCTGTGGTTCCCTGGAATCAGCAATCTGCCTGTAGATCCACAAATGCTAACATGTAGTTCCTTAAGCAGAGAAGCTTCAAGAGCCTGGATTTCCTTCACTTTTTATCCCAGGGATCATGCAGCTCTGAACTCTTCAAAAGCAACAGAGCACTGCACTTACAGAACCTAAATGCTCTTTCTTCCACACATGTAAAGACTGCAAATTGTCTGCAGAGCTCACAAGACACCACAGTTTCTTGCCTTCTGGTCCATCACACAACTGATCTGGTTGACATAGGTTCTGGAGAAACACCTTCCAACAGTGATCCCACTCTTTCCTGATAGTCTTTTACAGAGGTAAGGACTGCTACACCTACGTGTCATGACTGGGCACAATCAATAGGGTTCATCTGGCATGTGGTGGGCTGAGGCTGTGGCATTCTACTTTATGAATCCCAACTCTTCCAGGCCTTCTCCAAGTGTGTGTTCTCCCATGAATTCTGCACAGCACCTCTTTGCTCCAGTCAGCTCCTCTCAGTAAAAGTGAAGGTAGCTTATAACCAAGTAATTACTCCTATTGCAGAAATCAACAGGAAAATCTTAAGGAAAGGTAAAGATGAAATGGCCAAGAGGGACCTGGCTCACTGACAAACACAGAGCACATCCTCTGTGTTTTTCTGTAGTTAGAATCACAGGCTCAGGTACAGAACCACAGAACTGTTCTATATAGTTCTAATAATTTCTTTTCCATGTGCCTGCTCAGTATTTGGGTTCTACAGTATAGACAGTTCTAGAGTAGGCACAGAAGTAAGAAAACAGTAAGTCTTCATAAAAAGCATCCATGTTTCGCTTCAGAGCAGCACAGACTTTGTCTTGCTAATCAAAGTGCCCAATATTTCTGATGCTTTGGTGATGCCTCTTTGCTATATAGCTGAATGTTGGTACTGGGTGAGACTAAGGCAGTTGCAAGTTTCACTGATTCACAGATTGCATCAGGTTGGCAGTGACCCTCAAAAGTCACCTTGTCCAACCCCCCTGCAGTCAGCAAGGACACCTCCAACTAGATCAGGGCCATGTCTCCAGGGATGTGTCCTCAACCATATCTCTGGGTAACCTGTTCCAGAGTTTTACCACCCTCATTGTGAAGAACTTCCTCCTGATGTTCAGCCTGAATCTCCCCTGCTCCACCTTCAAATCACTGCCCCTCATCCTACCACCACAGGCCCTTCTGAACAGTTCCTCCACAGCTTTCCTGTAGGTCCCCTTCAGATAATGAAATTAGCTCTAAGGTGTGCCTGGAGCCTTCTCTTCTCCAGGCTGAGCAACCCCAATTCTCTCAGCCTGTCTTCATAAGAGGTGCTCCAGCCCTCTGATCATCTTTGTGGCCCTCCATGTCTCTCTTGTGTTGGGGCTCCCACAGCTAGCTACAGTGCTCCAGGTGAGGTCTCACCAGAGTAGAGCAGTGGCAGAATCACCTCTCTCCATCTGCTGGCCATGCTGCTTTTGACGCAGCCCAAGATGTCATTGGGCTGCAAGTGCCCATTGCTGGCTCATGTCCAGCTTCTCATCCACCAACACCCCCAAGTCCTTCTCTGCAGGGCTGTTCTCAATGTCATCATTTCCCAGTCTGGACTGATATTGAGGAGCTGTCAGTTGGCCTCCCTCAGCTTGTAAGAGCTAGAGAGTACTTTAGCAGCTTATCTTTGCTTTCAGTAAAGAGTTACAAATTAAGTTTTCTGCCTTTTCTTTGAGACAGTTAACAGTGATAAAAACAAGGTAAGTCTCAAAACCAGGTTAATAACTTAAAGGAAAGAAAGAAATGCCTAAGGACTGGACAGAGCTCTCAGGACCAAAAAAAAAAAAAAAAAAATTAATGCAGCCAATGCAGATTTTTAGATTTATCTCATTCTGGCAGACCTTTTAGCAGCAGCCCAGCAATCCATGTCTTCTGTCTCAGATAAAAGCAATCTAGACTAGGTAAGTAATCTGATTTGTTTCTTAAATGGACACACTTTAAAGAGAAACATGCACAGCTGGTTGAATGAGCCCTTTGGTTTGAGTTTATGAAGGATGTATTTGCAGCTTAGTTCCCAGTGAAGGGCAGAAGTTGCATCATTTTTCATAAGCATGTTTATTTACTATTTGTGGTTCTTATAGGTACACAATCATTCATGCTCCTTTTAGTCAAATGCCTGGAGAAACATTTAGCTGACACTCAATTAATGATGTAATGCACTGTGAGAGAGGTAAGTAACTGACTGTGTTCTGTTTGGGAATCTTGCTTGTTTCTAGTAAATTTCATACTGGACTAAGCACTTACAACAAAGGCACTGCCCCTACCTAGAACTAGCAATCCAAAAGGTATAGAGTACAGAAATGAAGGCAAGAAACAGAACGTCTGGAGGTAAAAGCTTCCTAATATCAAACAGCTCCACTGAATAGGATGGGAAAGACAGTATCTAGAAAAGTAATTTGATGCAACCTAAAAGCCTATTAAAGCCTCAAACTAAATGCCTGGTTTGCCTTACAGCAATAACTCACGTCTCGTGACGGGCAGGCCAGCATAGCATGATCTGTTTCCACATGCAGAATAGGTCATGCTTCAGTCCTAAGCGATACCGTTGGGTCAAAATAATTCAAAGCATTTCTGTGTACTACTGCCTGTGACTGCTTACATCTCTTACACAGCCACACCAAGTATGTGTCAGGAGGAATCTGATCATATTTAAATGCATTTTCTTTTTCATGATTCCAAATTCTGCCCTGACTCTGTTGCTGTGCCTTGATAAAGGACATTATGGTGCCAGTTCAGCTTCCTCATTTATTCATTGTAAAAAAAAAAAAAAATAGATCCTGACTGTATCTTTCTCAGGCTAGGGATAGGAAGAGAGAAGCAGAGAATAGAAGAAGAGAAAAAGAGAAGACTGGCAACTACTGCTTTTACTTAATGCCTGATAGATATTTATACTGATAACATCATTCTCTGATCCAGGGAAATTGTTTTAGGAAGTTTTCCCCAAGCCTAAAACAGGCAGAGAAATGTAAAAGTGTGGAAGGATTCATCTCCCTTCCCTCTTTGATGCCTGGGAGTTTAGGTAGAAGCTAGGGAAGCAGACGGATGCCAAAAATGCAAAGGATGCAATGGGAAGCACGTCAGTTGGATTCACAGTGCCTCAAACTGGAAAAGCCTCTTCAACGACACCTGCTCCACAGGGATCCTCTGCCACTGGGGCTTACAGGGCTGCAGGCTCAGCGGTGCTGGAGCAGGATGGTGGCAGCGCATTCCACCCCACGCAGGAGGCAGGAGAAGGTGCTGCAGCGTAAGCAATACAAGCAACAGAACACAGCGAAGAGCAGGGCTTTGCAGAGCAAATCTGACAGCTGGAGCTAAGCACGCAGGGCTGTACAACACCCAGGGAGCGAGAAAGCTGCAAGCAAAGTTTCCGCAGTTGAAGAGCACACACAGGAGAACCGAAGTTCTCGCAGTCGGTCCCGATGGCACACTCAGAGCAATTTTTCCCCCACCCCTCGCAGTGCCTGAAGCACCGCAAGGAGCTCATCAGGCGAAGTAACCCACAGACATTCCTCCGTCAGCTCCTTGTTGGCCAGCCTCTCCTGCCACAGCCTCCAGCACTGGCCCTCCGCGGCCGGGCGGCGCTGCCGAACCCACGGGGCCAGGCAGGCACAGCCCTTCCGCGGCTACACCTCAGCCTCCCGCGCGGTACTCCCTGCACAGTACGGACACGCCGCGGCCACCGAACCGCACCTGGCCCCGCCGCGCTGTTCCCTCCCGGTGCCGCTTCCCAGGCCGCCGGCCTGCGGCGGTTTTCCAGGCCCGACCCCGCCGGTACAGCCTAGGGATGCCCTCACCCTGGCTCTCCACCTGCCGCGGCTGCCTCTCCAACCCCTCCTCCCGCCCCAGTCAGCAGCAGCCGCAGCCGCCGCCGCCGCCTTCTCGCTGCCGGCCCCTCGGGCGCCTCCCGCGAGCCCAGCTCCGCTCCCCTCCCCTCACGCCCCCAGCCTCTTGCCTCCTCCGCCGCGCCGCCCCCTCTCGCTCTCCCTCCTTCCCTCCCTCCACCCTTCCTCCTTCACCCGCCCGCTTGGTAACGCCGTTTCCATACTCACAGCAACTGCGCACTGAGGCGGCCCGCAGCCGGCCTGGGGACCCGCTTAGCCGGGACCGACAGCGGCAGCAAGGCCTCCCCCCGCGCCGGCAACCCCCTCGGCGGGCAGCTCCCGGCGGCGGGGGCGCAGGCGCGCTGCCTACACCCCTAGTGGCTGCCGCGGCGAGGCCGGCGGCGGCAACGGCGGCAGCTCCCGGGGCAGTCAGAGCCGAGTGAGCGGGGCTCGGGCCGGCAGTGGCAGCCGAGCGGGAGGCGGGGGCCAAGCGCTGTGCGAGGAGCCGAACCGAGCCGCACCGCACCGCACACCCAGCCCGTCAGGAACCGGCGCTGCTGGGGAGGAGGAGGCGGAGGAGGCGGCGGCCGTGAGAGATTCTCCAACCCCCACCCACCGAGCTGAGGTGAGGCCAGGGCAAAGCATCCTCCTTTCTTCCCCTCATCCCTTTCTCCCTTTCATCCTTCCCCATCCCCCCTTCATCTCCCCGAGCTCCTTCCTTTCATCCTTCTTTCCTCATCCTCCTTCCTCCTTATCTCGCCTTCCCCTCATCCTTCCTTGCGCTTCCTGGTCCTCCTTCCCTTTCTTCTCTCCTTAGCCACCTTTCTCCACTCCTCCCCATCCCCCGATTCCTGCTCCCCGTGCCCACATCTCACACCCACCAGAAATAACAGCCGAGGCCTCTTTTATTTTTTTTCTTTTGCCCCCCTTTTTTCTTTTTCTTTTTTTGGCTTTTTAATGCAGTTTGAATTCTCACCCAGTGGAAGAGGGAGAGAGACAGTCGGTCACAGACAGAGATAATCCCCCTTCCTTCAGAGAATGGATTTGAATTAATGGTCATTTTGTGGTGTGTATGTTATGGGAAGAGGGGGATTATATTTCGGGCAGAAAGAAAGGGTCAGAGGTGTGTTGTTTTACTTATTCAGGTATTTACCGAGCGTCACAATGAGGTGAAACCTATCTCCCTATTATTTTAAGTCCTTTCTTTTTTTTTTTTTTTTATATGTCATTCTCCTTTCTTCAGGCATCAGAGGTTCCTTACTCCCTTTTATCCCTCCCGAGTGTCTGTGATGAGCAGGCGCTGCTCCTGCTGCTGCTCCAATTGTCTCAGCTGGGAGCTGGAGAGGAAGGGGCGCCGATAGCTGTGCTGGGGAGGGGGCAGGAACCAGTTTCTTCCATCCCTTCCCTCTAGGCCTCTTCCAGGGTCTGAGATCTTTTGAACCACCCACTTTGTATCCCATCCAGAATCCAAGGTGAAAGGTGCCAGCTCCTGTCAAAGGATTTGCTGGGGTGGCAAAGAGTGAAAGTTTAAAACACGGCTTTGTCTTTGCATGGAGCGTGCTGGGAATGGCGAAGAGCTGCCCGGATGATGCTGGCTGAAAGGCAACGGCCAAAGTGTCTTGTTGTGTGGCTTCTGGAGTGCAAGAAGTTTTGTTTAGACATGGTGGTGGCAGTGTCGCTGCTGCCAGACTTCCCTTGTGCCTTGCCCGGTTGGGAGTTGGGGTTGTGGATGGATGTGTGTGCCTAGGGGGGGAGCATCAGTGCGCCAAGGGCTCAGGGAAGGAACTTCCATGGATTTATGGTGGGGTGTAGCGTGAGGAGGAGGTAGCAGGCACCTGCTTCTCTGCGGATTGGAGGAGGGAATGCTCTCCCTCATGTCTTGCTGGTGCGATGCCTCTTGTTAAGGTGATGCTCCAGCAGTTGGCGGTTGCAGTTCTGTCTTTGCCAGTTGCATGGTGGCAGAACATTTATTTGAGTGTTAGCAGGCTTCAAACCATTTCACCCTTTGTAAGCTTCCCTTTTGCGGTGTTAGAAGTTTCAAAGCCCTTCTTCTTTCTGAAAGCTATAGATACCCACAGCAGCTGAAGCTGTAGCAAAACTCTGACAATCTGGATGCTATAAGCACACGTATGGTACACGTTACCTTGGCACAGATTCCCTGGAAGTGTTGATCCTGCTAACTTGTCAGGATGGCAGAGGGTGCTGCGTGTTTTGGAGTACAAGGCAGATAAGCAGCATAAATAGGGGTGGTCTTAAATGATGTGGCTGATGGGAACAACAGATCCCACTGGCTTTGTGGCTCTTACAATGCTGCTGGCTCTCCTTTTCACTGAGAGTGTCCATGATTGATGCCAGGTATTGTGGCAGGCGTTTCGTACTGCAGGTCAAACAGAATTCTTTCTAGGGCAGAAAAAGCACAGCCCCCAAGGATGAACTTTTGCACTTAATTGTGTAAATCCTTGATTACAGAAACATCACCTCATCTGTGTACAGCAGAGCTGTAATTCCATTAATGGGCTCTGCTGAGGGCAAAAGCCTCACTGGGAAAGCTCCAGTGTCACTCAAGCCCTTACATGGAAATGAAACCCTAATTTATGCAGATTTCTGAAAGCTTTTTCAATATTAATGTTGAGTGTGTATGGTATGACTGCAATGCCTTTGAACCACTGAAAACCAAGAGTATTCACAGAGTCAGACTCTAAAGCCAAAGGAGGCAATTAGATCTTCTGCTCTGACCCCCTGACTATTAGAGTCTGTTGGATTTATTCCAGTTATTTTTTGAGCACAATTACTTGCAGTTGGCTGAAACAGATTTTCCAGAAAAAAAACAGGGATTTTGATCAGAAGACAGTAAGGAGTGGAGAATCTGCTGTTTATTAAGTTATTTGGCTTCAGCTTCCAGTCTCTGGTTACTGATGTGCTGAAGAACTCAAAGTATGAGGTATTTCTTTGCTGTAATCTCTCTTTTCTAGCTGAAAAAAAAAAAAACCAAAAAACAAGTGAACTAAAATTCTTCAAATTGGTCACTGCTTGCATTTTCCTCACAACTCCGTTTCTGTGGTTTTTCATCCAATCCACTTTTCCCAGCATTTTTGTGCAAACATGAGCTGGATGCAGCACACCAATGCCTTGTCTCAGGAGTGTGTTGGGAAGTTAAGTCTCACCTCCTCACTGCTACTCGTCCCGTTATATGTTGCATTTACATACTCAACCTTGGTCTACAGCAATGCACTTTTGTCTCCTTTTCCATGGGTGTGCTCACCATTTTCAGGACTCTTTCTTTCCACAAGAGTTCCTCATTCTATTGGCTAGCATGTGAGTGGACTAAGGTTATTCAGCCTGGAGAAAAGGAGGCTGAGGGGAGACATTCTGGGTCTTTAGACCTTCCTGGAAGGAGGTTGGAGACAGGTGGGTGTTGGTGTCTTATCCCTAGTAACAAGCAATAGAAAAAGAGGAAATGGCCTCAAATTGCACAAGGGGAAGTTTAGGTTGGATATGAGAAGAAACTTCTTTCTTGTATTTAACTTCCACTTACATTCAAATTGTTTTCTGTTCCAATATTCTTATCTACTTCAAACACAATCTTACACATACTTGTGTTTAAAATACACAGCTTCAGAGAAAGGGGCAAGTACAGAGAAGGGCAACAAAGCTGATGAAGGGTCTGGAGAACAGGTCTGGTGAGGAGCAGATGAGGCAACTAGGATTGGTTAGTCAGGAGACAAGGAGGCTGAAGGGAGACCTCATTGCTCTCTACAACTCCTTGAAGGGAGGTTCGAGCCATGTGGGCGTTGGTCTGTTCTCTCGAGGAACAAATGTTAGGATGAGAGGAAATGATCTCAAGTAGCACCAGGGGAGGTTTAGGTTGGAGATTTGAAGAATCTTCTTGACTGAAAGGGTTCTCAACCACTGGAGTAGGCTCCCCAGGGAGGTGGTTGAATCCTCA
Source organism: Indicator indicator (assembly GCF_027791375.1). Classification (NCBI taxonomy): domain Eukaryota; kingdom Metazoa; phylum Chordata; class Aves; order Piciformes; family Indicatoridae; genus Indicator; species Indicator indicator. The sequence goes on along the minus strand of NC_072032.1, from coordinate 3,208,113 downwards.
TCCCTGGAGGTGTTCAAGAAAAGCTGTGTGGAGGTGGTGCTGAAGGATGTGGCTTAGCACCAGCCTTGGTAGAGTTAGAGAATGGTTGGACTCGATGACCTCAAAAGGTCTTTTCCAACTAAAACAATTCCATAATTCTGTTTCTTGCTTGTAGCTTTGTAACTTTATAGGTGGCTTTTTGTAGCAATGTTGTTTGGTTTTTTTTTTTTCCCTCTAGCAGAAGTTGAAGATACCAAACACTCCTGATCACATTTTGTACCTGATTTGTCTCGTTTATGAAGCATTTAATCAGTTCATAACTTGTGCCAATTTCATCACGCTTGACCATACAGACTGAAAACTATTTGAGATGGTGTTCTGTGACAGTGGCTCTACCTTTGGGGAACTCCATGATAATCTGAGTTATGCAGTATGTGTTCTTCTTGAAAGCTGATGTTTTTATTTTTAAGATGTCTCTTAACCAGCTCTTCACCTGTTTAACTGGTGCTGGTTTGTCTCCAGCCTGCTATGGATTGCCACACCAAATGCTATAGAAGGTTATACGCACATACTGACGTTCTGACCAGTTGGAAATGTCAGTTGTATCAAAGAATAAACCCAGATTCATTTAAGAAGGTCACTTGCCCTTAATTTTATTTCACATTATTGGTTATGTAACTCTGATGCATCAGCTGGATCTCAGATAATTTCTCTTAAAGTCTTGTTTTGCTCCTTCCTGCCTGCCATTGTTCTACCTGTAGCAATGAACTCTCTCACCAGCTCTCTCTGAGCACAGTTAGAACTGTAGGGTTCATTTAGGCTTCTGACATTGCTCCCCTCTTTTCAGAAGTGCTACAATTTCACATCAGTGAGATAAAAATCTCATCTCCTTGGGCACTTGTGTGAGAACCCTCTTCTCTGGCCAGCTTTGGTCCTGCTGAGCAAAAATAGTTTATTACAAAGTAATATTGTTTTAACATTGCACTTGTAATGGACTGCAGAAGTAGTTCCTCATTCTCATGAGGTACTCAGTGCCCCTCTGCACTTAGTGTAGGTCAGAGTCTTTGTGCAGCAGCAGCCCTGGGTGAGGGCTGAGATTTCTTTTCCTCCTAGAATCACAGAATGGTTTGGGTTGGAAGGGACATTAAAGATCATTGAGTACCAACCCCCTGCCATGGGCAGGGACACCTCCCACCAGCCCAGGTTGCTCAAGGCCTCATCCAACCTGGCCTTGAACACCTCCAGGGATGGGGCATCCACAACCTCCCTGGGCAAAAACTGTTCCTCACTATAAAGAATTTCTTCCTAATCTCCAGTCTCGTCTGCCTTCTTCTAGCTCAAATCCATTGCCCCTTGTGCTGTCGCTCCAAGCACTTGTAAAAAGTCCCTCCCCAGCTCTCCTGTATCCCTCTTCAGGTACTGGAAGGCTGCTGTAAGGTCTTCCTGGAGCTGTCTTTTTACCAGGCTGAAGAGCCCCAACTCTCTCAGGCTGTCCATATAGAGGAGGTTCTCCAGCTCTGTGATGCTCTTCATGGCCCTCCTCTGGACCCACTCTGACAGTTCCATGTCCTTCTTGTGCTTAGGGCACCAGAACTGGATGCAGTACTGCTGTTGGGGTTTTATGAGAGCAGAGTAGAGAGACATAATCATCTCACTCTTCCTGCTCTTACGGATCCTTCTCCTTTTTATTTTTTTCCTGTTGAAGAGATATCTTGATCATCACCTATGAATTTTTTACCCTGACTATTCCAAAAAGTATGGAATTTATCATCCCTTGATACTTTCCTTCTTGTTATATGTGGCTTCTTACTTCTAATGGCAGCATTTAATATAATCTGTTTTGTTGCCAAATTGTAGTAGTTATGACAATGCCTTCTAGGTATTACATGGTGTCTGAACACAACGGTAGGAGATTTGATTTTTTTTTTCCTGTGTACAATGCCACAGCCAGGCAATTTATTACATTTCAGAGCAGAGTAGGCTTTTGCTATTAATATAGCATATTTCAAGACTTGGCTAAGGAAAGCTCAGCTCTTAGTTTATTTTCTCCATACTTTGATCATAGGCAGTATGAAGCATAGGATATACTTGGGTTTAAGACATACTACCAACTGGTATTGGAAGTATGAAGTGGAAGGATAGAGGAATAAATCATACAATATGTAGGTGGAAATAGGAGGAGCAGGCTTGCAGAGGTAAAGAACAACGTTAAGCTCATAGTAATTACAGTAGCACACTTAGGTCGTAATTTGGTTGGAGATTTTGGGGCTCAGGTCTGTAGAAATGATTCCCCTGCAGCTAATTGGAGGGGAGCTTCAAGAAGATGAAGTTAAAAAGAACACAGCTGGAGGGGGAGATGAAAGTAACAAAACCAAAGTTGTGTTTTAGAGGCTAGCTAAGAGCTGCTTTTTCACAGAAATAAATGTGTTTATTTTCCATAAATAAAATATCTGTTAGGATAAACTTTCCTGAGGACTTAGTTAAACAATGAAGTGCATCAGTTGTCCGGCAACAACTTTTCCCAAGGCACAGTTTTCACCAGGAAGCAGAAGTGGCTGTGACTCTAGTTCTTCTGTGGAGCTCCATTATTGATGGGTAAGGTCCTCTCCAGCTGTATCAACACCAGCTGGCTGTGATCAAACTGCTACTAAGTGTAGCATGAACACTGCTGGAAGACAATTGTGTTAATATTTTAATGTAGAAGAGACAAAAGTGTTTAAGACTTGGGGAAAAAGTAAGTTGAAGGCATGACAACAAAGAACAGAAACCAGGTCTTGGCCCATGAAAAGAAGTGGTAAATGACCAAGTTATTCCTGTAGTCCAGCTTCTTATTCTCTTGTGGGAATTCAGAACACATCTAAATATGTTTCAAAGGCCGATAACACTGTTGTACTGAGTCTGCAGTTGGGCAGGCTCAGCACTCAATAGATGTAAATGAATTTTATCTTGGGTTTCTGCATGAAAGCTTTACAGCTCAGTTTTCTAAATGCTCTCCTCAACATCATATGTGAGCCATTGAGTGCTAAGATATCTGGTTCCAGACAGTAGTTGTATACAAGAAGGCATTCTTCAAAGTTTTCAAACAGCAAGAGAGGTTGAGGTCATATTTACATAACAAAACATAGAATCAAAGAACTGCTTAGGTTGGAAGGGGCCTTAAAGATCATCTATTGTAACCATGGAGAGGGACACCTCTCAACTAGACTCAGCTGCACAATGCCTCATCCAGCCTGTCCCTGAACACCCCCAGGGAGGGAGCATCCACAACTTCCCTACGCAACCTGTTCCAGTGTCTCACCACCCTTGTACTGAAGAACATCTTCTTAAGCTTCAGTCTAACCCTACTCTCCCTCAGCTTCAAACCATTCCCCTTTGTCCTATCGCTAGACATCCTTATGAAAAGTCCCTCTGCAGTCTTCATGTAGGATCCCTTCAGGTATTGGAATGCAGCTCTAAGGTTCCCCTGGAATCTTCGCTTCTCCAGACTGAACACCCCCAGCTCCCTCAGCCTATCCTCATAGCAGAGGTGTTCCAGCCCTTGGATCATCTTTGTGGCCCTCCTCTGGACTGGCTCCAACAGCTCTGTGTTCTTCTTATGACTGGGGACACCAGAACTGGATGGGACATCAGATGCTCTAGGAAATGAGCTTCTTGTGAGCATCACTTACAATTACAGCAGGCTGAAAATCAGGATTTTCTTGTTATTGAAAATCCTTGTCTTTGGGAATAGTGTTTTAGTTTGGGTTGGAACATGGTGGTGAGGTTTAAAATTTCCAGCAAAGGAATATTCTTTCCCCAGGTAGAAATATCAGAACCCCCACCCCCCATCAAACCCCCATACACATATTTTGATTCAGATTTTCAGAGTGGTGAGAGCCTGCAATGGGTTGTCCAGTGAGGTGGTTGGGGCCCCATCCCTGGAGGTGTTTAAGACCAGGCTGGATGAGGCTCTGGCCAGCCTGATCTAGTGTGAGGTGTCCCTGCCCATGGCAGAGGGGTTGGAACTAGATGATCCTTGTGGTCCCTTCCAACCCTGACTGATTCTATGATTTCATAACAGAATCATAGAATGGTTTGGGTTGGAAGGGACCTCTAAAGGTCATCCAGTCCAATGCCCTGTAGTCAGCAGGAACATCTTCCACTAGATCAGGTTGCCCAGAACCCTGTCAAGCCTCACCTTGAGTATCTCCAGGGATGGGGCCTCAGCTGGGCAACCTGTTCCAGTGTTCCACCACCCTAATGGTAAAGAACTTGTTCCTTACATCCAATCTAAATCTCTTTTAATTTCAAACCATTTGCCCTTGTCCTATCAGTGTAGCCCTTTGGAAACAGTCTCTCTGCAGCCTTTTTGTAGGCCCCCTTCAGGTACTGGAACGCTGTTCTTAGGTCTCTCCAGAACCTTCACACAAAGCATTTTGGCTTTATAGGAAGTTGGAGCAGAGCTTTTCAGTAGTTTTTCATTGGATGCTTTGAGAAAACACACCTCTCTTTGAAGCACTCTAGCTGTGCTGAATCAGCATTTTCTGGCAGCAAGGTTGTTTTTTATTCCTTGGGAATATCTTTTGGCTGGCTGTGCTTTGCAGTCACATCACCCCTTGCATTAGTATTCCAGTACTGAGAACAGCAGAAATGGAGTTTCATCCTTGCTGCAGAGACTGACCAAGTTCTCAGGCTTCTTGAAGTAAGGAGAATTATTTAGGTAAGAGAAGCTGAATCACAGAATCATTTCATTTGGAAATAACCTTAAAGATCATAGAGTCCAACCGTTCTCTATCTCTGCCAAGGCTGGTTCCTCAGCACCATGTCTCTGCCCCTTTGAAACAGCTTTTCAACCACCACCCTGGGCAGCCTGTGCCGGTGGTTGAGAACCCTTTCAGTCAAGAAGTTTCTTCTAATCCATCCTAAACCTGCTGTCTTGTTTTGGCTGGCAGAGATCAGTTGTTACAACCTATTGAATATGCTGATGAGCAGATCCAGGCAGATTCTCCACCCCCTCTACTCTGCCCTGTTGAGGCCACATATAGAGTGTTGTTCCAGTTCTGGGCTCCCCACTTCAAGAGGAACGGGGATATACTGGAGAGCGTCCAGCAGATGTTATGAGAATGATTAAGGGGCTGGAACATCTGTCTGATGAGGAAAGGCTGAGAGACCTGGGGCTGTTTAGTCTGGAGAAGAGAAGAATGAGAGGAGATCTTATTGATGGTTACAAATATCTGAAGTCTGGGTGTCAAGAAGGGTCCAGGCTCTTTTCAATGGTGACAGGAGGAGGGGCAATGGAACCAAACTGAAACCCAGGAAGTTCCACCTCAACATGAGGAAATTCTTCTTTACTGTGAGGGTAATGGAGCCCTGGAGCAGGCTTACCTAGATGCATTCCTGGTCTCCTCCCTAGAGAGGTTGTAGAGTCTCCTTCCCTGGAGACTTTCAGGATCCCTCTGGATATGTTCCTGTGTGACCTGCTGTAGGTAATTCTGCCTCGGATAGCGGGTTGGACTTCATGATCTCCAGAGCTCGGTTCCAACCCCTACTATTCTATGATTCAGCAGCATGCTGACATCATGCTGGCTTTATAACCAAAATGCAAGCCCCATCATCCTTTGCTCCAGCCAGGAGTTCAATTCTGGAGGGCTTTCTTCTGGTTCCTGGTTTGGGCTGTTGGTCTCTTCAGCTTTGCTGCCTGCTGGCTTGGATGCTGTTCTTGTTAGCTTGTTTGCTGGTTGTCTTTGCTGGTTTGGCTTGTTAGCTGGTTTGCACCTTGTTGGTCCATTCTATCATTTCATTAAACTCTCTTTATCTTCACCCACAGGTGTGTTTCTCTCCCACCCAACCTCTGTGTGTGAGGCTTGCTTGTTAGAGGAGGCTGTCTTAAACCAGGACACCTGGCCTGATGCAACTTGAGGCCATTTCCTCTCCTTCTATCACTTGTTACTAGGGAGAAGAAACTGACCCTCAGCTGTCTCCAAACTCCTTGCAGGGAGTTGTAGAGAGCTGGAAGGTCTTCTTTCAGCAGCCTTTTCTCCAGGCTAAACAATCCTAGTTCCTTCAGCTTCTCCTCTCCAGACCCTTCACCACTTTTGTTGCTCCTCTCTGGACCTCAATGTCCTTCTTGTAGTAAGGAATTGAATCCTGTAACAGAAGGAACATCTCACAGAGCTTATGTTTGAGAGGTAAGAAAGCAGTGGATTTTGCAGTTCTGCAGAGGGATCTCTCCAGTCTGAGGATTTTAAAGCTATTTTTTTACAGCTACTCCAATCTGTTGTTTTTGCTGGTGTTATAATAATTATGATGTGACATTTACTTCTCCTCTGTACTTGTCCCTTTCTTTGAAGCTGTGCATTTTAAAAACAAGTGTGTGTTGGATTGTGCTTGAAGTAGATAGGAGTATAGGAACAGAAATCAATTTGAATGTAAGTGGAAGTTAAATTCTGAATTTTATAGGCAGAAAGTGGAAGTGGTTTGGGGCAGGCTCCCAGTTGCCCAGGTGACTTCTGCAAATGGAGCTTAAGCTTTTAAATTACTTAAAGCTTTGTGAAATGGATTAATCAATTTGCACTTTTCTCCAACTAACCAACCTTAATTTTTTAATACTCTTTTATTTACTACCAAAAGCCACTCCTCTTTAGTCCATTGAATCTGTCTTGTTGGCAATTCTCCACTAAAGCACAGCAGAGGCAGCTACATCAGTTAAGCAGTTCAGTTTTACCTATAAATGGCTCACTTGGAAGTGTTTTATTCCCTACATTTTAAATGCAGAAAGTGTGTCCATCCTGTGCAGAGCAAACTGCTTTCATCAGTTCTTGAAGTCTTTTCAAACATCAAAAGAAACTCTGAGAGATCTCTTTCTAGAGATGTAACTTTCAAGTTAGGTTATGGAGTAAAACACTACTACGAAATTGTAGTCAGCACTGATTTTTCTTTCTGTTGTAGTTTCATGATGTCGTTTAGCAGTGGTAGTTGTGGTCTTTCCAGGGGAACCACAATAGCAAACACAAATAAAACCTCTGGAAAACAGGCATAAAAAAATATGCACAGTTTTAACTCACTCAAATAGAGGCAGATATATTTATCTAGTGAGATTTTTTTTGTTCTTCTTCTTGCCTCAGGAAAAAAAAGAAACCACAACATTTTGTTGTTTACTCCTTGGTATACTAAGATTTCCACTTTAAAGTTGTTCTGTAACTTGTGAGTCAGTCTGGAGATTTCTGTAAAGAGATAGTTTTAAGTTTTAATGAATGAATATAGGATTAGAGAATCACAGAATGGCTTTGAAGGTCATCTAGTCCAGCTCCCAGAGAAGTGCAGTGAAGCTGCAGAAGGGTCTAGAGAACAGGTCTTATTAGGAGCAGCTGAGGGAACAGGGGCTGCTTAGCTCTGGAGAGACAAGGCTGAAGGGAAACCTCTTTGCTCTCTACAACTCCCTGAAAAGAGGTTGGAGCCAGGTGGGGGTTGGTCTCTTCTCTGTAGTATCAGGTGATAGAATAAGAGGAAATGGCCTAAAAATTGTGCCAGGGAGGTTTAAGTTGGATATTAAGAACAATTTCTTTGCTGCCCACACTGCTGGGGATCAGCCCAGGATGTGGTTCAGTCTGGGCTAGGAGCCTGTGGTCCGGGCTCATGTTGAGCTTCTCATCACCCCCAATTGCTCTCTCTCTGTTCTTCACCCAGCCTGTATTTGTGCTTGGGATTGCCCTGACCCAGGTGCAGGACCTTGCCCTTGGCCTTGTTGAAATTCCTGAGGTTGACTTGGGCCCACCTCCCAAGCCCACCTTTAAACTAAAAATTCAGGTGAGAAACATACAAAAAGAGGAAGGACACATGTTTTAGGTACCTCGTTTTCTGCTTTTTTACAGATGATGATCAAAAAAATATCTCTGTCTTTTAGGACCAGCAGAGCTTGCATGTAGCCAAGCTTGGCTTCAAACAGTTGTCACTTATTTTTCCTGCTGTTGAGTAAGATTAGATTGTTACTCATCAGCATTAACTGATTAGGTCAGGAAGAAGGAGAAAAGTTCTTCCCTTTGTAAAATATAGGGATGTGGGTTCATTGAATTCTTGCCATTGAAGTCCACAGGTGAAGCTTTAAGGTACAAAATTACTAAGAAACAACTACCACTTGTTACCAGTTAGGAAAAAAACGCACAACTGCCATTTTTCACCTATGTTTTTTTATGATTGGGGTCAAAGTGATAGAGATTGGTGTATTTTTATTGCAGCACATGAACTCATTTCTAGTTTTCATCCAAACAGTCTTGAGTGCCTACTATAATCAAGTCAGAAATGCAAATGCAGAATTGCAGCTGCTTAGTCTAATTTTAACCATATCTATTATCCCTGTCATCTACATTTCCAGGGCTTAGATACTACACAGAAATGCTTCTAAGAAACATAAATTGTCAGGAAGTCCATGAATGAAAAAGTATGAGGCTGTGTAGAGACAGAGGAGTGACAAAGAGGCTCAAACAAATGCTCCAGTTGGTTGGGAGCACTACTCAGAGGCCTGGGCAGAATGCAGAGCTGGTACTTATGCTTGGTTGGGCTACCCATGGTGTTCTCCATAAAATTCAAGCCTATCTCATTAAGCTGATGACATGTTTTGGATTTTAGGATGTGTTAAATATTGTTGCTGGGTCACATCTAATATGTAGCAAGCACAGGAACAGTTTGTAAACAAAAAAAAAGTAAGAGGACAACTGTTGTTATCTTGTGAGTGGGTTTTCCTCTTGTGGCTTAGGAGGATTCAGCACCAAGAGAACCAGCACACTGGGTCCCTGGATGCTCTGCTCTGCCTTTCACTCCTAAAAAGTTTTGTTTTGCTCCTTCAACAAACTGATTTCTACTGAAATCCAAACCCTTGCATTCAGGCTTGAGCCCAGGGAACGTTGAGTCAGTGCAGGGCAGAGTAATGAAACTCTGCAAGTGCTTCTAGGTGGTAAAGAGCAGTTTAGAGATGAGTCCTGATCAGGGTTGCCTTCTGCTCATGCTGTTGGTGTTAGACCCAGCAGCAAACCTGATATAAATGATATCATTTCCCCTGCTTGTTTCCTTCATCTTCTAAATAACTTCAGTGCATTTCCAGACCATTTTCTACAGCCTTGCAGGTGCTTTTTGGCTTGCCTTGTACTAATACAGTATTTATTATGAATGTGATATTTATTTACAAATTCAGCCTCAGAACCAAAAACCAGAATCATAGAATCATTTGGGTTATAAGCAACCTTAAAGATCATCTGCTTCCAACACCCCTGCCTTGGGCAGGGACACCTTCCACTAGACCACATTGCTCAAAGCCTCATCCAAACTGACCTTGAACACTTCCAGATTGGAAGCCTCCACAGCTTCCCTGGGCAACTTGTTCCAGTGCCTCAGCACCCTTCTAGGGAAGACTTTCTTCCTAGTGTCTAATCTACATCCAGATTCTTCCAGTTTGAAGCCATTACCCTTCATCCTATTGCACTGTGCCTTTGTGCAAAGTCCCTCTTCAGCTCTCCTTCAAATGCTGGAATGCTGCTCTAAGGTCTCCCCTGAGTCTTCTCCAGCCTGATCATCTTTGTGGCCCCTCTCTAGACCTGCTGTGACAGTTCCATGTCCTTGTTTTTACGACTCTGGATCTGGGCCCAGCACTGCAGGTGGGGTCTCAGCAGAGCTCCAGAATCCTGTCCCTCCACCTGCTGCCCTCACTGCTGGGGACCATCCCACGATATGGTGCTGGTTTATGTTGAGCTTCTCATCACCCTATACCCCCAAGCTGTCCTCCTCTGAACTGCTCTCTGCTCTCCACCCAGCCTGTGTTTGTGCTTGGGATTGCCCTAACCCAGGTGCAGGACCTTGTACTTGGCTTTGTTGAAATTCATGAGGCTGGCATTGGCTCACCTCTCCAGCTTGTCCAGGTCCCTCTGGATGGATCCCTGCCCTCCAGAATGTCAACCACACCACACAGCTTAGTGTTGTTGGCAAACTTGCATGTGAGGTGTATCTATGTCCAATATTTACCTTCCTTTGGCAGGGGAAGAAATGCCATTTTATTATGATTATTTTAATTATATTGACTGTCTTTCATTACAATTTCCTTAATGTGATCAGAGAGACTATCACCTTGCTTCTTGAGGAGTCCTCTTGGCAAGCCAGCCAGGGGTATTGTGTGGCTGCAGGTGATCTCAAATGCTGCAGTATAATCTAGTTTCCATGAGGCAGTAATACAGAAGCACACATTTTGTGCAAATGTAGCCAAGAAGCCTTCACAATTAATGTCTTGAAGTAGCTAAGAAAGCTGAGTGACTCTACCAGATGTGGTGGCTTTTGGGGGGCTTTAAGTAGAAATCATCACTGATTACTGACCTTGGTGTGAGTCTTAGGCTGGGTGTCTGCTAAACTGTGGATTTAGGGTCAACAAAAGAACAATCAGATCTGTGAGCAGGTTCACCACATGACAAAGTGTGGTTTGGATGCAAAACAATAGGCTTGCAAACATAATTAGGTTGAGGGCTGTAATAATGAGAGAAATGCTTTTTGGAGTCTCCACATTCCATCTTCTTCATGTTTGCTACTGCTGTTAGAACTATTTTGGCCTGACAGGTACTGAAGTTTTACCCTTTAGCTCAGATCCTGCCAGAGACTGACTTTGGACTGACAGGTCCTTCCAAACTTGGTTGCAACCTAAGGGTGGCATCAGCTTAACTTTATTTTATTTTTTTGTGGCATTTGGGTTCATGGGAGTGATGCTGAGATGCACTGACATGAGTGGGTTCAGGTCTCCTGTCAGCTTAATGAGTTTCTTTTTGCTGGGTGGTTGACCGCCAGCTAAAGAAACAACAACCATTCAATAGCCCAAGAACAGCTTCTTGGCTGATTTTCCATAAAAGATCAGTCAGGAATCTGGGAAAGCACTAGAGATGACTTCCCTCCACCCCCCCCCCCCCACCCCCGAGTCAGTTTTCCATAATGATGTAAAAATTGGGATCTCTTTTGCTCTCTGGAAGTTTTGGAGATGGTGTGAGGTCTGTTCTTGTTGCCATGAGGTCCAGAAGAAAGATTTGTAGCCTAACGATATTTGTCCTGGGCTGAGCTAGCCCAGAACTAGTTCTGCTCAGGGATTTGGCTTCCCAGATCAGTCTCTGCTCAGTGAGGCACTTCCTGAAGTTCAAGACAGGTTTGTACAGCTAGAGACTGCTTCTAGAAGTAAGAAGCTGATGGGGAGAGTTCCTGCCAAGGGGTGGGCTGCAGACCAAGGGCACTACCACATCTTGTGTGCTGCACCTTGGGGTGCAAGAAGGCAGAGGTGGCAGCTGTGGGGAGGAGCAGACAAGAGAGGTAGCCCTAAACTAACTAAGAAGGGATTGCAGCTCATGGACATCATCTTTGGCAGAAAGCTGAGGGATCACCAGGGTCAAACCTCTCATTCAATGGCTGTGGTCCCAGGAGGACTTTGTTCCTTCTGCTTTCGTTTTCTATCCATGAGATCCTGAATCTAGTTCCAGGATCCAGGTCCTAAATCTGATTCCCATCTGTCATTTAGTCCAGTCTAGGACTTCTGCCACAGCATTAGTGGTGACAGTGGTGACATCATTGCCATCAGGGCTTGGGTTGAATATTGGTTTGTATCTATTTCTATCTATTCCATTTTATTGTCCTCATGGCCATCCCAGCTGGGTTAGTTTCTTTCTCACCCCATCAGTCTCTCTCCCATATTCCCTTTTTCTTCCCTTTGGGAAGTCAGAGAGGTTCATGAAGAGCTTCTGACACTGCTTTAGTGTGTCTGTTCCAGCCCTAACCTTGACATTCTCATAGGATTTGTGATGGCTAAAGCCTTTTCTGATCAACCCTTGGGAGATAATCCGCAATAATTAAGTATTTCTTGAAACAAAGCGGGACTGAGATGGAATCTGCAGTGATTAGGACATGAGTGGGGCAGAACAAGTAGTCTGTGGTCACACAAAAGGAACAGCTGCTAAGGAAGGACTGAAAGCTGACAGATGTTGAAGTTTAAACACTGCAGGTGTCCTTGAAATTTATGATGTGAATTGGACAGTTTGAACCTATATCTCCAAGATTTTAAGTGACCTTGTCTGCTCCAGCTCTTGACCATGCTGCTTTGGGTATTTCTCTTTCGTTGCTGTTCTTCATTAAGAAGTGATTTTTTTCTTCGTGTTGTGGTGACACCAAGATTATACAAGTGAGACAAGAATTTTGCAATCACTCTTTTAACAAATGTATTTTTTAGTAGTTTCTGCCTAGCTTTAGTTAGAAATGACTAACAAATGCTTGGAATTGAAGCCATTGTGGCTAGGGTGTAGGAAGTGTAGGCAAAGGGGAAGGAATGGTGCAGGAAGACTTTAAACAGCTTGAAGTACTTGGATCTCCCTAAAATAAGAGGAAAGAAAGTAAATACCAAATAAATATGTAACTGTGTCGTGAGCAGATGAACTCCCTTTCCAGTAAGAGTGGGGAGTCACTGGAACAGGTTGCCCAGGGAGGCTGTGGATGCCCCCTCCCTGGGGGTGTTCAAGACCAGGTTGGATGAGGCCTTGAGCAACCTGGGCTGGTGGAAGGTGTCCCTACCCAAGGCAGGGCTTTTGATGCTGGATGATCTTCAAGATCCCTTCCAACCCAAACCATTCAATGATTCTGTGAAATGAAGTCCAGTGAGCTTCCTTCTTTCTGTGTGAATCTAAAAAAATCCCAACTAACCAAACCCAAGAGCTCCCATACTGAATCTTAGCTCTGCTGTTCCCACAATGCTCCTTTTGCAGGAAATCAAGTGCCTCAAATCTGAAACATGTTTCTCTGATCCCAAGAAATGTTCAAAACATGAGAGAAACTTCACAGTGACCAAGCAGAAAGATTTATTTTACCAGGGGCCTCTTCCCACATTGCAGATGGGCTTCTGGGAAGCCCAGCTAAGGGACTAGTTCAAGTACTCAGATTATGCAAGATTAAATCCTTCATCCTTTAAAATTAATTACAGAGTTTTCATTACTGTTGCAAAGCTCTTGTCCACCACTTCTGGAGCTGGCTCTGCCTTGGGTTGTGCATTGTGTTTTTGTCTTCTAAGTGCAGCAGGAGCCAGTCCTGTGTACTGCAATGGCACATATCAAGTTGCTTAAATATCTGGAAAATTCAGATGCTTGCCTGTGTTACCTTACCGAGCTGTTGTGAGTACTAACTGTATCTGTTACATGCTTTAGAAGGAAAATGGTTTCTGTGAGCAGCTCTTTTAAAAACATTTCAACAGTTTTTTGAACTAAAAAAAGTCAGTGTCCAGTATATCTCTTATTTGCATCAATTTCTCAGCTGCTGTAAATATAGATTCAAAGATTGCATTGGGTTGGGAGGGACCCTCAAAGGTCATCTTGTCTAACCCCTTCCTGCGGTCAGCAACGACACCTCCAACTTGATCAGGTTGCTTATAGCCTCATCAAGTTTGACCTTGAATGTCTCCAAGGATGGGGCTTCCACCAGACCCCTGGACAACCTGTTCCAGTATTTTGCTATCCTCATTGTGAAGAACTTCCTCTTGATGTCCAACCTAAATCTTCCCTGCTCCAGTTTCAAACCATTGCCCCTCATCCTGTCACTGCAAGCCTTTCTAAACAGTCCTTCCCCCTTTTATGTAGACTTCTTAGAGCCAAAGGGGGGGAGAGAGGGAAGTAGTTTTTAAGAGCTGTATTTCTGTGAAAAGTGTTAGCAAATGCTTATTATTGTGGTAAGGACTCAGTGGAATGAGATCTGTAATTCCTTGTGCTGTGTCTCGAGGCAACAGAATGTAGGGAGATGCTGTTCTGCTACACACATGCTCAGAGATGCCAGAGTCCAATATTTGCTGTTTCTGCTTTCTCTGGTGAAGGCTTCTGAATTCATAAACAGGTATTTTAAAAGCTGGAAAACCTGATGGAAAGCTAACCAGAAAATAATTCTGCTTTCCATGTAAATAAGCGCAGAAGTCCATGAATAAAAAATCAGATTGGCCTCTCCTCTGTCTCCTTCATGGCTTTATGAACCTTTGGGAAATGGACCATGTTATCTTTGCTGTTTGGTGAATAATTAACATTCTCTGTGTGATGATCTGTACCAAAGCCCATTTCTAGATTGATTTGTGGATAAAAATGGTTGCAGTTCTGAAGGGACTTCTCTTTTTGTTGTACTTGCCTCTGTTTCTGGCATAGGAGGGTAGGATGTTATCCCACTAGGCACCTTCCTTCTGGGGGAAGCCATGCATTGAACAAGGGAGTTAAACAATTTTCACAGGCTTTGAACTTGTGTTAGGTTGTGATAACCCTGGAAACCCAAACACGTATCTTGTGTCTTAACTCCACCTAGAGCTTCCACAAGTGATCTCAGGAGAGCTGCTTTGTCACTCACAGCCTCAGAACACTGGAGGGGTGTTTGTCCTTTGAATTAAGCTGCAGTGATTAAATTACACATGCTTCATGATCCTTATTTTTCCTGCCTAAAGAATGGGGCAGTGACCTCCTGGTGACACCCCAGAGAATGTATGCTTTGTTAACTGCATTCAGGGGCTGCCCCTGAAGCTGAAAGCAGGGACACTTGTTCCAAAACACCAGCTTTGTGTTTTGGGGGTTATCACTTCCACGTCTGGACCTTTGCTACCTTGGGTGCCATGTGGTGAGACTCCTTCTCCTTGTACTCCTGTGGTGTGGTTGGCTTACTACATGCAGACAAGCCCCTACTCCATGTATTTTTAAGTGAGGAGGAATAAAAATTACTTTCTCTGGAATGATGATGATGAGCAGTTTGTTACCGCAAGCTGTGCATTTTATTTTCTTTTAGTTAGAGAGCAGTGATTTGTCTGAATTTTTGGAGTGGTTTTTAAGTGAATAATGACACAAGAGCCTCCTCACTTCAGGCTTCTTAGAAATGTAGTTATTTATATGAAGAAAAAGTGTTCAAGCATGGTTATTTATGCAGGAGAGAAAACTGGCTCTGGATTGTGATAATCTTTCTTTCCCATCTTCTCTAGACTAATTTGTTTCCACTGTGCAATGAGTGCCTGATATGCTTGCAACTTTGTTTTAGACACTTAGGCGCTCCTTGCCCCATTTCCCTTGATGAAATGACGTGGTTCAAACCTCACCTGCAGTTCTTCAAGGGGAACTTTGTTCTCTCCTGACTTCAAAAAGGTGTTGCGACCTTTCGTCTTTCATTTTTAGCAGACTTGGTTTCATCAGACATGTGAAAAGTAGAACTGTTGTGGTTTTTTCATGCTTAGAGTTATTGGTAGATTCTTTTCTTAATTATTTATTTTTTCCCCTCTGTAACAATTGAGAGATGGATGATCAGATGCACTGCACTTTTGTCTCCCTGTTTTGACTTCATGTTTGATGTCAGTGCTCTCCTAAGATGGTCCAGTCTATGCCTGGAGACAGGGCTCAGCCCCTGGAGTGAACTCTGGTGTGAACCCACTCTGCTTATCCACCACATTGTTTCAGAATCACTAATTCTGCCTCTGGGAATGTGCAGCCCTTGATAAAAAGAGCATCCAAGCAGCCTTCCTAAAGCACTGTTAATTATTGACAGTAAACATGAAATGTAGAGGGGTTTATAGCAATAAAGATCTCTCTTACCTGGAGCCAAGAATGGCCTAATTTTTATTTCATTTTAGCTATACCAACAGGATCTGTCTGTAAACAGTTTCTAAGCAACAGCTGCCTGTCCTCTAGAAAGAATGTCACTCTTTATCTGCGGCTCCTGGGGTTTATAGCCCTTCTGCCCAAATGAGGCCCCTGGATGAGGGGAGGTTGAAGCAGTCTCGTCAGCAGTGATATTCTCCTCTGTTCTGGTAGCAGCCACCTACAGCTCACTGAGGTGTGCTAGAGATGAAATCACTGTTTCCTTTGTTGTTGGTTTGCCAGCAGCTTTGCTGTCTCAGGCCAGCATTGTGAATTATTTCCAGGCAGCTTCATAAACATTCTGGCATCACTGAAGGACCAATATTTCTACTTCCATTTAAACCCAAGAGGTGACAAACCAGAAGCAGCTAAATAATTGATTCATTTTCATGATCACATGGTTTGAACTGGTTTGAAGGCAAATGCTGAGTTTTCCCCACAGTTCTGCTGGTCTCATTCTTCATCAGGACTGAAGGACTGTGTAGATGAGGTGAAGAGCAGCTCTGCAGAGAAGGACCTGGGAGTGCTGGGGGACAAGTTCACCATGAGCCAGCAATATGCCCTTGTGGCCAAGAAGGCCAGTGGCATGAAGATGAGTGTGGCCAGCAGGTTGAAGGAGATTCTCCTCCCCCTTTGCTCTGCCCTGGAGTATTGTTGTCCAGTTCTGGGCTCCACAGTTGGGGAAGCACAAAGACTAATGGAGTTCAGTAGAGGGCCTTGAAGGTACTGAGGGGACTGGAACATCTCTGTGAGGAGGAAAGGCTGAGAGCCCTGGGGCTGTTTAGCCTGGAGAAGAGCAGCCTGAGAAGGGATCTGCTCATCAACAGCTAAAGGGCGAGTCAGGAGGATGGAGCCAGACTCTTGTCAGCAGTGCCCAGTGACAGCATAAGGGGCAGTGGGCACAGACTGGAACACAGAAGGTTCCATATAAACATAAGAAATAAATTCTTCCCTTGGAAGGTGGCAGAACGCCCTGGAGCAGTCTGCCCAGAGAGGTTATGGTGCCTCCTTCTCTGGAGGCATTCAAAACTCACCTGAATGTGTTTCTGTGTGATTCCCTGTGGCTGATCCTGCTCTGGGAGGAGAATCACAGAATCAACCAGGTTGGGAGAGACCTCCAAGATCATCAAGTCCTACCAATCACCCAGCCCTAACTAATCAACCAGACCATGGCACTAAGTGCCTCATCCAGGCTTTTCTTAAACACCTCCAGGGATGCTGACCCCACCACCTCCCTGGGCAGCACATCCCAATGGCCAATCTCTCTTTCTGTGAAGAACTTCTTTCTAAGATCAAGCCTAAACTTCCTCCTGTGCAGCTTGAGACTGTGTCCTCTTGTTCTGCTGCTGCTTGCCTGGGAGAAGAGACCAAACCCCCACCTGGCTACAACCTCCCTTCAGGTAGTTGTAGAGAGCAATGAGGTCTGCCCTGAGCCTCCTCTTCTCCAGGCTAAACACCCCCAGCTCCCTCAGCCTCTCCTCACAGGGCTCCCCAGCTCCCTCCCCAGCTTTGTTGCCCTTCTCTGGACACGTTCGAGCAACTCAACGTCTTTCTTGAATTGGGAGGCCCAGATTTGTACTAGATGATCTTCCAAGTTTCCACCCAAACCCCACCATTCTGTTGCTGTGACTGTCAAGAGTCCTTTGTGAGCAGTTTTTTATTACCTGGGAACCTGCAGCCCAAGTGACCATTTTTTGAGACTTACCTACGTTAAGCACTGTCAGATAATTTGCATCTCTTAGAGGTCATGCAGCAACAACTACCCAGGAAATAGAGCTCACCTTTTCCATGCCAATAAAATGGTGACAGGGAAGTGAGAGAGAATTGTCACAACTGACGTTGTAAGCTCCTGTGGTCAGTTTTAAACAGATGTTATCTGAAAACAACATTTTCTTTTAGCCAAAGGTCCATATATGATGTAGTACAGAATAGTAATTTTTAGAGGCATCTTTGTCTCTTTTGGTTTCGCACCCAGATCTTTTAAAGCAATGTGACAGGACAAAGGGTAATGATTTTAAACTGAAAGAGAGAAGATTTAGTGGAGGTATAGGCAAGAAATTCTTCACTGTAAGGGTGGTGAGATAATAGGCAGACAGAGAGGTTTTGGATGCCCCCTCCTTGGAAATGTTCAAAGCAAGGTTGGATGAGGCCTTGAGCAACCTGGTATAGTGTGAGATGTCCCTGCCCATGTCAGTGGGGTAGGAGCTGAATGATCTTTAAGGTCCCTTTCAACTCAAATCAATCTGTTATTCTGTCAATGGTAAGATGGGGGCTGTGGTAATTGGTAATTATCAGGTAATCAGGTAATTGGTTCAGAGTGTTAGAACTTAAAATAGTCATAAACATCAAGTTGTCTCTCTTGTGGCTGATCTACTATGTCTTGATTTAACTGGACTGCTTTTGAGGTTAGGGAGCTGCAGATCTTGTAGAAAACAGGTTCTGCCCCAAAGGACATTGAATGGAATATGATTATAAACTCATTTAGTGAGGGGTAGAGAAGAGTCAGCTGGAATCTGTCTCCCATTATATTCCAAGTAGCTCTTGAAAATAGACCTTCAGGAATATATGGTTGAGGTTACTTGAATCCTAACATACTAATTCCACACTCCATGCATTTTTTTTGCCAACTCTTTGAGCCAGCAGAAGTCAACTTCCAGTTTGGTGAAGACTGGGGAGGAACAAGAAGTAGCCTGATCAGTTACCACAGGATGGTAGGACCTACATAAATTGATTTAACTTATTTGTTTTTAATTTCCGCTCTCTGACCTGCTCCTGTTAAATTGTATTTCCATTTGAAAAACGGTTTTCTGGCTTCTACTAGCAGTGCTTGAAGAGAAGGTCTGTTGGATGTTGGAATCAGTGAGGTTTGAGTAATAGCTATGAGGGATAATACAGGCTTGATTTAAGGGAATTGGAGAGTTTATTTCTTCCCCAGAAGAAGTAAAATCATAGCTCTTAGTCTGAGTGCTATGGAGAGAAGCAGGGATCTCTGTACATGTTTCACATGTCATTGTGAGAAGCTGTCTTGTTTCTTACAGCTGTCTTTATTTCCTGTGTTTGATTTGAAATCAGAGACTTCTGCTATGTGCAGAATGGGGAGCTAAAAAGCAATTGAGGCATTTTTCTGGCTTGCTTTAAGAAATAAAGATGAGCAGAAGAAACTGTCACTTATGAAAGAGGTTAGATGCTTTTCTGTGCAGCTGGAAAACCCTAGCAGACAGACAGTTTAAAATACCTGTATGTTTTAAAAGCTAACATTTGAAGTAAATAAATCCTGAGTATGAAGACCTGTGAAATATGTGCTTTTGAAGAAGTTTCTATGACAAGGGCAGTAAAGCTGAGATTTGTGGTGCTCTTACTTTTTAGAGGCTGCTAGGGTGGCTTCCTGTCAGATCATGTGAAAATAGACTGTGAGGAGTCATAGAATGGGTTGGGTTGGAAGGGACCCTAAAGATCATCTAGTTTCATACCCACTACCATGGGGCAGGGACATCTTCTACTAGACCAGGTTGCTCAAGGCCCCATCCAACCTGGCTGGGAGGGGAATTTCAGCTCACACCGACACAGCCTCTGGGCAAAGCTGTTCCAGTGCCTCACCGCTCTCACATGGAAGAATTTCTTCCCAATGTCTTACCTAAATCCAACTTCTTCCAGCCTGAAGCTACAAAAGTCCCTCTTTAGCTCTCCTGTAGCCCCTTTCAGGTACTGGAAGGCTGCTCTAAGGTCTCCCTGGAACTTCCTCTTCTCCAGGCTGAACCACCCCAACTCCCTCAGCCTGTCTTCATAGCAGAGGTGCTCCAGCCCTTCATGGCTCCTCTGGCCCTGCTCCAACAGGTCCCTGTCTGTGCTGTGCTGAGCACTCCAGAGCTGGCCCCAGCACTGCAGGGGGGGTCTCAGCAGATCAGGGGTGCAGAATCCCCTTCTCTGCCCCTGCTGCCCACACTGCTGGGGATCAGCCCAGGACACAGCTGGCTCTGGGCTGTGCGTACTTGGTGCTAGCTCATCTGAGAAGTAACTTCTGGGTTTTAGTATTTTCAGTATTTTCACCTTCTCCATCACATAGTGGTCAAGAGTAGTGAATTGTTACAAAATTCAGACTAAAAGAAAGGTTTGTGTCATTGTTGATGTCTTACACAAGTGAAATGTCACTGTCAATAATTGGTTGTTGTTTTCCTCTCAGTTTTGACGAAACTTCCTTGATAAAGTCTCTTTCCTGCAGTAAGAATTCCTCTGTATTATTCTTCCTCTGTTATTCTTTAAGGCATGGATAAATCATAACTTGCAAGCATTCAATGCCCCAAATATTGCAAGGGCGGCCAAAAATAATTCTGCAAAAATATTCAAGCCTTGAAAAGCAATTACAAATCTCTTCCAAATCCTTTGGAAGTGAGAAGTGTTCCAGCATGTTGGCATCCAACAGACAAGCAAGGTAGGAAAGGTAGAGCTGGAGTACTGCATCCAGTTCTGGAGCCCCTGTTACAGGAAGGATCTGGAGGTGCTGGAGTGTGTTCAGAGAAGGGCCATGAGGATGAGCAGCGGGCTGGAGCTCCTCTCCTATGAGGAGAGACTGAGAGAGTTGGGGCTGTTCAGTCTGGAGAAGAGAAGGCTCTGAGGAGACCTTCTTGTGACCTTGCAGTATCTGAAGTGGGCTCCAAGAAAGCTGGGGGGGGGACCTTTTAGGATGTCAGGTAGTGATAGGACTAGGGGGAATAGAGCAAAACTAGAAGTGGATCGATTCAGATTGGATGTTAGGAAGGAATTCTTCCCCATGAGGGTAGTGAGAGCCTGGCAGAGGTTGCCCAGGGAGATGGTGGAAGCCTCATCCCTGGAGGTTTTTGCAGCCAGGCTGGATGTGGCTGTGAGCAACCTGCTGTAGTGTGAGGTGTCCCTGCCCATGGCAGTGGGGTTGGAACTGGGTGATCCCTGAGGTCCCTTCCAGCCCTGACAGTTCTGTGAGTCTATGATTCTATGAGCATGAGATCCAGCAGAAAAGCCAAGGAGATCCTGTGCATCCTGGCTAACTGTGGAGCATCTTAGGAAGGATTTTCACTGAGGCGCTTACAGGAAAGGTGTCTAAGGCCAAAGTGTTAATTAAAAGTGTTTTAGAGGAAATAGATACGATGAAGAATCACTAAAATGGAATGATTTTTAGATCATTTCCCTCACCATATATTCATTCTGTTAATGATTGCTCTCACTCCTGCTGCTGTCTGAGACACAAGGACTGGCTGAAGTGCCAGGTTTCACACCACAGTGAACCTTGATGAGGCTCAGGTTTTATAATTCCTGCCAATTTTTATTAATGCTTAGTGTATTATTTTATTGGAAAAGTTATACAAGGTGACAGCTTCTCCTTGTTTTGGATATTTTTTTAAACCCACTTCACTTTTCAATGTAATCCTTTATGAGAACTGTTTCTGTTCCCTTGAGGTGCCCATGGTGGTTTGTTTACCTGATGACCTGAAAAGCTTCATTGCCATTTTCAAGTTTATCTGGATCCCTTTGTTCTCTTCATCTTCACAGAGATTATTTTTTCAGACACACTGATCAAAGATTCACTATCAAGATGGAAACTGTGGATGAAAACTCTTTTTCTGTGGAAAAATTAATCTGAGGTTAGCTAAATTGCTTCTTTTTGAGGTGCTGGCACTTCACTGCCACCTGTTTACTTCTTGCATTTCCTTTAGCCTGCAAGTACCAGTCATTTGTTAATTAATCCCATCATAAATGATACATTTTTCTTTGTTTAGATGTTTTAGTGTTGGTAAAGAGGTGTAACCAGCATGACCAGGCAGTGATTGTCAGGAACAGCATGGTCAGCAGGACCAGGGAAATGGTTGTCCCCCTGGACTCAGCATTAGGGAGGCCATATCTTGACTACTGGCTTCAGTTTTGGGTTCCTCACTCCTAGAAGGGCATTGAGTTGCTGGAGCAGGTACAGAGAAGGGCAGCCAAGCTGGTGAAGGGTCTGGAGAACAGGGCTTGTGAGGAGCAGCTGAGGGAACTGGGGGTGTGTTTAATCTGGAGAAAAGGAGGCTGAGGAGAGACCTCATTGCTCTCTACAACTCCATGAAAGGAATTTGAAGACAGGTTGGGGTTGTTTTGTTCTCCCTAGTAACAAGTGATAAGTGGAAATGGCCTCAAGTTGCACCAGGGGAGGTTTAAGTTGGATATTAGAAGCAAATTCTTGACTGAAAGGGTTCTCAGCCACTGGAGCAGGCTGCACTGGTGGGAGGTGGTTAAATCCTTGTGGCTGGAGGTGTTTCAAAGAGGCTGAGACGTGGTGCTGAGGGATATGATTTAGCCCCAGACTTTGTAGAGTTAGAGACTGGTTGGACTTGATGATCCTGAAGGTCTTTTCCAAACAGAATGATTCTGTGATTCTATGAAAATTCACTTTCTTTCGTTCTCCTCAGCTTAGGGAATTTTCAATACCAGTAAGAGTCCTCTTTCAGTCGGTCTGGAAAGGTGTTTTGAAGACTCAAGCAGGTTAGATATGTTGGTTTCCTCAGTGTTCAGGGCACAGAGTGATGATAATCACTTGGACAGCTTGCAAGCAATTCAAAATACAAGGCTGCAGTTACTATGCTTTTGTGTCCTGGATTTGAAGGCACAGAAATTGAAATTCATAGAATCACAGATGTTCTGGGTTGGAAGGGAAGGTCATGTAGCCCAACCCCTCTGCAGTGAGCAGGAGCATCTTCAGGTTGCTCAAAGCCCCATCTAACCTGATGTGAAATGTTTCCAGCTATGGGACATCTCCCACCTCTCTGGACAAGCTGGGCCAGTGTCTCACTACCCTCAGTGTAAGAAATGTCTTCCTTGTCTCCAGTTTGAATCTTCCTCTTTTAGTTTTAAACCATAAAATCCTCATTGTTGTTAAAATACTATATATCCATTCCTTTTTTTTTTTTTTCCTCTGAGCTAGTATTCCTCCCTTCTGTGTTGCTTCTCCAGATTCTTCTCAGAGCCATTAGTGATTAAATCAGTTTCCTTCTGAGAACAGCAGCATAGTGAAAACACAGAATCATAGAATCACCAGGGTTGGAAGGGACCTCTAAAGGTTGTCTAGTTTAAACCCCCTGCTTTGAACAGGGACAGCCTCAACTAGATCAGGTCTCACAGAGCCCTCTTGAGCCTCACCTTGAATATCTCCAGGGATGAGCCCTCAACCACCTCTCTGGGCAACCTTTCCAGTGCTCAACTACCCTCATGATGAAGAACTTTTTCCTAACATGTAATCTAAATCTACTCTTTAATTCTTTAAGATGTTGTCGTACTGAACCTCTTAATTCCTCAAGATGTTAAGATGTTCTCACACTGAACCTCATGATAGACTTTGAGGGGTTGGAAATGTTTGAAATTCTATTTTTCTTTAGATTTTAATTTTTTTTTCTATTAGTTTTGCAATGGCTGCTTAAAGACATGGTGCCAAAAGCACCTCAGAATTAAGTAACCTGACCATATGGCCCTGGCTGCTGCTTTTCCAGATGACTGAATTTTGAGGATTCTCAGTGCAATATCTGACAGTGCCTCTCTCTCTGGAACTGTACAGTCTGTATCCATGTGTGCTTCTAGATGTCTGCTGGTTCAGAAAGTACAGTTGTAGAGTGATGGATATTTTAAGGCTCAAGCACTGTTCTTCAGACCTCTTTATATAAGAGATATAGAAAGATCCCATATGTAGCTGCTGCTTGTTTGCTGCCGTATGGGGTTTTTCAGAATTTTCAAGAAGATCAGCCAGATGTTTTTTTGCTTTGTGGAGTCAGGACAAAACCAAGTCCCTTCCAGGCCCTGTTGTTATTCTGTGTGATTGGTTCTGTGAGTAACTTTTGTGTATTTATCTAATCCCTCTTTGCTTTATCCTTCTCCAGAGCAGAGATTTCTATCTGGAAAGCCAAGTTTCATAGCATCATAAAGAATCAGAGACTCGTTTTGGTACGAAGAGACCTTTCAGATAGAGTCCAACCATTGATTCAGCACTGACAAATCCCCACCAAACCATGTCCCCAAGCACCACAGCTACACGGATTTTCAATCTGTCCAGGGATGGGGACTCCACCACTGCCCTGGCAAGCCTGTTACAGGACTTGAAGGGAGGCATTTGTCCTACTATCCGAACTAAATCACCTCTGGTGCAATCTGAGGCTGTGTCCTCTTGTTCTGTTTTTACTTGGGAGAAGAGAGCAACTCCCACCTGGCTCCAACTTCCTTTCAGGGAGATATAGCAGAGCAATGAGGTCTCCTCTCAGCTTCCTCTTCTCCAGACTAAACATCCTCAGTTCCCTCAGCTGCTCCTCACAAGCCCTGTTCTCCAGACCCTTCCCCAGCTTTGTTGCTCTTCTCTGTACCTGCTGCAGCACCTCAGTGTCCTTCTTGGAGTGAGGAGCTCAAAACTGAACCCAGTATTTGATGTGTGGTCTCCCCAGTGCAGAGGCACAATCACTTCCCTGCTCCTGCTGGCCACACTGTTGCTGATCCAGGCCAGGATTCTGTTGGCTGTGTTTGCCACCTGGGCACACTGCTGGCTCATGTTCATCTGGATGTCAGCCAGCACCCCCAGGTCTTTTCTGCTGGGCAAATTTCCAGCCACTTTCCAGGCAAGTTTCTCTGTGGTGTTGATGATTCTTTCTCCTGCAGGAGATCCTGTGTGAATTGAAAAGCCTGTGGTACCCAGACAGCAGCATGTGGTGGCTGTGCTGCAGCCTTCCCTCAAGTCAGTTGTTTTCAAAGGAGAGAACAAAATTGTTCATTATAAATATATTGAATAAAATCACAGCACTCAGCTGGGTTTGGCTGCTTTGCCTGGGGAGGTGAATAAGAACAGAAATGAAAACTTCAACCTGGCATCCCCTTTTTTTTTTTTCTTTTTTTCATCATTACTGTCAGAAGCACATTAAGCTTTTCATTACAGTCTTTCCATTTGCAGAGGTCTCTATCACCTGCTAATTTAGGCATTAGAAGAACATTACAAGGAAGGTCTGTGTTGAACCAATCCAGTTTTAGCTGCAGCAAAAATATTCTCCAAACAGGCTTTCCATCCCTTCAGGAAGACAAAGATTGGACTGAAAGAAAATCCAGGCCCTGTTGTTCAGAGAGAAGGAAATCTCAGATTAGGGCTCTCTGTATCATGAGAAAAAAAACTACATTAGTTTATGGGCTAAAAAGATTTTTTTCTTTTTTAATCCAGTAATTATTTTTCTTTTAACTCTATCTGCATGCTCAAAACTCAGTAGCTAGTGCCAGTTCAGCCTAAGTTAACTAATAACATCCAGTTAGCAATCCCTGTAAAGATTCTTTTTGTCTGTTTTTCATTATTATTATCCAGTTACTTACTTTGCTTCCTCTATCAGTGCTCATATAGCAAGAATTTGTTCCATAATATATAATATTGTGCCAGCACTTCCAGATTTAATCCCTGTTTGAAAAAATGGGAGGACAAATGAGAACTTCACCTTGTAGCTGTCATACATGTGTGGGTAGTGATGGTTTAAGCAGGAAAGGGAGGCTGGATTTTATATCTTTTTGTCTTGGTTTGAGTTAGACCAGAACTAATTCAGCTCAGGGATTTGACTTCTTAGCTCAGTTTCTGCTCAGTGCTGGAACTTTGTACAGTTCAGGGCAGGTTTGTACAGCCAGGGACTGCTTCTAGCAGTGTGACTCTGATGGGGAGAGTTCCTGCCATGGGCTGGGCTGCAGACCAAGGGCACTACAACATCTTGTGTGTCACCTTGGGGTGCAGGAAGTCAGAGGTGGCACCTGCAGATAGTAGCAAACAAGATAGGTGACCCTTAACTGACCAAGAAGGGACTCTATCCCATGCACATCATCTTTGGGAGAAAGCTGAGTAATCACTAGGGTCAAACCCTTCTTTCTTCCTCTTCAATGGCTGGCCCGCAGAGGAGGACTCTCTGCATTCTGATTTTTGATCCTGATCCATGAGTTCCTGAATCCAGTTCTAGAATCCAGCTCCTGAATCTGGTTTCCATTTGCTGCTGAGTCCAGTCTGGGAGTGCTGCCACAGCATCAGTGGTGACAACGGTGACTAACTGCCATCAGGGCTTGGGTTGGATATTGGTTTGTATCTGTTTGTATCTACTCCATTTTGTTGTCCTCATTTCTGTCCCAGCTGGTTTAGTTTCTTTCTCATCTGGTCAGTCTTTCTCCCCTACTCCCTTTTTCTTCCCTTTGGGAAGGCAGAGGGGCTCATGGAGAGCCTCTGGCACTTTTAGTGGCCAGGCCAGCCCTGATCCTTGATAATTTTAGTTCCTTCGAATCTTTGACAAAGATCCCATTCTATTTGTGCTAAGTGCCATGCAAATACCCAGCAAAACCAGTCTCACTGGTCAAAATGACACAACAGCTGCATTTAAAGAGAGTTAGAACTGATCAGCAAGGTAAGTTGATGATAATTGCCCATCCCAACACAGCTGCCATTGAGTTTCTTCACATGGTGCAGGGAAGAAAAGAACTAGGAAGGGAATAGGAGAAGAGGAAGTGGCCTCAAGTTGCACCTGGGGAGGTTTAGGCTGCATATTAGGAACAATTTCTTCCCCAAAAGGGTTGTGAAGCCCTAGAACAGTCTGCCCAGGGCAGTTGTGGCATCCCCATGCTTGGAGGGGTTTCAAAGCTGTGTAGATGTGGTGCTGAGGGACATGGTTTAGTGGTGACCTGGCAGTGCTGGGTTAATGGTGGGACTGGATGATATTAAAGGTCTCTTCCAAGTGAAACAATTCTGTGATTCTATGGCAAGGAGGCATTTTTGGAAGAGTTTCCCTGCAGGTGTCAAATGCAGCATTTGAGAAGGTGCAGAGCCATTTGTTTGACAATTTAGTCAGCTGCTTTATGGGATGTTTATAGCTGAAGTCAACTTCCTGTTGCAGAAGGCTTATTTTCAGTAATTCTTTAACTCCAGGGCTAATTTAGGCAGCTGCTGTTGATGATTCTCATTCTGTGCCACCTCCTGAGCTATGTTGTAATATTTGTGCACAGCTGATCTGTGCCAAATTAGCTTCCTTTTTAAAAAGTGCTTATTTTAAACCTGGATTTTTTTTCCCTTTGCTTTCAGCTGGGTCATTATGCACCTGAGCAAGTACTTGTATGAGGAAAACTCAGAGCAGAGCAGGGGCGTAGGGAGAAGAGGTGAGGAGTAGGTGGATGCTGCTGAAACCATCAGTGCTGCAGAAGGAAATGCTCATTACATGGCAGCTCAGTAGGTGTCTGTAGTAAAGTTTTGCAAAGCTTAAAGAGGGAAGGTGAGGAATATGAGGCAGAAAGGTGATCTAAGTGGAAAGAGTTGGAGAAAGCACTGACTTTACAAAAAAAAAACCTGTCTTTGTAATAGTTTCCTGAGTGCATATGATGGAATAAGATTGCTAATAGCAGAAAGTACAGAAAGTGAGATGCAGGATGATAATATCAAGAAGCGGAGGGAGGAAGCTTTGCTTCAGGTATGTGGCTGAATCAGAATGCCCTAAGGGCAGTATCTGGAAGGTTTAGATGTGGCTTGGATTGGATGGCACAAAAGGAAATACAGAATAATGCCCATGTAACAAGACAGAGGGAGAGGCATTTCAGTTTTGACTGGAAATGATGATCTGGACACAAGGTATAGAAGCCATCTGACTTCTTCCTTTTATACTTTTCTGGTTTCTTGCTAACTACTCTAAAATCTGAGTGTCAGGACTGAACGCCGTAGGGCACTTTCTGTTGCTTTCCATGTGACCTGTAGAATCTTCTGGCCAGTCCTTTTTCACACCGTTCCCATTCTCCTAAGAAAGAGCCAGATTGTGGGTTTTTTGCTTGCTTTCTCTTTTGGTATTTTTGCTATATTGCAACAGTTTTCTTGAAAGATCCCAATCTACCAAATAATTCAGGGTTTGTGGCTGAACTGTTTTCATTGTTTTCTGTTCATCCTTCCAGTGTTTGCAGCTTTTATCCCTTCCCCTGATTTGCTTTTGGTTTTTCTTCTGTAGAAAGTATAAGATACTTGGGGAAAATACTTTATTTCACGTAACATGACCAGCCTGAAGAAGCTGAAATTTTTTTTTCTACCTGACAAATCATACCAATAGTTAAAGTGATTCTCTTGAAGCAGGTAGAAACATTGATTATGTCAGAAAGATATTAGTGCAGGGAAAGACTCCTAACAAGGCAGTTAAAGGCTTTGAGTTGATCAGTGCTTGTTAGTCATGGTAAAAGGAAGGTAAAGCTGAAAGCATCCTCTCAAGGGTTAATTTATATCAGTGATCTGAATGTTAGAGTCATAGAATCCTACAGTGGGTTGGGTTGGAAGGGACCTCCAAAGGTCACCTAGTCCCACCCCCCTGCAGTCAGCAAGGGCATCTCAACTAGATCAGGTTGCGCAGAACCCAGTTGAGCCTCACCTTGAATATCTCCAGGGATGGGGCCTCTCCTGCCTCCCTGTGCAACCTGTTCCAGTGTTCCACTACCCTCATGGTAAAGAACTTGTTTCTCATATCCAGTCTACATCTCTTCTTCTCTAATTTCGAACCATTGCCCTTCATCCTGTCCCTGCAAGCCTTAGTAAACAGTTCCTCTGCAGCCTTCCTGTAGCTCCTTTCAGGTCTGGAAGGCTGCTATTAGGTCTCACCAGAGACTTATCTTCTCCAGCTGAAGAACCCCTGGTCCCTCAGCCTCCCCAGAGGGGAGGTGCTTCCACCCCCTCATCATTTTTGTGGCCCTCCTCTGGACATTCTCCACCAAGTTCATGTCCTTTCTGTGTTAAAGGCTTCAGAGCTGGATGCAGTATTTCAGATGAGGTCTCACCAGAGCAGAGGGGCAGAATCACCTCTCTCCATTTACTGGCCATCTGCTTTAGATGCCATCCAGGATGCCATTGGCCTTCTGAGCTGCAAATACATAGAGAATCAGAGAATGGTTTGGGTTGGAAGGGACCTTAAGGATCATCTAGTTCCAGTGCCCCTGCCATCCTCATCTAGAACAGGTTCCTCAAAGCCCCATCAAGCCTGACCTTGAATGTCTCTAGGGCTGGGCCTCCACAACCTCCCTGGGCAGCCTACTCCAGTGCTCCATCACCCTCACAGGAAAGAAGTTTTGCATCATGTTGATGATGATGCTGATGGTTTTTGAAAGCATAGCTCCACCATCTGCAAGTGCTAGCACTTGGTTTTTTTTTTTTTCAAAGAGAAGTGGACAATAATTACATACCTTGAAAAGAAAGAAAAAAGGTGATATCACACCACTTCCTGCCTAAAACATTTACATTTTTAGAAGCATGTATTTTCATGAGACAGCTTTTCAAAGTAATGTTCAAATTATTTTATTCCCTTTAATCTGCTCCTTTTTTTGTGTATAATTGCTATCATACCATTGCCAGCATTATTTAATTTCTGTAATTATCAGTGTTCAAATGAAAAGCCTTGCTCTGCTAGCAGACATTTCAACCAGTTTCTCCTCTGACAGGTTTCTCTTTCTCTTTTTGTTTGTAGAGAAGACAGGCAGTTCTATTCTAGAAGATAGAATATGCAGTTTAGAGGTGCATAATGATCTTCATATAGTAAAGGGAAAAAATTAATCATCACTCTTTTAGTTCTGATTATTCCTACAGTATTTCATAGTTTGGAAAAAAAAAAATGGGAATTTTGGCATGGGGTTTAGTTTCAATGCCTGACCTCTGAGTGTTAGAAATTGCTGTAGAAATATTTTTTTAAGATAAACCATTTAAAAAATAAAACCAAAAAAAACCCAGTAATTTGAGTCTCACAAAGATCAAAATAAAAAGTTAAAGAAAACTTTACAAAGGTGTGAAGTGACAGGACATAGGGTAATGCTTTCAACCTGGAAGAAGCTGGATTTAGATCAGACATTAGGAAGAATCCAGTTCTGTATCCCCTCTTACAAGAAGGATCTGAAGTTGCTGAAAGGCGTCCAGAGAAGGGCCACGAGGATGAGCAGAGGGCTGGAGCTGCTCTGCTATGAGGAGAGACTGAGAAAGTTGGGGCTGTTCAGTCTGGAGAAGAGAAGGCTCTGAGGAGACCTTCTTGTGGCCTTACAATATCTGAAGGGGGCTACAAGAAAGCTGGGGAGGGACTTTTTAGGATGTCATGTAGTGATAGGACTGGGGGCAGTAGAGCCAAACTAAAAGTGGGTAGATTCAGATTGGATGTTAGGAAGAAGTTTTACACCATGAGGGTGGTGAGACACTGGCACAGGTTGTCCAGGGAGGTGGTGGAAGCCTCATCCCTGGAGGTTTTTGCAGCCAGGCTGGATGTGGCTGTGAGCAACCTGCTGTAGTGTGAGGTGTCCCTGCCCATGGCAGTGGGGTTGGAACTGGATGATCCTTGAGGTGTCTTCCAACTTTAACAATTCTATGATTCTAAATTCTTTCCCATGAGTCTGGTGAGGTGCTGGAACAGGTTGCCCTGTGTGAAAGTTCAAGTGAAAAGTGAAAGCTTCAAGCCTGGAAGTGTTCAAAGCCAGGTTGGATTTGGCCTTGAGGTGTTCCTGCCCATGGCAAGAGAGTTGGAACTAGATGGTTTTTC
Source organism: Indicator indicator (assembly GCF_027791375.1). NCBI lineage: Eukaryota > Metazoa > Chordata > Aves > Piciformes > Indicatoridae > Indicator > Indicator indicator. Next base: position 3,177,986 of record NC_072032.1, on the reverse strand, counting down.
AGGCCCCTTCCTACCCAAACCATTCTGTGATTCTGTGAATTCATGGGAAGTGATTTTGTCTTTATGCAGGTCAGGCAGCACCAGCGATGTTGAGATCCTTTGGACCAAGTTACACAGAGAAAAAGCAGTGAAGAGCAGATGTTTAGGTGGTTGTCCTTTCACTGCCCCATCCTCTCTGGACATATTGGGCAGAATGTCCATGGCTGATGTTGCTGTTTGCTATGTGGTCATTGCACACTGAGTTTAGATGGTCTGAAGTGCAACCTGGACCCCACCTGGAGTACTGCATCCAGTTCTGGTGCCCTCAGGGTAAGAAGGACATGAAACGGCTGGAGCTTATCCAGAGGAGGCCATGAAGATGATCAGAGGGCTGGAGCCACCTCCCCTGTGGAGACTGGGGGAGCTGAGTGTGTTCAACTTGGAGAAGAGAAGGTTCCAGAGAGACCTTTGAGTGACCTTCCACTATCTGAAGGGCATTACCATAGAGCTGAGGAGGGACTTTTGACAAGGGATTTGAGCTGGAAGAGGGTAGATTTAGACTGGAGATTACGAAGAAATTCTTTCCAGTGAGGGTGGTGAGACACTGCACAGGATGCCCAGGGAAGTCATGAAAGACTGCTGGCTGGAGGTTTTCAAGACCAAGCTGGATGAGGCCTTGAGTGACCTGGTCTAGTGGATGGCGTCCCTGCCTGAATCTATGAACCTGGCAGAGCAGAAGAATGTGCTCTAGAAAGACATTCACTTCTCAAACAGCGTTTCTGCTGTGTTCAAAGATAACTTGGAGCCCTGTTTGATTAGCTGGGGTGGTATGGAAAATGGGGGTGAGGATCTGGAGTAATCCTCTTCACCTTTTTGTTTAGTAAGAGATGCCAAGTTTACCATTTTTACTCCAGTAAGTGAAGGAGCTTAAAAGGCTGAGAGTTGTTAGGAGAAGCTTTCGTTGAAGATAGAAGTTACATTTGTACCTCATGTGGAGCTCAGTTTGCAGATCCATTTTACACCCTGATTGAATCAACTGTCCTGTGAAAAATCTGCCCAAAGGACATCTTCCTCATCCCTAACATTTTTGAATGTGTGGATTTTTCTGCCTCACCCTTTTGGATTTAGTGAATCTTTTATCATTGGAAGTGATAAGAATCCCCAGGTTCTGCTTTAGGAATTCACTGAAACATTCCTCTTAAAGAGCTGTCTCCTCTGAAACAAGGATGCAAACCAAACACCAGCAACAGGTATCACAGAGCTGATGGCGTTCCAAGGGGCCAGACCTGAAGTTAGATGTTTTATTCCACCTTTGCTTTTGGAAGATACTTAACCTCTTAGTTTGAATTTACTCACAGATTGCATTGGGTTGGGAGGGATCCTCAAAGGTTATTTTACCCAACCCTCAATTTTTGGCTCAAATCTGTTTTCCAAGGAGTTCTGCTACCTGTAAAGCTAAAGGCAGAGTGGCTTCAAATGACTGCTTTAAAACTACATTTATCATGTTGTAAAATACTTGTTCCTGGTTGTGTTTTTTTTTTTTTTTTTGGAAGAAGATAAAGGTTGAAAACAGCCTAAACCACTACTCTGTGCTGTAGAATAGTGATTGGAAATAGCACAAATAAATCACAAATACAGTTCTTTAACCCCCAAATCCCTAAGCTTCATTGAGAAGAGATAGTCTTAAGTAGGGTAAAAAGTAGTGAAGAAGTCTTACCTTGTCTGAAAATGGTTAGAGCATCACTGCTATTTCACTGTATCTGTTTCTCTCTCTACATCTATATATGGTGTATATTTTACTTTTTTTTTTGGATTAGTGTTGTTCTTCCAACTATGGAAGGGTTGTTCTGCATTTGATATGGAATGTGGCACCTTTGTGTGAAAAGGTATTGATAAGGTATTGCTGTATTTTAGTTGTAATTATTAGATGGTTTAAAAGGGCACAAGAGTAGAATCATTGAATCTTTTCAGTTGGAAAAGACCTTAAGGTCATCCAGTCCAACCACTTTCTAACTCTACCAAGGCTGGTGCTAAACCATGTCCCTCAGCACCTCGTCTCTGCCTCTTTTAACATCTCCAGGGATGGGGATTCAACCACCTCCATGGGGAGCCTGCTCCAGTCTTTGAGAACCCTTTCAGTGGAGAATTTGCTTCTGGTGTCCAACCTAAACCTCTACTGGTGCATCTTAAGGCCACTGCCACTCACTTGTTACTACGGAGAGGAGACCAACCCCTACCTCATTCTGACCTCCTTCCAGGGGACTGTAGAGAGCCAGAAGGTCTCCCCTCCCCTTTTCTCCTTACTGAACACCCCCAGTTCCCTCAGCTGCTCCTCACCAGCCCTGCTCTCCAGACCCTTCCCCGGCTTTGTTGCCCTTCTCTGGACCTGCTCCAGCACTTCACTGTCTTGATGTGAGGGCCTCAATAATGCACCCAGTGCTCAAGGTGTGGCCTCACCATTGCCCAAGTACAGCTGGATGATCACTTCCCTGGTCCTGCTGGCCACACTATTGCTGATCCAGGCCAGGATTCTTTTGGAATTGTTGGCCACCTGAGTACACTGCTGGCTCCTCTTCATCCTCACAGGTGCTTTTCTCTCCTGGACTGCTTCCCAGCCACTCTTCCCTGAGCCTGGGGCATTGCATGGGGAAGCTGTGGCCCAAGTGCAGGACCTGGCCCTTGCCTTTGTTAAACCTCATACAACTGACCTTGGCCTGTGGATCCTGCCAGTCCAGGTCCCTCTGCTGAGCCTTTCAACCCTCAGGCAGATCAACACTGAGACCCAGTTTAGTGTCATCAGCAGCTTACTGGGGGTGCTTCAATCCACATCTCTGATAATGTGATTGAACAAGACTGACCCCAAAACTGAGCTTGGTGAACACCACTGGTGTCCAGCCACCAACTGGACTTTGTTCCCCACCACTCTTTGGGCTTTTTATCTCCATTATAAAAAGGACATAGGATTGTTGGAACAAATCCAGAGGGGGCTACAAAGATGATCCAAGGGCTGGAGCATCTCTGCTGTGAGGACAGGCTGAGGGAGCTGAGGTTGTTCAGCCTGGAGAAGAGACGACTCCAGGGGGACCTCAGAGCTGCCTTCCAATACCTGAAGAGATTCTACAGGAAGGCTGCAGAGGGACTTTTCATAAGGGTGTCTAGAGACAGGACAAGGGGGAATGGTTTGAAGCTGAGAGAGAGCAGGGTTAGAATGGATCTTAGGAAGCTCTTCATTATAAGGGTAGTGAGAAGAGGTTGCCCAGAGGGGTTGTGGATGTCTCCTCCCTGGGGGTGTTCGAGGCCAGGTTGGATGAGGCCTTGAGCAGCCAAGTCTGGAGAGGTGTCCCTGCCCATGGCAGGGGGGTAGGAATAGATTTTCTCTGAGGTCCCTTCCAGTCGAAGCCATTCTATGATGTTTAACTTTTTTATTTTACAAAAGAATTACACTTAAAGAGTGCTGCATAATTTGATAGGCTAATAGTTGTGTTGAGCTCTTGAATGGAAATTGAATTACAATGCAGAAAATTGGCATTTAAATGGTTTTAATTGTCCTGAAGTGTAGAGGCAGGAGGAATACATTAGTTTTCTTACCATTTAATGCAGTGTAACAAATATTATCTCTAGTTATAACTGACTTTATTTATTTATTGTGTGCCTGTTCTCACATCTTTTCAGTTTTACAAATGGTAGATTTCAGGTTATTGTTCTGATTTTCCTCTTTCCCCCCCCCCCCCCCCCCCCCCCCCCCACGTTTTCTGTAAGTGCTCAAATGAATAGAAGAAACAAAGCTTTCCATTATTTTCAAATACCAGTTAACTTCTGAACTTTGGATGTAAAAGGTGTGGAATTAGACTAAAAAGCTTGAAACAAAGGCAGCTTCCTCACTGCACCTCCTGAAGAGGTTGGCCTCACCAGCAGAGTTTTCTTCTAGCTGCTTGTGCAATGAATTCCTCCTGTAACACTTTGGCTTTCATGAGGGTTTGAAGGGAGCTGGAGAAGGGCTTTGTACAAAGGCATGGAGTGACTGGATGAGGAGTAATGGCTTCAAAATGGAAGGAGCTGGATTTAGATTAGACAGTAGGAAAAAGCTCTTCCCCAAGAGGGTGGTGAGGCACTGGAACAGGCTGATGAGAGAAGTTATGCAGGCTCAAAGCCTGCAAGTGTTCAAAGCTAGGTTGGATGGGCCTTGAATGACCTGGTGTGGCAGGAGGTGTCCCTGCCCATGGCAGGGGGGTTGGAGCTGGATCCACCTTTAAGATCACTTCCACCCCAAACCATTCTATGCTTCTTTGAGGATGCAAGTAGTGAATGTATGCATTTCAGGGTATAGTTTAGTGGCCATGGTGGTTGGGTTATGGTTGGACTTGATGATCTCAAGGGTCTTTTCCAACCTTAATGATTCTGTGTTTTAATTTGTTTACATTCTGTCACTCCTCTATTTTTTTTCCCTCCTACTCTTCTATTTCACTTGCCTGCAGGTTTCTGTCCCTTTACCAAACTCCTGATTGCCTTTTTAGAATGAAGTATTCACAGAGTCACAGAATGGTAGAAGCTGGAAGGGACCTCAAAAGCTCATCCAGTCCAACCCGCCTGCCAGAGCAGCATCACCTAGGGCAGGTCACACAGGAACACATCTAGGGTGGGTTTTGAATGTCTCCAAAGAAGGAGACTCTGCAACCTCTCTGGGCAGCCTGCTCCAGGGCTCTGTCACCCTCACCATGAAAAAGTTTTTCCTTCTGTTCCCATGGAACCTCCTCTGCTCCAGATTGCCCCCATTGCTCCTTGTCCTATCATTGGACATCCCTGAGCAGAGCCTGGCTCTGTCCTCCTGACACTGCTCAGCACATCTGTGTCAACAGGAATGAGGACACCCCTCAGGCTCCTCTGCTCCAAGCTCAAGAGCCCCAGCTCCCTCAGCCTGTCCTCACAGGGAGATGTTCCACTGCCTGCAGCAGCTTTGTGGCTCTGTGCTGGACTCTTTCAAGCAGTTCCCTGTGGCCCTTCTTGAGCTGAGGGGTCCAGAACTGGACACAGTGTTCCAGATATGTCCAGTTCTGGGCCCCGCAGGGCAGAGGAGAGAGGGGGAAGAGAACCTCTCTTAACCTATTCACCACCCCCCTTCTAATATACCCCAGGATGCCATTGGCTCCTGGGGTACATTGGTGGCTTGTGGGCATCCTGTTGTCTACCAGGACCCCCAGGTCTCTTTCCTCAGATCAGCCCCCAACCTGTACTGGTCTATGGGGTTGTTCTGTCCTAGGTTGAAGACTCTTCTCTTACCCTTATTGTATTTCATCATTTGTATTTTCACTGTTGTATTCCCTTACTTCTTCTAGGTTAGCTGTACAAGGTAACCATTGTAAAGTGTCTGGAAGAAAAATGTTAGTTTCCAAAGGTGTGGGATTGAAAAAAAAGAAAAAGAAGATAAGTTTTTATCTTCAGCCTCATTACAAATTGTGGGACTTGAAAATTTTAATTAGTTGGCCTCATTAATTTTCCTCTCAGTGAGCTCGAAGTGTGTTGTGTTGATCAGAAGTTCTAAAATCTATGTGATTAAAACCCATAAGTGCTGTGTGAGAGCACAACCTACCTCTAGGTGGTCATCAGTGGGTGACCTCTAATGGGATTTTTGTTTCAAAATGCAACAGAGTGTGGTGAATCTGCTCAGAGGGATGAGATCTGTTCTAGGACAGGCACCATGGCCACTGAGTGATACATCATGCCTTACTCATATGAATTGTTGAGGCTCAGTACAGTGTATTATTGATAGCCTCCTCACCAATGCTCCCTGTTGTACCATTTTAACCTCCTCTCTCAAGACTGCAGTCAGGCTTCACCCCAGAGCTGTGTTATGCAAATCTGAGGAAGATGGGGCAAATGCAGCTGCAGCTGGCACTTGCCCATAGGCAGAGTTTTTGCTTTATATAAATCTGACACTGAGTTAAAAAGGCATAACCAGTCCCTTTCCAGTTGCCTCTGGAGAATTTGGTGAGGTTTTTTTGTACTTAGACCATGTGTAGAATATGTATGTAAAAAAGGACTATTTCCTCCCCATGTATGCTAAATGTACAATCCATACATTGCAAACCTCGATCACAAATACTGACATTCCCTCTTGGGGAGAGGGGTTTTTATCAGTGGAAAAATATTCTTCTGCTCTTACCTGCAAAGCCTTGCTTGTAAAGTGCCTGCTGGCAAGAAATCCTCTGCTTGGATTCTTCCAGGGGAGCTCACTGCAGCAGGTTCTGAGGAAAAGTTTTTCCAAACCTGATTTTCCTTGAACCAAGAGCATGACACAATAAAGGCTGTAGAAACACAGCTGAAAGGCAGTAATTCAGAGCTTCCATAATGTGTTTAGACATGGGTTCTGGAGGGGATAAATGGCCACATCAGATAAAGAGCACTTTCCTCTGTTGGAATCATACCAGGAAGCTGGGGAGCAGGGTTTTAAAAGCATTTTTGGAGTAAGGCTGGAAAAATTTTCAGTTGGTCCTGCCTCTCCTCCCCACTCTTTAATGAGCTGATATTTGTTTCTGTTTTGTGTTATTTTTAAGTGACCTCTCACACTAATCAGCTGATTGCTTGATTAAAATGATCCACTTGAGATCATCAAATGAGCTTTGGGGGCTTTCCTGCTTTGTGATTTGCTGTTTGTTGAGATCTCAGAGTTGCTGCTGATGGTCCAGGTATTTTCATCTTATGGTAGATATGGCTCAGAGGGTTTTGTTTCATTCTGACATGCACTCATGCATTTCTGTGACTGATTCTTTTTGAGGGGTGGATGTGATTAGCCTTTGCAGAGAATGGCTTGGCTTGTAAGGGACCTTAGAGATCATCTACTCCAACCTCCTTGCCATGGGCAGGGGCACCTCTCAACTAGACTCAGCTGTTCAAGGCCTCATCCAACCTGGCCTCGAACACCCCCAGGGAGGAGACATCCACAACCCCTCTGGGCAACCTCTTCTCACTACCCTTATAATGAAGAGCTTCCTAAGATCCATTCTAACCCTGCTCTCTCTCAGCTTCAAACCATTCCCCCTTGTCCTGTCTCTAGACACCCTTATGAAAAGTCTCTCTGCAGCCTTCCTGTAGGATCCCTTCAGGTATTGGAAGGCAGCTCTAAGGTCCCCCCAGAGTCTTCTTTTGTCCAGGCTGACCAACCCCACCTCCCTCTCCTTATTCTCACTGCAGATGTGCTCCAGCCCTTGGATCATCCTTGAGGCCTCCTCTGGACTCACTCCAACTTTTTTTTTTTTTTTGTTTTTCCCATTTCTGTCACGGTTATTAATAGAATAATTCACAGTTCAAAGCCTTTGAACTTTAATACCTTTGAGATATACTTGGATTGTCTTAATTCTGTGATTTCCTTCTGAAAAATCAGTGGATAAAGCAGCAGATGGACACCTTGGAGCATCCTCTTCTCAAGTTCCCTACTTTGCTCTCTGTAAAGCTTCTGTCCTTTCTTCAATCAGTAACTTCCCTTTTCTTTTTTTTTCCCCTGTGACTTTGTGATCCTCTTCAGATAAGTGTGTTGCAGACTCTCCTTTTTCCTGTCTACCATGACTGTTTGATTTGATCTTCCTCTTGAAGTTTACATGAATTTCTGCTGTGTTTTACACATTTACATGCAGAAAAACTATTTGATAATGATGATGCAGCCTAAAGCAAAGATTGAGGGTTTTGTAGTCACTTCTCTATTGCTACCACTATTTAATTACTGGCCAGACTCTTTCCAGTAGCGCTTAGTGACAGGACAAGAGGCAACAGACACAAACTGGAACCCAAATATTTTACTTAAGGAAAAAAATCCTTACTTTGAGGGTGCTGGAGCACTGCCCAGGCTGCTCAGAGAGGCTGTGGAGTCTCCCTCTCTGGAGAGATTCCAAACATGCCTGGACATTGTGAACCTGGGCAAGCTGCTGTGGGAGAGCCTGCTTTAGTAGGGGGGTTGGACAAGATGATCTCCAGATTTCCTTTCCTACTCTTTGTGACCAATAATAATATTTCCACTTGAACATAACCACATCTTGGTAGAGAAAAGAAGTGGTCCAAGTCAATTAAGTTTGATGATATGAATTGCTCTGTTCCCTGGAATAGTTGCTATGGAATTTTGGTTTGGGTTGTTTTTTGTTGTTGTTTTTTTTTGTGTTTTGGTGTTGTTTTTTTTTTTTGCTAGGTATTTGTTATGCATACAAGGAGGCATTTAAATAACATGAGAAATCACAGAGAGAAGTTTGAAAAACAGAAGCAAACCTTTTAGTGGGAGGATTCAGAATAATCATGGAATGCTAGGTTGCCTAGCACTGTCCCTTTCCCTTTTGCTTCATCTATTCTTTTCTCAAATTGACTACACACTTCAGTGTTCATGGTGTAATAGGCTGTTCTCCAGGAAAAATTGGCTAAACAGAGTAAATAGACCATGTTAGAGATCAGCTCTATACATAAAGCTCTTGGGTTTATCTCTGCCTCTACAAGCTAGGAAGAATCAAGTTGTTCTTGACCCAACACACGGAGTAGGCTTCAAGGTCCAGGTCACCTCTCAAGCTCAGCAGCACAGCAGTTCCTTCTCTGGCTTTGAAAATGTCAAGTGTCCTCAGTAACACCTATTTCTTCAGGCACAAGTGGTTGTCTTGCCTTGAATCAGGTCTTAGGACATTATGAGCTTCCTATATCAAAGTTAGCAAAGATCTGGCATTGGAATTTACCAGTGATTACTGTTCCTGTCACTAGTTCTAACCTGTGCTGTTGTCACTAAGGAGATACTTCTCCTGATTGTTGTAGGGGATTATGTGAAATGCATAGTTCAGGTCTGTGAAGTGTATCACACACAGTCAGCTTAGTATCAAAAGGGGATGAGAATGGATTAAAATCTGCCCTCCCATCTCTTTGTGCTTTTGATATGCACAGATTTAACTTGGTCTTTAGTGAATCCATGACTTCAATGTGATGCAATGGTGATAATCGGAAACTCTCAACAGAAAGTAACTTAGGTCTTTCAAATACTGTGTGATGGGAAAAGGGTCTAGAAGAGTTTTTGAGAGCTACCAAGAGAAGAAAGAATTGGTACAGGTCATCTGGAACCCCGGACTTAGAAATATCATAGAATCACATGGGTTGGAAAAGACCTTCAAGATCATCAAGTCCAACCATAGAATCAGTCATGGTTGGAAGGGACCACAAGGATCATCCAGTTCCAACCCCCCTGCCATGGGCAGGGACACCTCACGCTACAGCAGGCTGGCCACAGCCTCATCCAGCCTGGCTGCAAACACCTCCAGGGATGGGACCTCAACCACCTCCCTGGACAACCCATTCCAGGCTCTCACCACTCTCATGGTGAAGAACTTCTTCCTTACGTCCAGTCTGAATCTCCCCACTTCCACCTTTATTCCATTCCCCCCAGTCCTGTCACTCCCTGACAGCCTAAAAAGTCCCTCCCCAGCTTTCTTGTAGCCCCCTTCAGATACTGGAAGGCCACAATAAGGTCACCTCAGAGCCTTCTCTTCTCCAGACTGAACCATCATCCACCTCTACCAAGTGTGGTGCTAAACCATGTCCCTCAGCACCACATCTCTGTCTCATTTAACATCTATAAGGATGGGGATTCTACCACCTCCCTGGGGAACCTGTTCCAGTGTTTGAGAATGCTTTCAGTGAAGAAGTTTCTTCTCATAACCAACGTAAACCTCCCTTTGTGCAACTTCAGACCATTTCCTTTCGTGCTGTCACTTGTAGTAACAAGGGAGAAGAGATCAACCCCCACCTGGTTCCAACCTCCTTTCAGTGAGTTGTGGAGAGCCAGAAGGTCACCTTGGCACAGCCTGGCTCATCTTCAGACAGCTGTCGACCAACACCTCCAGATCTTCCTCTGCCAGACAGTTTCCAGTCACTCTTCTGCAAGCCTATGGCATTCATGTGGTGGTTGAGACCCAAGTGCAGGACCTGGAACTTGGCCTCATTTTCAAAATACCTAAGATGTAAATCATGCTTTAGATGTTTTGGTGCTTTAGTCACCACATAGTCATCACTAGTCCTGCACACTAGGAACTGAAATATTTTTTTTCCGTTGAAGGCAGTAGAGGAGACTGCTAATGGGTTCAAATAAAACAGGTTTGGAGTCCATATCATGATGTGTAAGGGGAGAAAGAGATCTCTTTGACACACCTGAACTTCCAAACTGCTGCTGAATCCTAGCTTAATCTGCAGCACTCAAGGTTAGAATTATAGTTTAAATGTGCTGGATTGACTGAAGTGCAGGAATAGAATCATGGAATGCAGTGGGCTGGAAGGGACCCTCAAAGTTCATCTTGTCCAATTCCCCTGCATTCAGGTAGGACACCTCCAACTAGATCAGGTTGCTGATGGCCCCATTAAGTTTGGCTTTGAATGTGTCTAGGGAGACAGCCTCAACCATATCTCTGGGCATCCTCTTCCAGTGTTTTACCGCTCTCATTGTGCAGAACTTCTTCTTGATGTCCAACCTGAATCTCCCCTGCTCCAGGAATTACAGGGTGAAAACAAAATTCAAAGTTATTGCACATAATCTGAAGAATCAAGAAGTATCTTTTGAGACTTGGATCTTGGGTTTGTCCTTAAGCTCATGATAAAAAGTCGGGGGGGGGGGGGGGGAATCCAATTAAAGTCTGGTGAGTCTTTGAAATTTGTCTGCTGTGTAAGGGGTCAGATTTTTTTTTGAGTTTTATTTTGCCAGGATTTTTAATGACTTTGCTGAAATGGCAAGGCTCAGAAGATTAATAAATTGTATCTCTTGTTTCAGTTTTGCCAGTAATGCATAATTTATTGAATAGTGATATATTTAAAAGATGGAGAGCATCCCAGAACAAGGAGAGTTTGCACATTTCTGGGACTTTTATGTTGATTTTGCTGATGGGATGTTATCAGGAAGGTAATTTGGTGCTAGGTTTCTTTGTTATGAGAAAAATACTGAATATTAGAGAAGCTGAGAGATCCAAGGGTTTAGAAAGCCTGAAATATATTGGAAAGCAGTCTTGATGTAGCCCTTTCTTAGTTTGTGGATGAGTGAGATGCTAGTTGCTTTGAGTGACCAAGTCCTCTTGCTTTGTGTGCACCAAAGGTTCATTTTAGATGTTATATATTTGATTTCTGTGTATAATGCAATCCCTGCAGAGCTGTATGGTGCTGAAGTCAGAACCAGGAATGCCTTGCAACCACAAAATTGGTTTTCCAGTGCTTTAAACTGGAGGAGTGTTTATTGCAAGGGAAGAGAGTGGCACAGCTGAGGTGACAACTTGCTGTTACTTGAAAAAAATCAGAAGTTGAGGAAGGGCTTTAAACAAAATTTTGTGGCTTGTGCTCCAATTCTCTGTCATTTGGACAATGAACTATCAAGGATGTGCCCCAAAAGTGTATTTTCTGTGCTTGTCATTACTCTCAAAAGGATTCTGAGTAAATAGCAGAATCATAGAATTGTTTGGGTTGGAAAAGATCTCTTAGATCATTGAGTCCAACCTTCAACCTAGCACCACCATGGCCATTAAACCACATCCCAAAGGGTCATGTCAACACGTTTCCTGAACACCTGCAGGGATGGTGACTCCATCTCCTGGGGCAGCCTGTTCAGTGCCTGACCACTCTTGCAGCAAAGACATTTTTCCTAATCATAGAATGGTCTGGGTTGGAAGAGACCTCCAAAGGTCATGCAGTCCAACCCCTTCTGTAGTCAGCGGGGACATCCTCAACTACATCAGGTTGCCCAGAGCCCTGTTGAGCCTTACCTTGAGTATCTCCAGGGCTAGGACCCCAACCACCTCCCTGGACAACTTGTTGCAGTGTTTCACTACCCTCATGGTAAACCTCCCCTGACACAATTTCAGGCCATTTCCTTTTGCTCTATCACCTGATACTAGGGAAAAGAGACCATCCTCCACCTTGCTCCAACCTCCTTTCAGGGAGTTGTGAAAAGTAATGAGGTTTCCTCTCAGCCTTCTCTTCTCCAGACTAAACAACCCTAGTTCCCTTAGTTGCTCCTCACCATTGCTGTTCTCCAGATCCTTCACCAGTTTTGTTGTCCTTCTCTGGACACATTCCAGCCCCTCAATGTCTTTCATATAGTGAGAGGCCTGAAACTGAACCCAGTATTGGAGGTGTGACATCACCAGTTCTGAGTGCAGGGCACAATCACTACCCTACTCCTGCTGGCTGATAGAGGCCAGGATGGTGGTAGCCTTCTTGGCCACCTGAACACACACTGGTTCATGTTCAGCCAGCTATCAACCAGCACCCCCAAGATCCTTTTCTGCTGGGCAACTTTCCAGCCACTCTACCTCAGGTGAGTGTGAGGTGTACGTGTTGTTCTGCTAGTATCAGCTTCTTAATTTGGTCAGGATGAGGAGGATGCATATTTGTGTGTGGGTGCTGTAGAGCACATGCTGCACAGATCATCATCATCAGTCATCTGACCTGTGGATGTGGCGCTTTGGGACATGGTTTAATGTCTGTGGTAGTCACAGGATGTTAGGGGTTGGAAAGGTCCTCCAGAGATCAATGAGTCCAGCCCCCCTGCCACAGCAGGACCATAAAATCTAGTGCAGGTTGCACAGGAATGCATCCAGATGGGTCTTGAAAATCTTCAGAGAAGGAGACTCCACAACCCCTCTAGAGAGCCTGTTATGGTACTCTGTGACCCTTACAGTGAAGAAGTTCCTCCTCATGTTGAAGTGGAACCTCCTGTGCTGTAGTTTATATCCATTGCCCCTTGTCCTGCCTTAGGTTGATGGTTGGACTGGATGATCTTAGAGGTCTTTTCCAACCAAAACTATTCTATGATTCCATGAGCTCTATCTATGAGCAGCTTGGCTTGATCTTGCTGTATTTGCACCCATATCCGGTTAACAGGGCAAGCTAATATTCTTCTTGGCTGAGAAGCTTGGGCATTGCTGAACAGTGCAGTCACAGAGAGGTGGAGTTATTTTCTTGGGCACTGTCACTGCCATTATTCCAAGATTTGGTGTTAATCAACACAATTTAGAGGGTTGCATCACCAGCATCCCAAAGCATCACTTCCTTCAGCCAGCTAGGCTCTGATCTGTAGGACAGATACTTTGTGAGTGATGGTCCCAGAAGGATTTTATAAATAGCTGCTGTTTCCCTGGGAGCTGATATCTCTGACTGGCATTAGTGGTATAATTCAAAGTTACAGATTAATGTGGAGGTTCTGCAGTGAAATAAATGTTCCTGAAAGGTCATACCAAATGTATGCAGCCAGCTCTGGCCCTGTTCCCAGATTTTTGTGAATGAAAACATAATATTGGGTTTGTAAAATCATATCCTTTCTCTTTCAGTGGAAAGTAGCCCTTTTAGCATACTTCCTTTAGAATCTGTAACTGCTGGTGTAATCTGGTGTGAAAAATGAGATACTTTGCTGTTCTGTTTCCTTGGGTACAAGATTGTCTTCTGTGTGGTCCTCATTTCAGATGATTGCTTCTTTTGTGTTCCATAGTGAATGCCATTATAGCATTGTGGCATGAGTAAGCCTGTGTGTATCCATGGCTGATACTGTGAAATTCTCTGCATCCAAAACCTTGCTCAGATGTCTCCTTGATACCTGAGTCTTAGGCTTCCATAGTTAGTAAAAACTCATAGCAAAATCCTGCAGACAAGGTGGAGGGAAATAAATCCATTTTGCTGCAGTGCAAGAAAATGACTTGGTGGTTTCTGTAGGAGTTACACAGCTAATATTCTAAAGCATAAGCTTTAGAATGTTAGAGTCTTAAGTGAAATATCTATATATATATAAAACCTTGATTTGTTCTGCTTATTATTTTATGAAGCTTAGCTTCCCCCTCCTCGCCCCGAGACCTTTAATGAAAAAATCTCAAAAATCATAGTGTGGTTGTCAATGGAAATTTAGCTTTTCATTTTGCTTTTAAGAGCTGCTGGCATATTTTAACTACTTCTCCCATTCTCATTGTATCTTCTGAGGTACACAGTGATTAAAGAACCTGGCTCTGTATTTTACTTATAATCTGGTTTTGATCATACACAAATTCCCTGAATTACCCATGGAGGCAAGACCCAGGTCATACAAAGGGTTGCTTCCTAGAAACCCAAGTTCTGGCAGCAGTATGAAGGCAAGGGTGTGTTCTGTGGCTGCTGGAGTCATTCATCAAACAGAATTCCTTATTTTCTTGATAAAGATGAAACTGTTAAGGTACTGTGTCTGTCTAAACTAGGATGTTTGCAAATGCTCTTCATGGGTTCTCTTTCTACATGATCTTTCTCATTGATTACCCCATATGATAGGGGCTGTTCAGCCTGGAGAAGAAAAAGCTCTGAGGAGATCTTAGAGCAGCTTTCCAGTACCTGGAGGGAGCTACAAGAAAGCTGGGAAGGGACTTTTTACAAGGGTGTGTAGTGATGGGACAAGGGGCAATGGTTTTGAGCTGGAAGAGGGGAGATATTAGGAAGAAATTCTTTCCAGTGAGGGTGGTGAGACACTGGAACAGGTTGCCCAGGGTGGTTGTGGATGCTCCCTCCCTGGAGGTATTCAAGGCCAGGTTGGATGAGGCCTTGAGCAACCTGGGCTGCTGGGAGGTGTCCCTGTCCATGGTAGGGAGGTTGGAACTGGATGATCTTTAAGGTCCCTTCCAACCGAATCCATTTTATGATTCAGAAGGATGTTTACAGCTCATCTGGTCCGACCTCTATGTACTGGAACATGCAGGGATATCTGCAACTAGATCAGGTTGCTCAGAGCCCCAGACAACCTGACCTGGAGTGGTTCCAGGGATAGGACATCTCCACCTCTCTGGGCAACCTGGGTCAGGGTCTCACCATACTCAGGGGAAAAATTTGTAACATTTTTCCAGTCTAAATCTCACTCTTTTAGTTTCAAAGCATCACCTTTTGGCCTGTCACAACAAGCCCTGCAAAGAAATCTGTCCCCTTCTTTCTTATCAGGCCCTTTAAAACCACTGAAAGGCCACCAGAAGGCAGCCTTCCCTTTTCCAGACTGAACAGCCTCAACTCTCAGCCTTGCCTCACAGCAGAGGGCTTCCAGCCCTCCCATCATTGGAATGTGATCACCCAGCTGGCACATGGCACTACTGCTTTTCTGGATGGGAACTGATGTCATAACTTGGTGCTGTGCTTGGACAAACATGAGTCCAAGAAGCTGACCTTAGGACTGTTGTATGACCATGCAGTCAGGTGCTGGTGTTTCCAAACAGTGTTGGGACCAAGTGTAGGTCCTGTTCTGCTGGACTGTCATGTAGGTCATGCCATAATACTTCAATATTTAGTTACTCTTTAGAGGAACAAAAGGTTGGTTTCAGCCTGCTCCCTCTCTCCTTCAACTTAGTCCTTGTTGGAAGTATGTTTTTTTTCTTTTTCTGTATTTATACCACAAGGGAAGAATAAGAGTTCAGTTAATGGAAGGCTCAGTGATTTGAGGTGGAGGAATGTTCTGCCTTTTACTTTGTTTCAGAGAAACTGGAAATGCCACTCAGCCTTATCTGGCAATTCCAAATGCTCTCAGGTTCATCAGGTTTAGTGTTGCTTTGGGCAGAAGTAATGCTGCATGTGAAACAGTGTAGTTGTGCTCTTCACTTACCAGGGATGAACCTAGGCCAAATGATGTCACTTTGCATCTGGAGTAATGAAGACCTTGGTAATGCAAGTGATGGCAATTTAAACACTTGGTTACATATCAGGAAGCAGATATCTCTTCAAAGAATTATCCAAGGCTTCTGAAACATAGATGGTGGTGTCTGGAGGAGGGTGTGCAGACCAGACACTGTGCAAATATTGGATTTAAAGACAATTTGTGGAAACTGATGATCTAACACTGCTAATAATTGGAATTTATGTATGTGCAGGCATATGGAACAACTAATTAACCATTCATGCCTAGTGGTGCATAATAGGAGGTGGTAACTTACAGGCAAATGCACGAAGAACTCATCAGATGCTTGTGAACAGGAGTCAGGATTCCGATTTTCTGGGTGCAGGCTCCTGTGCAGTTGGATGCTACAGAGTTCTGTGGGCTCGGCAGTGTGCAGAGTTAAGCTTTCCATGTCCTACATGGGCAAATCCTGTATAACAAATCCTATATTGACTCGAGTTGTGAGGCTGAGCAAGGCGGGGCCCTGTCAGAGGTGAGAGTAGAAATGGACTGTGGTGCTTCAGTCTGGGATGGAAAACCAATAGACACTGGGAAGCTGGAAATGGGGAGTGGGAAAGGCAGGTAATGTGTGGAACCTCTCAAAAGGCCATTTCTATCTGAATTGAAATTGCTTTGAAATTTTGTTGGCAGCAGTCATAGAATCATAGAATGTTAGGGGTTAGAGATTGAGTCCAACCCCTCTGCCAAAGCAGGATCACCCAGGGCAGGTCACATAGGAGCACATCCAGGTGGGACTGGAATCTACAGAGAAGGAGATTCTACAGCCTCTCTGGGCACTCTGCTCCAGGCCTCCAGCTCCCTTAGAGCAAAGAAGTTTCTCCTCATGTTGAGGTGGAACCTCCTGTGTTCCAGCTGGTACCTGTTGTTCCTTATCCTATCACTTGGCATGACCAAAGAGCCTGGCACCTTCATCTTGACACCCACCCCTCAGGTATTTATAGACAATGAGAAGATCCATTCTCAGCTGCATTCTCTCCAGACTAAACAGCCCCAGGGCTCTCAGTTTTTCCCCACAGCAGAGATGTTCAAGTTCAAGACACAGGGAATTTCTCAGTGCAGAAATAGAACCATGAGTGAAAAGGTTTATATGTTATTTCAAAGCTGTTAGGTGTCACTCTATGTTTAAACGCTTGGGGAATTGCTACATGTGAGAAGTAGAATCCTAGAATCACAGAATCATTTCAGTTGGGAAAGACCTTCAAGATCATGGAGTCCAACCATTCTCTGACTCTGCCAAATCTCAGCAACCCAGTTCTGCCTCTTTTAACACCTTCAGGGACGGGGATTCAGCCACCTCCCTGTGGAGCCTGTTCCAGTGTTTGAGAACCCTTTCAGTCAAGAAGTTTCTTCTAATATCCAACCTAAACCTCCCCTGCTTCAGCTTGAGTAGTTTGAGTCTATAAACACTTGGTAAATAGTTGTTGCTCCTTTGTGTTCTACAGTGAAAGGCACAAAAATGTTGACTTGTTTCTTACAAAGGAGACTTTGTGGAGTTCTGTGTTCCTAACAAAACTGTTCCATCTATTCTGTGTTTATGTGGAGAATTTGGAAATGAAAGAGTAATTTGTCAAATTGAAGAACAATAGATTCTTTCCTTTTTCTTTCACACTTGAATTTCCTAGGTGAATTTGAAGACCACTTAGTCTGGAGAAAGAAGACTGAGAGAGGATCTTGTTAACGTTTACAAACATCTGAAGGGTGGGTGTCAGGAAGAAAGGGCCAGGCTGTCCTGTGATAGGACAAGGACTGATGGGCACAAGCTGGAACACAGAAAGTTCTACCTCAACGTGAGGAAAAACTTTGCTGTGAATGTGATGGAGCCCTGGAGCAGGCTGCTCAGAGAGATTATGGAGTTGTCTTCTCTGAAGGCTTTCAGGACCCATCTGGATCCTGCTTTGGCAGGGCTGTTGGACTGAATGATCTCTAGATGTCCCTTCCACTCCTACCATCCTGTGATTCCTTTTTTCTTTGGTTTCTGTTTGAAGAGAGAGTAAGAATAAAGGGAAACGGGAAGCAATTCCTAAAGCAATAACAGTCTTTCAGCAACCTACTCTATTTAAAGATGTACCTGATGCCTGCAGGGGGGTTGGACAAGATGACCTTTGAGGGTCCCTTCCAACCCAGTCCATTCTATGATTCTGTATTGTCTGACAAGAACATGAATTAAATATTGAGGATAAAACTGTACATTTCCATGCAGTTTACAACAGCAGTAGAAAATTATACTCTTTGAGACAGGGTTGTTTGTGAGATGTGTTTGTGGTTGGGCAGCTGATAAGGACAGGATATGAAAAGGAAAAATCACGGACAGAGGGAATTGAAGTGACAAAGGAGACAATTTGTGTGATTCAAAGAGGATGGTGTAAAAGATTGTTTCTGAGAGAGAGGTCAACTGTGTGAAAAGCTTATTCTGAAAATGTTACATTGAAATTAATTAAGGTCATTTTAAAGGAACTCAAAGAAGCTGGATCCTTACAGGTTAGGCTTTTATCTGGCCAGGATAAGCAGAGCTACTTTTTATTTCTCTTACTTGCTGGTCAAATGAAACAGACTATCTCAAGGCATTCCAAGAGAACAGAAGGATGGATGATGGATATGAGTCTGAATGAAAGCAAGACACAGCAGTGGCTATTAGGACATTTAACAAGCTGTCATTTCTTTCCCCTCTGAAGCCACTGTCTCACTGGTGTCTGGATTATAATTAATTCCATAAAAGAATCTTTTGGTTTCATGCTTTCTTTTCAGGCATGAGTACTGTGTTTGCAAAAGAAATATGTAGCATCAAAAATATTAATGAAAAGAGATAAGTTTAAGAGATTCGACCCTGGAATGGGTTGCCCAGGGAGGTGGTTGAGGCCCCATCCCTGGAGGTGTTTAAGGCCAGGCTGGATGCGGCTCTGGCCAGCCTGATGTAGTGTGAGGTGTCCCTGCCCATGGCAGGGGAGTTGGAACTGGATGATCCTTGTGGTCCCTTCCAACCCTGACTGATTCACAGATTCATCAAAGAGTTTGGGATGGAAGGGACCTAAAGGATCATCTCCCCCCCTGCCACAGGCAGGGACACTTTCTACTGGCCCAGGTTGCTCAAGGCCTCATCCAACCTGGCCTTGAACACCTCCAGGGAGGGACATCCACAGCCTCCCTGGGCAACCTCTTCCAGTGTCTCCCCATCCTCACTGTCAAGACTTTCTTCCTAATCTCCAGTCTAAATCTCCCCTCTTCCAGCTTCAACCCATTCCCTATGGTCCAATCTCTACGAGTCTATGAACATGTGGCTCCTGATCTGAAGAGAATTGTGTGGAAATGCGAAAGGTGACATTTGGTCTGTAAAAATGAAGATGAATGCTGAAGGTCTGTTCCCTTTAGGTCATTGTACTCCTTTTGTCGTGGGATGAGTAGAGATGAGAGAGGAAAGAGCAGGACATGGCACAGATAATGCCAGCCTACCCAAAGAAGTGCTATCAAGATGACTGATAATGTGAGGTGCTTACTGTAGTGGTATTATTTCGTCTTCTTGGACTCAGGCTTTGAATGTGATATTTCAGTGGCAGTAGAAATAAAATGTTAAGCTTTGCTTCTTTGTTATTTTTACATTTTATTACTCTTTTGGTAGGAAAAGAAATAAGTTGAGAGGAGTAACTCAGTTTTGCACATGTGTATTGCTGTGATATTCCTGGCAAAGCCTCTGACCCACAAATCTTATTTCCTGGCCTTTAATTTTTAGCAAACAATATCTTAAGTTACTCCATGCAGTTAGAGATTTCAAACCTCTGTTTCTATAGACAAGATTTGCTACACAGAGGTAGGCAAGAGAATGGCAGATTTCTGGGGTTAGGTCTAGTGAGGAGCAGCTGAGGGAACTGGGATTGTTCATCCTGGAGAAAAGGAGGCTAAGGGGAGACCTTCTTGCTCTCTACAACTCCCTGACAGGTGGTTGGAGCTAGGTGGAGATTGATCTCCTCTCCCAAGGAAAAAGATATAAGATAAGAGGAAATGGCCTCTAGTTGTAGCAGGGGAGGTTTAGGTTGAACATCAAGAAAATTTTTTTCATGTAAGGGTTGCCAAACCCTGAAACTGCCTGAGGAGTCCCCATCCCTGGGTAGTGCTGAAGGACCTGGTTTAGTGGTGACCTGGCAGTGCTGAATAAATGAGTAGACTTCATGATCTTAAAAATCTTCTCCTACCTAACCAATCCCATGAATCTATGGTTTTGCCTCGTTCAGTAACACTGTGTAACATGGCTTGATTTTTGAATATGTTAATAGTTTAGATTAATTTATGGAGTTGATTAAATGTGCTTTTGGTTGTGATGCATTAGATTGTGGCAAAGCTTACACAGCTACGATTTATCTTCAGTCAATATTTTAATTTACTCTGCTTACTTGCAATTAACTAGTGAAATTATGTAGAACTAATTTTGTCCTTGCTCAGAAGTTTCCTTATGATACCAGCTGTGTGGTGACATTCCCAAAATTGTGTGTAGCTCTCACAGAAGAAGTTTCAAAGTTCTAGAAGGTTCAGTATTTGAAATTCACAATGGCACAAATCCAGTTGAGAGTAGCCCTGAAGAAAAAGACTTGGGGGTGTTGGTTGATGAGAAGGTCACCTTCAGCTGGCAGTGCCCTCATGTAGCTCAGAAGGCAGCTGTTGAAGCTCTTGGTGCTGGGCTGCAGCAAGAGGAGTGTGGGCAGCAGGGCAAGAGAAGGGAATTCTGCCCCTTGACTCTGCTTTGCTGAGACCCCACCTCAAATACTGCCTCCAGTTCTGGAGTTCCCAGCATAAGAAAGACACAGAGCTGCTGGAGAGAGTCCAGAGTAGGGGAACAAAGATGATCCAAGAGCTGGAGCACCTTTGCTATGAGGACAGGCTGAGGGAGCTGGTGGTGTTCAGCCTGGAGAAGAGGAGACTCCAGGAGGACCTTAGAGCTCTTCCAATACCTGAAGGGATCTTACAGGAAGGCTCCAGAGGGATTTTTCATAAGAGTGTCTAGAGAGAGGACAAAGGGAAATGGTTTGAGGGAGAGTAGAGTTAGACTGGATCTGAGGAAGAAGTTCTTCAGCATGAAGGCGGTGAGACTCTGGAATAGTCTCCTCCCTGGAGAGGTTGTGGATGCTCCCTCCTTGGATGTATTCAAGGCCAGGTTGGATGAGGCCTTGGGCAACCAAGTCTAGTTGAGAAGTGTCCCTGCCCATGACAGAGAGGTTCAAGTAGATGATCTCTGAGGTTCCTTCTAACCTAAGCCGTTCTGTGATTCTATGGGGAGCTGCAGGGGAGGTTCTAGTGGAACAATGAGAAGAACAAAAGAGGTTAAGAACCAGTAAATTACCGATGCTGTGTCATGGCTGCTGTCACTAGAGATAACTTAAGGAAGAGCTAACAAAGCAGATAAATGCTGGTATTTATACTGCAGTCCTTTTGGAACAACACTGCACTTGGGAAGTTCTCTGGCCATTGCAGAAGCTATTTTTAATTAGTAGCTATTAAACGTGGAAGCAGTGTAGCAGAACAAAAGAAGATAGAAAGAGGAGAGCTGGGGATGATTTGATAGGGTTTCATAATATGACCTCATAGATTATTAATTCTTCCCCCACTGTGAGAGCTTAAAGAATGTTTGCTTTGTGCTGGAAAAATTAGAACAGGAGTAGTTTATGGGTGTCCTCTTGATTCTAGAATGTTTTGTGTGTTGGGAGGTAAATTGTAGAAAAAGAATGGGATGTACTTCAGAACCAGTTTATTAAGGAGAAATTGGGAAAGTATAACTGGTAATACTGTATTTGGAGGAGGGCAATGTCTTCATAGCAGAGGTGCTCCAGCCCTTCATGGCTCCTCTGGCCCTGCTCCAACAGGTCCCTGTCTGTGCTGTGCTGAGCACTCCAGAGCTGGCCCCAGCACTGCAGGGGGGGGAGGTCTCAGCAGAGGAGAGGTGCAGAATCCCCTCCCTGCCCCTGCTGCCCACACTGCTGGAGATCAGCCCAGGACACAGCTGGCTCTGGTGCCAGCTCATATCCAGCTTTTCACCCACCAGCACCCCAGGTGAGGACCTTCAAAAGTCCCTTCCAACCTCTAACATCCTATGATATTGCAGATACTGCAGTGGGATACTTCTCTGTCCATGACACACCAAAATGGAAATCAAATAGGCTTTTTCCAAAGGAAAGGAATTTCCTACCTATAACTGGTTTCAGAAAAGTTTGCCCTTATGTTAAAAACCCTTAATTGCTGGTATAGCTGTTTGAGTTCTTTTCTGTGATGGAAGAACTTAATTAAATACTGCTAAATAGAATCCTGTTTCTTGGAATGAGTTCAGTTTCTTTGGAATCTTCTCATTAGCTGCTCTCTTACCATTAAGTAATTATGCAAGACCATCATGAGTTGGAAGCAGTATGGAAGTGTTAAGCTTATATTCTTTCTTTTGAGGATGTCAACTATTGAGAGTCCTTCAAAATCTGCATCTAGAGACAGGAAGAAAGTGAATATTTGTTTGAATTCCCACCTGGTGTCAAACTGAGCGTAAGGAGCTGATCAACCCAAAATGGACCAAGAGGTCATTGTTTCTTATTGGTGAGTCCCAGGGAAGACAAGGGGACATGCTACCTCTGTGGAGAAGACAAAGGAATAGGTTCTCATTTTGTCTAAGGAATAGGTTATGTTGCCTACTGAGGTGGGGGGTTGGTCTCTTCTCCCTAGTATAAGGCAATAGCACAGCCCGCAGGTCCAGGGAGATGATTCTCCCCCTCTGTTCCACTCTGGTGAGACCCCACCTGGAGCACTGTGTCCAGTTCTGGAGCTTCTATTACAGAAACGATATGGACATGCTGGAAGGTGTCCAGAGAAGGGCCATGAGGATGATCAGAGGGCTGGAGATCCTTTCTCATGAGGACAGACTGAGATAGTTGGGGCTGTTCAGTCTGGAGGAGAGAAGGCTCCAAGGAGACCTTCTTGTGGCCTTCCAGTATCTGAAGGGGGCTACAAGACAGTTGGGGAGGGACTCTTTAGGGTGTCAGAGAGTGATGGGACTAGGGGGGATGGAAAAAAAATAGAAATTGGTAGATTCAGGTTGGATGTTAGGAAGAAGCTTTTCACCATGAGGGTGGTGAGACACTGGCACAGGTTGCCCAGGGAGGTGGTAGAAGCCTCAACCCTGAAGGTTTTTGCAGCCAGGCTGGATGTGGCTGTGAGCAACCTGCTGTAGTGTGAGGTGTCCCTGCCCATGGCAGGGGGTTGGAACTTGGATGATCCTTGTGGTCCCTTCCAACCCTGACTGATTCTATGATTCTAATAGGATGAGAAGAGATGGCCTGAAATTGTGCCAGAGGATGTTCAGGTTGGAGGTTAGGAAACATTTCTTTCCTGCAAGAGTGGTCAGGCACTGGAACAGGCTGCCCAGGGAAGAGGTGGAGTCACCATCCCTGAAGGTGTTCAAGAAAAGTGTGGCCATGGCACTTTGGGACATGGTTTAATGGCCAGGGTGGTATTAGGTTGAAGGTTGGACTTGATGGTCTTAGAGGTCTCTTCCAACCAAAACAATTCTATGACTACATTTCCATGGCCTATATTTATCTTGTCTTTGATGTGTTTCCTATCTCTTCTGGCACCAGCAGCCCATGGAGTGTCAGCTGAGCCTCCCTCTTGACTTCTGGTGGTGTGAGAGGCATTGAAGGAGCACCACTGTGGTGCTGCCTTGCAGATACTGGGGAAGAAAGTGTCACCACCAGCTCACCACTTGAGTGATGCTCCGTGCCTGTCCTCCCAGCACTGATTCCTTGCTTGCAGGAGTGCTGCAGATCTATGCTATGAAGCCATTTTCTTGAGTGCCTCTGCGCTGTGCTGAGTGATTCCCCTCTCTACCTCTCTTCACAAACAAAGCTGCTCAGCCGTGAAAGGCAAATTGGAGCTGTCATCTCTGTGTTTACCCTCACTCTCTACCAGGCTGCTGGATTCCTCATCTGCCTTGTCAGGGCAGAGCTAGCCCTGCTGCAATAGCTGGGCACCACATGCCCTGTTTATTTGGTCACACGAGAAGAGAAGAGTAGATATAGCTCACTCTAAAATCTTGGCCTAATCTTTTGTTCTTGTTATATTTTGCTGGGCTACACTCCAAGCCTCAGCCAGCCTGCAGCTCAGGGGCTTCAGTTCAGTCTGTTAGGGGTTTTTGGTTTGGTTTATTTTCTTTTTCTTTCTTTTTTTTTTTTTTTTTTACCCCTTCCTTTCCCTTTTGTGAGTGTGTTGAGTTAATTTATGAGCTGATGTAAACTTCTAGCAGCTGTAATATCCTATGACAAGGAGTTCCAGGTCCTTGCTGATCACTTTCCAACCTAAATGATTCTGGGTAGAAGTTTTATTTGATACACTTTTTTTCTTGTTTTTTTTTTTTTTCATTGAAGAAGACAAAAGCAAAAAATGGTTTAACTTTAACCATGGTACTACAGGTTTTGCTGCCTGCAGCATTCCTCTTGTATCGCCTTCTCTTTTTTTAATTTTTTTTTTTTCCTTTAAGACTTCTTTTATTTTTTCCCCTCTTCATTTCTTCCTGGTTCTCCCTGCCTCCTCTGGTTCTCCCTGCCTCCTCTGGTTCTCCCTGCCTCCTCTGGTTCTCCCTGCCTCCTCTGGTTCTCCCTGCCTCCTCTGGTTCTCCCTGCCTCCTCTGGTTCTCCCTGCCTCCTCTGGTTCTCCCTGCCTCCTCTGGTTCTCCCTGCCTCCTCTGGTTCTCCCTGCCTCCTCTGGTTCTCCCTGCCTCCTCTGGTTCTCCCTGCCTCCTCTGGTTCTCCCTGCCTCCTCTGGTTCTCCCTGCCTCCTCTGGTTCTCCCTGCCTCCTCTGGTTCTCCCTGCCTCCTCTTTCTGATTTACCAAGTTGTTCCTTGAAGTCCATGACATACTTGTTGCCTCTCTGTTTCTCAGCTCTGCAATATTCCTTGTAGTGAAATGATGACCAAATAGCATTTGTGAGATGGATTTCTATTGGCATCGTGGTGCTTTCTCTTTTGTTCTCTTTCCCTTCCAGAGTAATTCCTCACTTCATTTTTAGTTGTTACTCTGTGTGGCATTTACATAAAGCTATTATAAATCACAGAATGCCTTCCTGGGTATTAATAGACACTTCAGAGCCCATTGTTATGTATGCAATCAGGATGCTAGTCCTTTTTTTTCCTGGTTTTTATCCCTTTTATCAAATTTCAATTTAATCTACCTTTTTGTAGCCATTTTATGAAGCTCAAAGCAGTTCTTCTCCGTGGTTCTTGTTTGGTTGTGAGGAAGCAAATAGGGATAATCAGCTAAATTATGGGATTATGGCATTTTGAACCTCAGATGTTGTGTTCAGTCCCGGGATCAGTTAATTCATTGTCAGTAACTAGGTTGCTGTTAGAAACATAAAAGGAGGGGGAAAGGACATCAAAGTTCAGGAAAATAATAAAGCTTTGATTATCCATAGTTTGTTTGAATTGTAAGAATATTATAGTATTAATATTATTGTAATAGTACATCAAAATTAGGGAAAATAAACAAGTTTTGACTATGTGTAGTGTTGTTTGAATTATAGGTAGGATCAGGAAGGCAGCATAAGATACAGAAACAAGTCTGGAACCTATAGTATTACCAGAAACCTTCAGAAGATGCAAGGATGAATAGACACCTAAGAAGATCAGGGAATCAAAAATTGTTAGGGAGTGGAAGGGATCTCTAGAGATCATTGAGTCCAACCCCTCTGCCAAAGCAGCATCACCTAGGGCAGGTCACACAGGAACACATCCAGATGGAATTTGAAAGTCTCCAGAGAAGGAGACTGCACAGTCTCTGGGGGCAGCCACTTCCAGTGCTCCATCCCCCTCACCATCAGGAAGTTTCTCCTCATACTGAGGTGGAACCTCCTGTTTTTCAGCCTGTACCTGTTGTTCCTTGTCCTATCACTGGGCACCAATTGAAAGAGCCTGGCACCTTCATCTTGACACCCACCTCTCAGATACTGATAGACATGGATCAGATCCCCTCTCAGCCTTCTCTTCTCTAGACTATAAACAGCCCCAGGGCTCTCAGCCTTTCTTCACAGGAGAAATGTTCCAGTCCCTTCATCATCCTTGTAGTTCTCCTCTCTCCAGCAGGCCTTTGTCTCTCCTGAATCGGGGAGCCCAAAACTGGACACAGTATTGCAGGTATGGTCTAACCAGGTCAGAGTAGAGGGGCAGGAGAACCCCCCTAGACCTGCTGGACACATTTTTCTTCATGCACCTCAGGCTGCCAGGGGCCTTCTTGGCCACCAGGGCACATTGCTGTCCTATGCAGAGCTTGTTGTCCACCAGGACTCCAAGGTCTTTCTCCATGGACCTGCTTTCCAGCGGGATGATCCCTAGTCTGTACTGGTGCCTGCTGTTATTCCTCCCCAGATGCAGGACTCTGCCTGTTGGGAAGTGTTGGAAATGAACTTTTTGTTTTTCAGGCTATGACAGATCCCAGTAAAATACATTGCTGCCCAACAAGCCTCTGCAAAGTGCTAGACCTGAGAACAAGAGCAGAGGAGATGTATGATGGAAGGACACAGTAGAAAAGAGATAAAATTGTTCATAAATCCCTTTCATTTTGGTGCTCTCTTTCTGAATTGTTTTTATTGTCATGGCCAAGCTATGTGTGCTGGTTTGAGGCCAGCCAGAACATCTCTTGCCCCGAAAGGGACAAAAGAATGACACACGCAAACGGATTGGAGAGTGATAGAAAAGTTTAAATGGAAAAGCAAATTGGTGAAGCTATAGAAAACTACAAAGCATAGTGGAAAAGTACATCCTAAAGCATACAGAACCCCCTCACAGAATTCCCAAAAGCTTCCCAATCCTCCCTTCCTCCCACCTGAGGGTCTACCCAATCCCTCAGGGCTCTTCCTTACCCCCCCCCCTCCCACTGCTAGGCAAGTCTCAGGCTGGCCAGGTCTGAGACTGCCCCCCCCCCCCCCCCATCTCCATTCTCCTCCTGATACCCCCCCCCCCCCCCCCCCGGCATTACCCGATAAGAGAGGACATCTCCCATGGGAGCAGAGAGGGAAGAAAGAGGAATAGGATGACTCTGCAGATGGCCTTATAGGGCGCAGGATTTATGGATAGAAATACGTCGTTTCCTGTGTCCACCCCCAGTGGGTGGGTACCTGGGACATCAGAGATGTATCTCATGCAGCAGTGGCAGGGGGCACCCAGCCCAAACTGCCACACTGTGTTCTAATAAAATCTAGTTTTACAGATTCAAAGCCCTTGTAGTATTTTTGGTTGGCTTAATTGAAAGAAAAGCTACAAGTGGATCTGGCTGAAAGTAGTGGTTGATGTAGGACCCAATTAAGAGTCAGAGTGATGAATCTGGGAAATTCTCTCCACCTGTCTGCAATTGCAGATGAAGTTTGGGCTGTCCACTCATGCTATTGGTGCTGTCTGGTGTTCACTTGTGGTCAGATCATAGATAGCAAAGCTAATTTTCAAAGAAAGATTTTTCTGCAGATTTCTACAGCAGTGACTGCAGAAGTTCTAGCTAGTAGAAGTAATGTGTCTGTGTGTGTGTGCATGTGAGAACTGGCTGAGGTAAACTAGAAAGCTGCAAAATGTCTTTGCTAGGTTGATTTTTATTTTGTTGTTGTTTGGGTTGGGTTTTTGTTTTTTTCTGTATCTCAGGTGTTGGTTGGTAACACAAGTCTGAGGAAATAGAATCATAGACTCTCTTGGTTGGAAAAGACTTAAAGATGATTGAATCCAACCATAACCTAACATCTCCTGCACACAACTCTTAGACTATGTCCCTAAACTCCTCATCCAAATGTCTTTTGAACATCATCAGGGATGGTAACTCCACCACTTCCCTGGGCATCCTTTTCCAGTGCCTGATGCCCTTTTTGGTGAAGAACTATTTCCTAATATCCAACCTAAACCTTCCCTGGTGCAGCTTGAGGCCATTTCCTCTCATCCTATCCCTTGCTACCTAGGAGAAGAGGCTGGCCCCCACCTGGCTCCAACCTCCTTTCAGGTAGCTGTAGAGAGTGATGGTTACCCCTCAGCCTCTTCTTCCCCGTGCTGAACAACCCCAGCTCCCTCAGCTGCTCCTCATAGGACTCCTCAAGACCCCTCACCAGCCTCATTGTCCTTGCTGCAGCACCTCAGTGTCCTTCTAATTGCTTTTAACAGTAGGATTTGGGGCCTTTGAAAAGTCCAATATTGTAGAAAGGCCACTGCTGTTCTGTTGGCGTTGCAGGTAATGTTGACTTGGACTCCAAATTAATGCTAAGAAGACAACACAATTACATCTCAGACAAAAAGCAGTGAATAAGTCATGAGGTGTATGAGTAGGGAAATGACAGAAGCAGCTGGCTGTCCTTTGTCCTTGGGATGATTGGTTCATTCATGGATGAGGTGGGGAAAAAAACCTATTTAGCTCTGAGTACTACCCACAGAAAGCTGAAACCATGGACTGATGCTGATACCTTAGGTACCATGTTGCAGATGAGGGTGTTAACAGGATTGCTGAGCAGACAGCTGCTCTATCTCAGACATAGGAAAGCTGGAGCTGCAGTGGTAAGAATTACTTAACCCAAATACTATGGCACAGTGGAATCATGTGAAGGCAAACAGAGGATTTAAAGAGTGGGATGTGAATGTAGTAAAACCCAACTGAACAACTACAAGGAACAAGCTTAGAGTTCTTTGTATGTGGCAGCAGAACAAGTGATGGATGCTGTGGATTAGGGAGAGCAGGAGACTCACCTGTTGACTAGATATCCAACTATAGCTTACAAACTATGGACTACTTGGGCTAAAAGAAGGAATCAGGAACCATGATCAGGGCCATTGGGTGGCATTGGGTACTTTCTGCCTGAGCAGTGAAGAGAAAGGGTGATGACATTTGCTGCTAATGAATTATCTTTCCTGAGGAAATTGATTTAAGTTGCAGCAAGAGAAATTTGGATTGAATATTGGGAATCATGGGACAGCGATGTGGCCTTGTGGCCAAGAAGACCAATGGCAGCCTGGGATGCATAAAGCAAAATGTGTCCAGCAGATCTGGGGAGGTTCTCTTCCCATTCTACTCTGCTCTGGTGAGACCAAACCTGCATTACTGTGTCCTGTTTTGGGCTCCCCAGTTCAGTAGAGAAAGGAATCTGCTGGAGAGAGTCCAATGGAAAGCTATGAGAATGACTGCAGGACTGCAACATCTCTGCTAGAGAGCGACCTGGGGCTGTTTAGTCTGGAGAAGAGAAGAGAGGACTGAGAGGGGGGTCTTATCAATGTCTACAAATATCTGAGGGGTGGGTGTCATGATAAAGGTGCTAGGCTCTTTTCAGTGATGCCCAGTGATGGACAAGGAACAACAGGTACAAGCTGGAAAACAGGAGGTTCCACCTTAACATGAGGAGAAACTTCCTGGTGGTGAGGGCAACGGAGCTCTGGAGCAGGCTACCCAGAGAGGCTGTGGAGTCTCCTTCTCTAGAGACTTTCAAATTCCATCTGGATATGTTCCTGCTCTAGGTAATCCTACTTTGGCAGAAGAGTTGGACTCAATGATTTCTGGAGGTCCCTTCCAACCTCTAACATTCTGTGACTCTTCACCGAAAGGATCACTGGGCACTGGAACAGGCTGCCCAGGCAAGTGGTGGAGTCACCATCCCTGGAGGCGTTTAAAAGATGTTTGGATGAGGAGCTTAGGTATATGAGGGTCTAAGAATTGTGTACAGGAAGATACTAGGTTATGGCTGGGCTTGAGGATCTTAAGGTCTTTTCCAAGCCAACCATTCTGTGATTCAATGATAACTCTCCTATGCAGACCATAGTGAACCAAGAATATCCGTGCATCCTTGCGATGGCTGGCACCATACACTGAACTTATTGGAGACATGAATGTGAGCCAAATAAAATCAAACTGCTGTCTTGAAAAGTGACTCTCTTCATGGGTATTAAGGAGGAGGGTATAAATGTGGTTAGGAAATGAGCTACAATGACAGCAACTCTTTATGCTACTGCTCTGTAGGTATGATGTAAACATCAGCTGTCACAAGACTATCTTTCCATCTCTCCCTTCTGTGTACCATCCCTTTAGCTATAAACTAGAGCAACAAACAGACAAGCCTCAACATGTTCATTCCCCCCAGCAAACAATTTTCTGTTCTTGATGAGTAGTTTTAAAGCAGCAGTGGATTGTAACAGGCAGTGCCAGTGAATGATGAATTTTGTTGCCACGGAACATCAATCTCTAGATGTTATGGACTGTCCAACCCCTGCTGGCACATTTGTAGTTAGTGGGAACTCTTAAATCTATATGCTGCTTATCTTCATGGGAAGCAGTGTTATAGGTGGTGTATAGTGTTCGCTGCTAGAGTTCAAGGGGTCTGGAATTTAGTTTGATAAAAGATGAATGTAGTTATGGGTGGAACATGTGAATCACCTTCTCTGGGAGCCTGGTGATTTGTTGGGTACCATAAAATGACCTTCATGGTGTTCATGTAGAATTCTCCAAAACAAAGCCAAGTCCCATCCACTGGTTTTGTTTTGCTGAGGTTTTTTTTAGGACTTGTCATGCATTAGAGCTTAAGTAGCATGTTTATTCAGGTGCAATGCAGTAGGAGTTGAATGTCTTGACTGAGTGTGTCGGTGTGAGCTGAAATTCCCCCCCCACCGACAATAACCAGGCTAGGCCAGTCTGGAAGCAAATGAAAACCTGTATTTACAAGCAGAGTCTAAAATCTACAATGAAATGCAATGAATATGTACAAATATACAAAATTCACAACATTCACAAATATATACAATCAACAGAAAAAGCACAACCGATCTCCCTTTGCTTCCTCCCAAGGGGACCCTCCCAAAGGGGCCTCTCTCTCTCCCAGGAGCTTCCCCCCAGACCTCCCTGGACAGAGAAGCAGAGTTAGTTAAGCAGAAAGTTGTTAACTTAGCTGCCAAGGTCAGTACGTGTTATCTTCAGCCAGAAGAGAAGAAGAAACAGCAGCCAGACAGCCCAGCAACTGCCCCCACTGCCGAACGCAGAATGTGCAGAGTGCCTACTTTGTTTTGGGTAATAGTTCTTAAACATTTCTATCTATCCAATGGAAGTGTTTAGAACAATCGTTATTTTGCTTTCTTACACCCAATAGTGACTTATTTACATTCTTTCACTTTCTCTGTTCTGAACTTTGCAAGGAAAAATTAAAAAGACAGTTTCAAACCACCACACTGAGCTAAGTGTTGTCTCTACAGAACTTGGAGCTGTCTTCCTGCTCTGACAGGAAACTGACAGTTTTCCTGCTCTGACATTTCTTGCTGGAAGGAAGAAGTGAGATGAGTATCCTCACCTGCATAACATGAATGAAGTCAGGCCAGTTTAAAGTCATCCTTACCTCCTTACGACATCCTTACCTGAAGGTGAAATAAGCAGTGATGGAAAATCCATCTCAGGTCCTTGTAAATTGTTCCCCCAAACTCTTGTCCCTCTTTAGGAACACTGAACAGCTGTTTGTTTCTACTGAGAACCTTCTCCATTTCAACTTTCCATTTCCATTTCAACTCACTGGCTATTAGTGTGTTCTGGCCTGGATTGAGGAGTCTGTTAGGAAAAGAGGCTGAGAGATCTGATTCTGTTTATCCTGGAGGAGAACAGCCTGAGAGGGGATCTTTTAAATGCCCAGGGAGATCATGGATGCCCCCTCTCCGGATGTGCTCAAGGCCAGGTTGGTTGAGACCTTGAGTAACTTAGTGTAGTGGAAGGTGTCCCTGTCTATGGGAGGGGAGTTGGAACTAGATGGTCTTTAAGGTCCTTTCCAACCCAAACCATTCTATGGTTCTATGAATCTGTGAAAACAGTCCTGTATAATGTCATATTACTGGAGCTGGAATATGGAACAGCTCCTTCTCCACAGTTTAGGAGACATGGCAGGGGAGACTGTTGTCATCCAGTGTGTGACAGTGAAATTGTAGAAGCTTTGGGGTGGGTGTGTCTGTAATTCAGATAACGGAAAGATTCTGTTCAGTGCAGGAAAATAGTGTGTAGGAACAAGAGCAAAAAGCTCTTAATTAAAATAATGAATAGTTAGATAATTTAAATCTTAATGGAGGAGAGAGGCACACAGATACCAGCAGTATTGCTATTGTAGTGAATCTAGCAGGGAAATAATTTCCTTAAAAAAAAAAAAAGGCACAAAACGCCTAAAGCTTTGGAAAAAATGTAAATGGTTTCATTTGAAGGTAGCAGTGGTTGACTTTGTGGAATTAAGGGCTCTTTTGCAGAGAAATGAAGAGAAGCTGAAGGGAAATAGAGAGGTGAGGCCAGCTGCAGTTACCAAGGATGAGGAGTTGTAAACAAGAGATTTGCAGTGAAAGGATGACCCCAGCATGCGGAAGCAGAAGCTTGCAAAGTCATGGTTAGAGCTAAGTACAAGGACCTGTTGGGATAAGAGGTGCAAATTCTGTGCTGCAAGGGGAGAAAATGTTTAGCAGTTTAAACCAAAGGTGCTTAATATTTCTCTGCTCTTGTAAAATGTCAGCTGGTTTTGCTAGTGCCAGGTTCATACAGAGAATACAAACAAGAGGTTGAATAGCTTTGCAGAATACAAGTTTTGTGGGGGGTTGTTTTGTTTTGTTGTTTGTTGGTTTGGTTTTTTTCCCCCTGCAAGACATGAGATTAATCTATTTTTAAGAAGGAACAGAACTTGACATTTTTTAAAAGTAATGGCCTGGAAGACATGGTGGACAAGAAGTTCATCATGAGGCAGCAATGTGCCCTTGTGGCCAAGAAGGTTAATGGCAACCTGGGGTGCATGGCCAGCAGGTCAAAGAAGGCTCCCCTCCTCTTCTACTCTGCCCTGGTGAGGCCTCATCTGGAATACTGTGTCCAGTTCTGGGCTCCCTAGTACAAGAAGGTCAGGAAACTGCTTGAGAGGGTACCACAAAGGGCTACAAAGATGATTTGGGGGCAAGAACATCTCTCAGGCTGCCCAGAGAGGTTGTCGGGTCACCATCTCTGAAGTGGATCTAAACCTGCCTGGATGCCATCCTCTGCAGCCTGCTCTGGGTAATCCTGCTCTGGAAGGGGGATAGGGACTGGGTGATCTCCAGAGTTGCCTTGCAATCATTCTGTGATTCTGTGATTTTGTTAGTAAAAAGGAGAGTCACTGATGTAAGGTGATTGTATCTGCAGCAATCTCCTGTCACACACAGGTATTCCTTTGCTATGTGGACAAGCCTCCAGTCATGTGGGGGGGATATGATGGAGAGAGAATGCAGAACATAGGATCTACACCAAGAACTTGATTTAAAATCATTTGGTTTCCCTGGGCTTGCAATCTGACCTGATGTGAACCAGCATCCTAGCAGGCTTTGATCACATCCAGAACTCTGTCTATGAAAAGACTTTTATCAGGAGACACTGAAGAGCTGTGTGAATACAGAGTGAGTTGTGCAAAAAACCTTGGGTTGTACAGAAGTGACTTGGCAATCTTTTGCTGGGGCTTGGGCTCTCTTTGGTATAGGTTTCTTTAAGTCTTCTGTTGCACTGAGCATTGGAAGAAACTCCTCTACCTTGGCAGTAAAAGTTATTTAGTGAACAAAAGCAGGTTCTTATGAATAATGCAAGATAAATGATTTGCATCCAGGAACGTTATATATGGCTGTTTAAAACAGCTATCAAGCACCTTCATTGCTTACTCATCTTGGAGTAAATTACCTCTCACAACATGCAATTCTGCTCTAATGTTTGTTAGAGCAAACAAATATGAACCTCCCCCTATTTTTCATCCTTCCCTACTCATAGCCCTCCCCAAATCACCATGGAGAACCAGCTATTAGACTTTCAGGTGTTTTAAGGACTGAGTATTTTGTTGAGCATCCCTCTAGAGTGAGGATCTGATCTAGTAAACTCCACCTGTTTACCAGTAAACTCCAGAGTTGAATTCATAGTCCAATTTCATGTTTTAGCATCTCCAGAT
The DNA here is from genome assembly GCF_027791375.1 of Indicator indicator. Taxonomy (NCBI): domain Eukaryota; kingdom Metazoa; phylum Chordata; class Aves; order Piciformes; family Indicatoridae; genus Indicator; species Indicator indicator. The sequence continues at coordinate 3,144,414 of NC_072032.1, read as the reverse complement.
TGTCCTCAGATCATATTACAGTTTTCTGAGCTTTCTGAGATGTCCCTCTGAGGGGCTGGATGCAGCTTGAAGTGTGTGCAGCCCTGATAGGATGCAGATAGCTACAACCATTGCCACATTGTGGTACCACATTCCTCAGGAGCAACTCAGGCAATGCTGATGTAAGAGCCCAAGCAGACAGTCAGCCCACAGTTGTATATGTCTGAGCCTTCAAAGCAGAATTCTTTTTGTAAGCCATATAGCAGATAAAACTAATTTGGCCATTGCACACAGCCAGGCTCTGCACAGGGGGTTGGAAACAGGATGTGGCTGCTCTTAGTTAAAGCAGAGGAAGAAGCAGGTCATGCAGGTGGGTGTGGGTGGAACCTTGCTGTTACACTGACCTTCACACTGCAGTCTGTACCTTCCCTGTGAGTTCTTCATGACCTTTGTGAGTTATGAAGGCAGTGTGCCCTCGTGGCTCAGTCAGGTCTTGGTGTAGGCAGCAGTCTCCAAGACTGAGCTGGTTAATGTGACTGAAAGGTGTGAATGACGCAGCCCTTGCCTTTTTATAGCTTCCCTGTTTCTGTGTCAGGGCACTCCATGGCCCCCATCCCACTGGCTTTGTTGCCAAGGCAATCTGCCTCTGCTCAAAGCCCTTTCCCTTCTTTGTGGTTTATTGGCTGGGAGTCTGGAGTTTGTCTAATGGCTACTTCCAGTTAAGAACTTTGTTTAGTCCAGACCAGAATCTTAACCCAGTGTAGAGGTGGAAGGTTAGGAGAAGGTGAGAGAGTTGTGAATCCAAAAAGAAGCTGAGAGCTTAGAAAAGCTCCAATTAAAAATTTGTGTGTGGTTAAGCTTGAGAGTGGGGCCTAAAGGTTTATCTTGGCAGGTAGGATTTGTTTTTTTTTTTTTCCCTTGCTAAGTTTAGGAAAGGAGAGAGACACATTTATGGAACAAAATAAACAGGTACATCAAAAACCTGTTGTTCAGACATGTGGAGACAGATATTCCTCTAAGCTATCCTCCTCCTTTTGTTCTCCTTTCTTTCTTCTTTCTTCCTTTTGTAAGCAAGGTGATGGGAGCTGCCCTGTGTCAGCTCTGATCATCTCAGCCAGTTCTGCTGGAGGTTGTCATCTGCTTGGCTGTCATTGACTAATGAGAGGTGCTTTTATGTGGAGAAAGGGAATGTTCTCCATTCCCTTGTCTGTTGCTCTTTTACTCCTCACTGTTAGTCTCTGTTCTCTTTTGCCTTTTCCCTTCATTTCCCTTCCTTCCAATTATTTTGCAGCCATGCCTCTCTGTGTCCTGTCTCTACTTGTATTTTTGTATTAGCAGAGACAAGGAATGGGCAAAGAGACTGGGAGTAGTGTTGTAAAGCAGGCTGCCCTGAGTATCAGTGCTCACGCTGGATCGTGCCTGTGTCACTCAATGCTGCAGGTAAACCTGTGGTGACAGCAAGACCTCAGCTCTAGGTACCACCAGGTATCATTGCAGTCTTCTGCCAGCCAGCTCAGCCAAGGAGTGAGGCTTCTAGGACTGTGTGCTTTGATAGTATTTCTAATGTCTGAGCTAGTCTGGCCTGTGCTCCAGCCTACCCTGTACACATGCAAGGTAATTCCAAGCCAGCTTGCACACCTGGTGAGGGGTCTTAAACGCAAGTTCTATGAGGAGCAGCTGGGCTTGTTCAGCTTAGAGAAGAGGAGGCTGAGGGGAGATCTCATTGATCTCTACACCTACCTGAAAGGAGGTTGTAGCAAGGTGATGGACAGCCTCTTCTCCCAGGAAACAAGTGAAAGGAAAAGAGGAAATGGGCTGAAGTTGCACCAGGGGAGGTTTAGATTGGATATTGGGAAAATGTCTTCTCTGAAAGGGTCATTAGGCACTGGACTGGGCTGGCCAGGTCAGTGGTGGAGTCACCATCTCTGGAGGTGTTTTAAAGATGTTTGGATGAAGAACTTCGGGACATGGTGTAAGAGTTGTGTACAGGGAGATGTTAGGCTTAGATTTGGTGATCTTAAGGTCTTTTCCAACCAGGCTACGATTCCATGATTCCCTAATGTCATGCTGCTGTGCTCTGCAGGTGTACTCAAGGACACAACCAATCCAGTATTTAGATCTCCTGCTCCCAGCAGAAGCATATAAATGTGTCTGTGAAGTCAGTCAGAATTCTTCTGTGGCTGTCTCAGGTGATTGTGTATCCTGCTGTAAGGAATCTCACATTATTCACACACAGGCTGTGTCTGTGTAGAGATGCTTGTTTTGACAGGGCTCTCAATCTAGCGATGCAAACCAAGCAAGCGTGGGCTGTCTGGTGTTCAGCTTCTCAGTCATCTTGAGCCACTTTGTGTCCATGCTGAACAGCCAGTCCTGACCTCCACTTCACCTCTGCTGCCCTATTTGGACCTTTGCTTGTTACTAGTACTGTCCTGTACATGGGTCTGAAACCAGGCAGGGAACTGAAAACTGAGTTTCCTTCAGGAGGATTTGTTAGTGTTCCACCAGTGTTCCTGAAGGAATTTCTAGCACTGTAACAAAGTGCAAAGGATAGAAACAAAAAGGAAGAGCTGGGCTAGAAACCACTGGAAGATCTGAGCTGGAACTGCCCATGGCAGGGGGGTTGGAACTAGATGATCCTTGAGGTTCTTTCCAATGCTAACAATTCTATGATTCTATGATTCATTGCTCTGGATACAGGGGCTGTAAGCCAGGATGGTAATTGATGTGGGAGAATCACTTGTAATGCACACTGGGTCTTTAAAGAGTCCATATAAAACCCTTAAAGCATTAAGGGCATTATAAATTTAATATTTGGAAACAAGATGTGAATTATTGTTTTTCTTTTGTATAGAACTGTGGTTCTATGGTTTAAATAATTATTTGCTTTTTACTTCTTCTCAATTTACTTGCTTCCTACCTTGTTGGACATCCTCCTTTCTCTCCATCAAAGATCATTTTTAGCCTTCCAATAGCAAACCTACTGGTGGAAGCACAGACTTGTGCTGCCAGTACTGCCAGTCTAGGGTTTCCATTAGATGAATCCTACAGATTTGCTATGAATTGGGTAGAATGGGTTTTTACTTGATTCATCTCCGCAGATGTGAGCTGGACTAACAGCTGGAGGCCTGTCCTAGGCTGGCAATGTGTATATCTCTTTAAAGTTATCAGTTTTCTTCAACAAACATTGCTTTTGTTCATGTATTTTTACTGTTACATTGAAGTTGCAGCAGAGAAATGAGATGCACTGTCACTTGTGAGGAGCTTTTGAGGATCAGAATGTGCATCTGTGGAAGTCACTAGGAGAGCAGATCTATTGTAGAGGAAAACAAAAGGTCATAGTGTGATGGACAAAGCAAGTCATTGCACATACACAGAATCATAGAATTGTTAGGGTTGGAAGGGACCTCAAGGATCATCCAGTTCCAACCCCCCTGCCATGGGCAGGGACACCTCACATTAGAGCAGGTTGCTCAGCGCCGCATCCAGCCTGGTCTTAAAAACTTTCAGGGATGAAGCTTCCACCACCTCCCTGGGCAACCTGTTCCAGTGTCTCACCATCCTCATGGGGAAGAATTTCTTCCTAACATCCAATCTGAATCTACCCATTTCCAGTTTTGCTCCATTCCCCCCAGTCCTGTCATTCCCTGACACCCTAAAAAGTCCCTCCCCAGCTTTCTTGTAGGCCCCTTCAGATACAAGAAGGTCTCCTTGGAGCCTTCTCTCCTCCAGACTGAGCAGCCCTAACTCTCTCAGTCTGTCCTCACAGGAGAGGAGCTCCAGCCCTCTGATCATCCTGGTGGCCCTTCTCTGGACACCTTCCAGCACCTCCAGATCCTTCTTGTAATAGAGGCTCTGGAACTGGGGTCTCAGCAGAGTGGAGTAGAGGGGGAGAATCACTTCCCTTGACCTACTGGCGATGCTTTTCTTGATGCAAGCCGGGCTCTGTTTGGCTTTCTGGACTGCAAGTGCACACTGCTGGCTCATGTTGAGCTTCTCATCCACATACAGAGTTGTTTGGGATTAGAGAAGGATCCAAAAAGTAAGGTTTTGCTGAGTGAAAAGGTTGGGGCTAAAAGTGGTTATGAGCTTAGGTTCTTGGCAGCTGTTGTGTTGATGAATCAGTCCACTGATGTGGAATTTGGTTTTAATGTAGGAATCTGCTCTAATGATTTGTTGATTAAAGTAACTACTTATTCTCCTTTACAGACAGGCTTTGAAGACAGACTGCCTCAACATTGAACGATGGTTACTGATCTGGGTAGAGACATTTCTGTATTTAGGGAAAACTAAAGGCTTAAAACAAGAGACAAATATATTTTGGCATATGCTCAAGGAAGGAAAAGCACTGTTAGGCAACAGAATTCCTTAAATATATTCCTGAAAAAAGTGTGGAGTTAGTTTCAGGGCTAGGACTGCAAATGATTGTAGAATTTTTGTATAGTATTATTACAATGCTATTAACACACTTTAGTTGATGATATCAAATCCAGACTTAATAATCACACTCTCAGTTGATGATACATGTGAACAGCAGAGATGAAGTTGCACTGAGAATGCACTAACGTGACTTAGCCTCAACATGAGCTTGCAATGGTCCCTGGCAGCCCAGCAGGCAGCTGTGTCTTGGGCTGCATCCAAAGCAGGAAGAGCAGCAGCACAGGGAGGGGATTCTGCCCCTCTGCTCTGCTCTGCTCTGCTGAGATCCCACCTGCAGCACTGCCTCCAGTTCTGGTGCCCCCAGCACAAGCAGGACCTGGAGCTGCTGTAGAGGGTCCAGAGGAGGGCCAAGATGATAATCAGAGGGCTGGAGAACCTCCTCTGTAGGGACAGGCTGAGGGAGTTGGATCTGGTCAAACTGGAGAAAAGAAAGATCCACAGAGGCCTTAGAGCAGCCTTCCAGTACCTGAAGGAGGCTAGAGGAGAGCTGGGAAGGGACTTTTTGCAAGGGCTTGTAGTGATAGGGTGAGTGGCAATGGCTGTGAGCTTGAGGAGTGTGGACTTAGACTGGAGAAGTGGAAGAAATTCTTTCCAGTGAGGGTGGTGAGACACTGGAACAGTTTGCCCAGGGAGGCTGTGGATGTCCCCTCCCTGAAGGTGTTGAGGGCCAGGCTGGATGAGGCCTTGAGCAACCTGGGCTGGTGAGAGGTGTCCCTGCACGTGGCAGGGGGTTAGAACTAGATGTGAGTTTGGAGGTCCCTTCCACCCCAAACTGTTCTAGGATTCTGTGATTGACACTTTGATTTTCCTTCTTAGCTTTTGTGGGTTCTTACTGCAAATGAAGAACTTCCTGACAGATTTTAAATAAGGCCTTTTCTTACTGTCACAAGCGTTGCTCACCCTTCCATGCTGAGGTGTGAAGGGTGCACGTTCCTGAGTGAAGGTGCAAACTGAGGCAGCGTGCTGATTGTAACAACTGATCACTTGATTTTTGTGTCATCCTAGCTTGCCTTTTGTGTCATCCTGGTGACTGCAGCTACTGAAATCAGTTTGCTTCTGTGGGCTTTGGGCTGCCTCACAGCTTTGAATTTGGTTGTGCATAATGAGAGCTGTGTGCCTGAGTAGCCCTGTGAAGAGTTAGTTGAGGAGAAGTGTGCTGATTAAAAAGAAAGAAGCTTTATTTTGACACATTTGGAAGTATCCTAACTCAGAAGTGATTGACTAGAATAATTGTCTGCTTTTAACTTACTTTTTGAACACAGAGACCAACCAGATTAGCAACCATCTTGATAGGAACCAGGAAGAGGTTCTGGCCATTGTCTGTTGGAAAAGTGAGGCTAGTTCCCACATTATCCATGTTGACAGCAGCAGGAGCTGTCTCAGGTTTCTCTAATCACACATCTGAGCATTTTCAGTCTTGTAAAACACAAAGCCTAATGATTTTGTTGCAGAGGAGTGGAAAGTGAATAACAGCAATTTTTGTACACAGCGGGGACTGTCAGATCATTCTGCTCCCAAATGTTGGCAGAGGAGAGGAGGCTAAGGGCTGGGTTTCAGATGCATTGAGCAGGGAGTTCTCACTCTTTTTCAGCAAGGATTTTAAGCTACCTGCTAGTAACCCAGTGCATCCAGCCTGTGAATGAATCTTGCATAGACTTACAGGCCTTTTAATTTTGAGTGATAGTAATTAGTAAAGACCTTCTCCTGCATAAATCAGTAGGATGTATTTTCTATAGACTAGATCATGCTGCTAAGTACTGAGTCTGTACCTTACTTAATTAAGCTTTATGAAGTGGATTGTTATTCAAGGAACAATAACACAACTTTTTTTTTTTTGACTGAATGCTTTTTTTTTCTGTTTGGATTTGTTGGTTGTGTTTTTGTTTTGTGGGTTTGGTTTGTTGGTTTTTGTTTTGTTTGGGTTTTTTGTTGTTGGTTGTTGGTTTTTTTGTATTGCTGAAATTATCTTGTCAGTTAAATTTAGTTTTCTAGGGAAAACACTTTTAAACATTTGGGATATTATATAGAGTGCCTGATTTGAATCTCACTTATGCAATGCACAGTGTCCCTGGAGGTGTTCAAGAAATGTGTGGATATGGCACTTCAGGATGTGGTTTAGTGGCCATGGTAGTGCTAGGTTGAAGGTTGGACTCAGTAATCTTAGGGTTGTCTTCCAACTGAAACAAGTCCATTATTCTATGAATCATTTGCTCCTTACCATAACAGGCAAAACAGACTTGACTTGGGGAAAATAAGTTTATTTCTTTGTTGCTAATTAAAATAGAGTATGGGTCCCTTCTGTGGGCTTCACTCCTTCAAGATGAACCTGCTCCTGCATGTGCCCTCCACAGGATGCAGTTCCTTCAGCACATATGCTTGCTGTAGTGTTGGGACCTTCATGCTCTGCAGTAATAACTGCTTCAATGTGGTCTTCAATGGGCTGCAGGAAAATACCTGCTTCTCCATGGGCTGCTGGGGGAATCTGTACTCCAGCACTTGAAGCACATCCTCCACCTTCTCCTTCTCCAGCCCTTGGGTTTGCAAGATTATTTCTCACACTTTTTACCTCACTCTTTGCACTACCAGGCAGTTTGTTGTCCTTTATTAAATGTGTTTTCCCAGAGGTGTTACCAGCATTGCTGATGGGCTCAGCTGTTTCCCAGAGTGAGTCCATGCTGTGTTCAGCACAGGGCAGCCACTGGTCTCTTCTCACAGAGCCTACCTTGCAGTAGAGACTGCAGGCCTCTGCTACCAAATCCTTACCATGTGCACCCTGTACAGCATGTGTGGAGCATCCTGAGTGTTCTCAAGGTGATGAGATATTCTTAAGGAGAGAAAAGAATTCTGAATATAAATGTTTAGGCACTTGGTGTGTGTGTGACAGTGGTGAACTTGGGAGTCTTCAGGAGCAGAGGAACATTAGCAAGATGTTGGAGGATTGTTTTAGATAAGTGAACAGGAGAAGCTTGTATACTATTCTTTAAATAAAGTCTATGGAGTGTTTGCATATGATACTGATTTCATGGATGTTGTGTCATTCTGTCTGTTCTAGGGAGTATGACTTCTGCAACATCACCTATCATTCTGAAATGGGACCCCAAAAGTCTGGAAATCAGGACTCTCACAGTGGAGAGGCTGCTGGAGCCACTCGTTACCCAGGCAAGTCACTCTGAGTTCTTTTGCTTCTCCCTTCAGCCTGCTTCTGTATTTCCTCATTTTACATAATTGTCTTAATCTTTGGTACTAAAGGCTTGGACAGTTTTTGTTCATGATCTCTCGTGGAAAGCTCTGTTCAAACATGTTTGGAGGTTCTTCTAAATAATTCATAGTCTCCAAGTATGAACAGGAATAAAGTATCACAGTCTCACAGTATATCAGAAGTTGGAAGGGACCTCAAGAGATCATCAGGTCCAACCGCCCTGCCAGAGCAGGATCACTTGTGGTAGTCTGAACAGGAATGCATCCCAGGTGGGTTTTGAAAGTCTCTAGAGAAGGAGACTCCACAACTCCTCTGGGCAGCCTGCTCGAGGGCTCTGTCACCCTCACTGTAAAGAAGTTTCTCCTCATGTTGAGCCGAAATCTTCTCTGTTCAAGCTTGAACCAATTGTTCCTTGTCTCATCACTGCGAACCACTGAAAAGTGCTTGGCCCCCTCCACTTGACACCCAAGTAGCAGGAAAAATTTACTTGTGTTGTGCTTTTAAAAGGAGTTTAGAAATATGTGAAACAGTTTAGGATCTGACTGGTTTGTTGTACCGTGGAGGACAGGCTCACATTAAACCCAAACTAAACCACCCAACCAAATCAAAACAGTTATTAAAGCCTATTTCATTTCATGCTGTGACTGATGAAGAGTGTGTGTTCAACCAGTTGATGTTCTACTGAGTTAAATCTGCTAGCAGAACCTAAACCATTTGTCCTGTGGTCTGCAATCATGGAGGTGCTGCTAGGTAATGTGTATTAGTGGTATCCAGCTTTGAATCAAGTAAGACCAGTTTCTACAACTCACTGAAAGGTTTGAGCCAGGTGGGAGCTGGCCTCTTCTCCCAGGAAACAAGTGATAGGATGAGAGGAAGTGGAATTAAGTTGCACTATGGGAAGTTTAGGTTGGATATTAAGGCAACATTTCTTCACTGAAAGGGTCACTGGGCACTGGAACAGGCTGCCCAGGGAAGTGGTGGAGTCACCATCCCTGGAGGCATTTAAAAGATGTTTGGATGAAGAGTTTAGGGACATGGTGTAAGAGTTGTGTAGCGAGAGATGTTCAGTTATGGTTGGACTTGATCTGCTGGCACTGTTGGAGTGAGTCCAGAAGAGGGCCCAAAGATGATCCAAGGGCTGGAGCACCCCTGTTATGAGGGAGCTGGGGTTGTCTATCCTGGAGAAGAGAAGACTCTGTGGGGGGATCTTAGAGCTGCCTTCCAATGCCTGAAGGGAGCCAACAAGAAGGCTGGAGAGGGACTTTTCATAAGAATGTCTAGCAACAGGAGAAGGGGGAACGGTTTGAAGCTGAGTGAGAGTCAGGTTTAGACTGGGTCTTAGGGAAAAAGTTCTTCAGCAGAAGTTCTGGGTGGTGAGCCTCTGGAATAGGTTGCTGAGGGAGGTTGTGGATGCCACCTCTTTGGGGGTGTTCAAGGCCAGGTTGGATGAGGCCTTGAGAAACTGAGTGTAGTGGAAAGGTGTCCCTACCCATGGAGAGAGGTTGGAGTAGATGATCTGTAAGGTCCTTTCCAACCTAATCCATTCTGTGATTCTTTACTGCCAGAGAAAATTTGTGTGTGTCATATTTCCCAGGTAGGAGTTGCACAGTCCAGAGAAATATGATAGTAGACATCACCATCATAATTTTATCTTAATAAGCTTCAAGATGGTTAGCTCCATTATTTAAAATATATTTTTTGTTGTAGGAATGCTCATTATATTAACAATGAATGCCAGCTAACCCCATCTATCCTTCCCCCTGGTACTAACAATTTTCTTGCAGACATGGTGGATCTTGAGACAGTTTTCTGGTTCAAATGTAGGTCGTCTTCTGGTTGTGAGACCAGACTTGATGTTTTCCTTTTTAGAATAAAACAGAGATAAAAATATAAATTGCTACTGCTTTAATTCCCTCAAAATGATGTCCCTGTATGGTTCCTGTGCTCCATACAAGGAGTCACTTCCCAAAGCTGTGACACCTATTCTTCTTGCTCTGATTTTGATAAACATTGTGTTATCTTTCTATAAATTATTCTGGGCATGAAAGCCTCTGACAACGTACACAACTTTGCTGGCTCAGAGAGATTCATGTTTAATTTCATGTTACTCTAGATATCATGGTCATCAAACCTTTATAATGTTGTTGATAAGGAAGATAGACTAAAGTCCTGAATTCATTGTGATAGAGGAAATGACCTCAAATTGTACCAAAGGAGGTATAGGTTGGATATTAGGAACAATTTCTTCACCAAAAGAGTGAAGCATTAGAAAAAGCTGCCCAGGGCAGTGGTGGAGTCACCGTCCTTTGAGGGGTTTCAAAGCTGTCTAGATGTGGTGCTGAGGAACTTGGTTTAGTTGTGGCCTGGCAGTGCTGGGTTAATGGTTGGGTTTCATGATCAGAAAGAGCTCTTCCAACCAAAACGATTCTGCAATACCAACTGAAAATCAGGTTAACAGCTCTGTCATTGTGGTCCTGGTGATGGCATAGGAAGTGAAGCTGATGTGAACCATGGTCTGTTCTGAAAAGAGTAAATTACTCAGTCTTCTGTGGGTGAACTTCTTGTTTTCCTTTCACTTGGTTTTATTTTCCAGCACCTTCCCTAGAAAGGAGAATGCATCAGCCAAGAAGTGCAAGTACACTTGTAGTTCCACAGTTTCTTAAGCTGCTTGAGTTAACTTTTGGTTTAGCTTGATTGAAATTTTATAGCACTACTCAAATAAATAAATAAATAAAGGAAAATACAAATTCACAGAATATCTTTGGTTAGAGGAGACCTTCAAGCAAAGCTGGGCCTAGATTTCTTCTGTGGTGGAAATTACCTTTGTTTTTTGATGATGTATTTCTGTGTTAGCAGCATTTCAAGAAGACTAGAGAAAATAAAGTGCAGTCCAGAGAGCGTAGAGAAGTGTTGGGGTTTTTGTTTTATTTAACACTGATGAATATTTCCTTTCTGATTTTTTTCATTTCAGAGATAGCATGGATATATAAAAAACCAACCAACAAAAACCCAAAACAAAAACCTTCTTGAACATGTAAATTTATTTATTTGATTAGAGAAAGAAGTATCACAGTATATCAGAGACTGGAAGGGACCTCAAGAGATCATCAGGTCCAACCCCCCTGCCAGAGCAGGATCACTTAGGGTAATCTGCACAGGAATGCATCCAGGTGGGTTTGGAAAGTCTCCAGAGAAGGAGACTCCACAACCCCCCTGGGCAGCCTGTTCCAGTGCTCTGTCACCCTCACTGTAAAGAAGTTTCTCCTCATGTTGAGCTGAAATCTTCTCTGTTCAAGTTTGAACCCATTGTTCCTTATCTTATCACTATGAACCACCCAAAAGAGCTTGGCCCCCTCCACTTGACACCCACCCCTCAGATATTTAGTAGTTCTATTTATTTTCCTCTATTTTAAGTCCCAGAAAGTGTTTGACTAAAATATATTTTTTGCGAGCCACACAAACATAATCAGGAAAGCTTCAAGTGATGAGAAATGTGCTACCTTCAGATTGTGTTTGTCTGTTGCATTTTTAGCTTCAGTTCTTCAGCTGCTCTTTCTGCCTTTTCTCAGATAAGTTAACGGTCCTCCCAGTTTAAAAGCTTTTCTTTTTTACAGCATTGCATGTACAGTCTGGTCAAGTTGAGAATAGTATCTCGTTTACCTCTGTTTGGGCTCCGATTGCAATCTGCCTGTGCAGTGACAACCTCCACAAGATAGAATGTGCACATTCCACATGCAAAGATTTGGATCTCCTTCAAAAGTCTCAAAGCACTTCCCTTCCTAAAGAGAACATCTAATGTGGAAGTTTACCTCGGCAGATAAACAAATTCATAAATATTTAATCCCTGTTCATAGCATCATAGTATGGTTCGGGTTGGAAGAGACCTTCAAGATCATCCAGTTCCAAACCCCCCTGCAATGGGCAGGGACACCTCACACTAGCCCAGGTTGCCCATCCAGCCTGGCCTTGAACACTTCCAGGGAAGGGGCATCTACAACCTGCCTGGGCAACCTGTTCCAGCGTGTCACCACCCTCAGTGAGGGTGATGAAATTAATTACAGAGCTCAGTTTGAACTTTGCAGACCACTGTGATTCATAATAGCTGCTTAACACAAAAATCATAGAGATGTGAAGTTCTTCCATGAATCATTAAAAATAGGTTACTAGATAAAAAAGAGAGATCTGATGGCCATCCAAACACAACAGAACTGTGTTACTAGGGTGGCTGGGCAACTTGATCTGACTTTGAAGGCACCCCATTTTGACCAGGAGTTTGAAACAGATGGCTGCACAGGAGGTATTAGAAAGTCCATCCCTGGAAACATTCAAGACCAGGCTGGAGAAGTCTCTGAACAGCACAATCTAGTTCCTTGTTCATTGCAGAGGGGTTGAACTAAATGGCTTTTAAAGGTCCCTTCCAGCTAAAGCAAGTCTTTGATTCTATGACAACCTGAGGTCCCATTCAGCCAGTGTTTGCCTGATTCTGTGTTTTCTAGTACCACCAGGACAAACCTATGTTTTATTTTGTCATTCACACTTGAATATTTGGACTATCCTCTTTTTCTCCAAGCTGTTTGTGGTTTTGGAGGATGCTTAAAAGACCAGAAATGGTTGTAGACAAGTCTCTTAGCTCCAAAAATGCTAGTCATAGAATCATTGAGGTTGGAAAAGACCTTTAAGATAGTAGAGTCCAACCATAATCACTGAACTGTATCCTGAGATCAAGCCTTTTGTATCTGTGTGTATGTAGAGGAGATTTAGGCTCTGAACTCAGTGTATGTGTAGACACTTGGGGGACAAATGTTCAAATGGTGGAGCATCCACTGACTTCCACTAAAATCTTGTGGAGTAATACAGAACCACAATCTGGTTTTGAAAAAGAACAGCATAGTGAGTCAGGAGAATGGTGAATTTTAGACAAGCTCATTAGTGTTCCAGATGAGAAAATATGGATAACCTATGAATTGATTTAGAAGAAATTATAAGACAGGAAGATTGTCTGAGCTGCAGGCAAAAAAAAAAAAAAAAAAGAAAAAAGGTCCAGAAAAATCTATTAACTGATCATGAGAATGCATTAGAAATGACAGAAATACATTTATTCTGGGAAGCCCACAACAGGCAAACTAATTAAAACTTTCTCTGGCTGTCAAAGATGTAAGAGTATTGGAACTTTAGCTGGAGTCCCCGTTTTTCCAGTGCTCACTGTCATGTTTAAAGAGTAACAGCCATGCCCTGCCACGTGGCCTTTTATCATGTTACCGCTATTGAGGATTTGTAAGAAATGCTTGATTGAAAAATCCATTTGAATTTGTGTTCCCAACAACACTGAGGTTGGTAATTGAGTGTGTTTCTTCCCTTCAGTGTCACGATTAACTAAAAGTATAAGGTGATGGTGCTCATTGCTGTTTGTTTTTTTTTTGTGAGAGCTAACCTTTTGTGCTATAAAACTTGATATCCTTGTTGTAACTCCTCCCCATCAGAGTTCTCACTGCTAGGAGCAGCCACTGGTACTGCAAACCTGCCTTCAACTGCAGAAAGAGCCTCACTGAGTGGAGGCTGAGCTGAGAAGTCACAGCACTGGGCAGAATTAGTTCTGTTCCATCTCAGACCAGGGGAGGTCCAATTTCTATACTGCTGTGAGAAATATAAATACATTCCAAACCATTCCAGTTAATTGGGTATTATTTATATTCATAGAATAGTTTGGGTAGATAAGAACCTTAAAGATCATCTAGTTTCAACCCCCCTGCCATGGACAAGAACACCTTCTACTAGCCCAGGGTGCTCAAGGCCTTGTCCATCACATCCAGCCTGGCTTTCAACACCTCCAGGGAGGAGGCATCCACAACCTTCCTGGGCAACCTGTTCCAGTGTCTCCCCACCCTCACTGTAAAGAATTGCTTCCTAATCTCCAGTCTAAATCTTCACTCCTCAAGCTCAAAGCTTTTGCCTCTCATCCTATCACTACAAACCCTGGATGATCTTTAAAGTCTCTTCCAACCCAACACGTTGTTTCTTTAATTCTCTGATATGGAGGCTGATCAATAGAAGGAAGTTGTCTTAACTGGTAGTGCAGATTTTAGGACTATTTCTGATAGCACTTTCAGTATAAATAATATTCTAAGACTAATTTAAACTCAATTGAAATATGGAATTTACACCCTGGAACTAAACCATCCCAATATTAAGCTGATATTCAGTGGGAATTTTGGAGTAAGTGCTTTTGGGAGTGGGCTGTTGTAATTTATGAGATGTTATACAATCATATAATGACAGAATGATCTGGGTTGGAAGGGACCTTTGAAGTTCATCAAGTCCATCCCACCTGCAGTCAGCAGAGACATCTTCAACTAGAGCAGGCTGCTCAGAGACCCCCATCAAGCCTGACCTTGAGTGTTTCCAGGGATGGGACATCTCCCACATCGCTGCTTCACCAGTGCACACTTATGTATCAGGAAAAAAAATTTCTTATAGTGAAGAGGATTTCTGTTATTATGACAGATTTCTCTGGCTGGAAACTGAAACGCTAAGAAAATCTAAATCATGATTAAAGTGTAAATAAGATACAAGCTGGAATAGTTCCACTAGACTGATGGGCAACTCATTGCTAGCAGATCATTCATTAAGAAGTGGATCTATTTTTGAAGGACATGCCATCAGGAGTTATAAAACTGGGAGAAGAATTACTGGAAGAACACAACACTGCAATAAAGGGACTGGTGATGTTATGAATCAGAGAGGAAGCCGGAGCAGGACTGCTTGTTTTCTATCATAGCTCAGATGTGCCAGGAAGAAGAGAACATAAATACTCAACCTACATGATTAAATATGGATGATTCTAATGGCTTGGGAAGCAATTGGGATATTCAGGTTTGTTATCCATCTTGGTTTCATTCTTCAGCGGGATGTGCAAATCTTCACTTTCTTACTAGTCATTAACTTCATTTTCTGTATGGCATCAACCCCTAAAAGTTAGGAAGGCTACAAAATAATACTAATTACAACATTTTGCTTTGAGGTATCAATTAACCTAATTATAATAGATCCCTGTTCTGAAAAGCAATGACAGTTTTCATTCCATTTCCCTTCAGTAGGTATCTCTGAAGGCTGACTGATTTGTTTGAGTTTGAAGAATTCAGGGCATGGACAGGTGGATCCTTTTTTTTTTTTTTTTTTGGTTTGTTTCCTGTTAATTTCATGGGAATGTTAATTCCCTTGGGTGTGCCTCTTTTAGTGTGCAAAATAAATTCATTACTGAGCTTTGAATGTTTTATAAAATGCAATAAAATCATAGAATTGTTCTGGTTGGAAAAGACCTTTACAATCATCAAGTCCAAGAGCTCTCTAACTCTGCCAAGGCTGCTCCTAAACCACAGTCCTCAGCACCACATCTGTGCCTCTTTGAAACACCACCAGGTGTTTTAAACAGTTCCCTCCAAACTTTCTTTTGCCTGTCAGCATGTATTGGGGATTGAAAGTTGGGGAAACAGATGACTCATAGAATGGCTTAGGTTGGAAGGGATGTTAGAGATTATCTACTCCAATGCCCCCCTGCCTCCCCATGGGCACACCACTCAACTAGACTCGATTGCTCAAGGCCTCATCCAGCCTGGCCTTGAACACCCCCAGGGAGAGGCATCCACAACCAGTCTGGGCAACCTTTTCCAGAGTCTCACCAGCCACGTACTGAAGAACTTCTTCCTCAGCTCCAGTCTAACCCTACTCTCCTTCAGCTTCAAACCATTCCCTCTTGTCCTGTCTCTGGACACTCATTTGAAAAGTTCCTCTCCAGCCTTCCTGTAGGCTCCCTTCAGGTACTGGAAGGCAGATATAAGGTCTCCCTGAAGTCTTCTCTAGGTGAGAAGACCTTGTCCTTGACCTTGTCTTCCTGACAGACCTGGTTGCGTACTTTCTCTGATCTACTGAGCAGCACTTGTTGCAAACAAAAATAGAACTGTGCTGGTTTGGGGCCAGACACAGATCGTCTCTTGCCCCGGAAGGGACAAAAGAATGAGACTCACACAAACGGATTGGAGAGTGGTGGAAAGTTTAAATGGAAAAGCAATTGGTGAAGCTACAGAGAACTACAAACTACAAAGCATAGTGACAAAGAGTATCCCAAAACGTACAGAGCCCGTTACATAATTCCCAAAGCTTCCCAATCCTTCCCTTCTTCCCACCTGAGGGTAAACCCAAACTCCCCAGGGCTCTTTCTTCCCCCTCCTGCTGCTAGGCAAGTCTCAGGCTGGCCAGGTCTGAGACTGCCCCCCTCCATTCTCCTCCTGGCATTAGGCCTAGACAGGCCTAAGAGGCCTTGAGGATACTCCCCCGGCATTACCCGATAAGAGAGGACATCTCCCATGGGAGCAGAGAGGGAAGAAAGAGGAAGAGGATGACTCTGCAGATGGCCTTATAGGGTGCAGGACTTATGGGTAGAAATACGTCGTTTCCTGTGTCCACCCCTCTGGGTGGGCACCCAGGACACCAGAGGTGTATCTCATGCAGCAGTGGCAGGGGGCACCCAGCCTAAACTGCCACAAGAACAAAAGTAGAAATGGAATGGAACAAAAATAGAAATGGGTAGATTCAGATTGGATGTTAGGAAGAAATTCTTCACCATAAGGGTGGTGAGACACTGGAACAGGTTGCCCAGGGAGGTGGTGGAAGCCTCATCCCTGGAGGTTTTTGCAGCCAGGCTGGATGTGGCTGTGAGCAACCTGATCCTAGTGTGAGGTGTCTGTGCCCATGCCAGGGGGATTGGAACTGGATGATCCTTGAGGTCTCTTCCAACCCTAACAGTTCTATAATTAAGTCCAGGTCTAGTGAAATCTCCTTTTCAAAGCAAGATTCAGACTGGGAAGTTAAATGATCCTTAGGGTGTGCAACAATGTACAGCCCTTCCAACTGCAATCAGGGGCTAGCCCTGTGCTGTGAACATCTGGGCACTTTCTTGTTGTGAAACCTCATCTGCTTTTAGAAATGGCTGAACTAGGTTTTCAGGAGAAGGATCTTGGAGCAATGACATTTGCCACAGGAATTCCTGACTCATTTTGTTTTGCTCTTTAGTAAGGAAAATGTGTTGTATCTGCTTATGCTATCATTAGAAGGCATTCATTCAGAGGCAAAATGAATGCAGTGCAGTGCCTGGATGCTGCAGGTTGGGTTGTTTCCAGGGGACACACATTAACCTCTTCCGTTTGTCCCAGGGAATTGCACAGACCCACGCTCTGTCAATTAAGCTTTTACTACCCTGCTTCAAATAAGTTAATTGCAAGGTACTTTTCCACTTTTCTGAAGAAGCAGTTGGCTCCAAAAACTCCAGGAAAATGACTGCATGAGGCACTACCTATACATATTTATAAATATTTGTATGTACAGGATTCTTGCATTCCTGTCTTCTAGGACAAGAAGAACTGGCCTCAAGTTGCACCAGGGGAGGTTTAGGTTGGAAATTAGAAGAGACTTCTTGATTGATAGGCTTCTTAAACACTGGAACAAGCTCCCCAGGACGTGGTTGAATCCCCATCCCTAGAGGTGTTTCAGAGAGGCAGAGATGTGGTGCTGAGGGACATGGTTTAGCAGCAGCCTTGGTAGAGTTAGGTGGTGGTTGGACTCTATGATCTTAAAGCTTTTCCCAGCTAAATGATTCCATGATTCTATGCAGCCCATATTCTTTAGATCTGTTTCCTTCTGTTCCACCCTATAAGAGACATTTCAATGCTTCCACGAACTTGTAATACTTACAGATTTTAGTTCTTTTTAAACTTAGTGATTCAGTCTTTTCAGATATGGGAAATACAAAATTGTCAACTATGGGAATGTGATGGATGTAAAACTCCATGGTAATGATTTTGTCCTTTAAAGAAAAGGATATGGGTTTTATCTGAGATATTCCTGTCTGACATAAGTGAAGTACTTGTTAGAGTATCTAAAATCATGAAGAGGTACTCTTGGTGTGATACTGATTATGGTCATTGAGTTCATTTGATATGGTCTATGTCCCTTAAAATAAGTTTTTTTCTTGATGAGCCTCATGTGAGGAATAAATTCCCTCCCAAACAGATCTCTTTATTTGGGAGCTCCTGAATTCAGCAGCACGTTAGCTTATTTGTCCAAGATGTATCTGAATTACCTCATTTATTTCCAGACAGAAATGAATGCTGCTTTCCAGACCTGCCTTTCTCATCCAATGTATAGTTTTAACTGCTTTGTTACAAGTGTCTGGGGTTCAGGAAGGAGAATTATGTGTGTGCTTGGGCACAGAACAAGGAAGTCCTGGCTTTGAGCAGCATCTGTCTGCTTCTCTGTGCCAAAGGCATGTCTGGAGACAGAAGTTTCTGCTTGCTTGCTAGCTTACTTGGATAAGTAAGGAGGAGTTAAGAACATTGTTTTCTGGTTTCATATCTTTGTTGGTATCTCATTGCTAGAGGCTTTTGCTCTCTTTGTTAGGGACCTTCCTGGGCTGGCTGTGTGTCAGGTCTTCCAGGGTTCACTGTGTCATCACATGGAATCTTGTGTTCAGTTCTGGGCCCCTCAGTTCAAGAAGGACCTCAGAGAACTGCTGGGAAGAGTCCATCACAGAGCCACAAAAATGCTGAGGGGAGTGGAACATCTCCCTTGTGAAGAAAAACTGAGCGAGCTGGGGCTCTTGAGCTTGGAGCAGAGGAGCCTGAGGGGTGACCTCATTCCTGTTTATAAAGATTTGTAGGGCAGTGTTGGGAGGATGGAGCCAGGCTCTGCTCAGGGATGTCCAATGACAGGACAAGGGGCAACGAGGGCAAGCTGGAGCAGAGGTTGTTCCATGGGAACATAAGGAGAAATTGTTCACTGTGAGGGTGCTGGAGCCCTAGAGCAGGCTGTCCAGAGAGGTTGTGGAGTCTCCTTCTCTGGAGACATTCAAAACCCACCTGGATGCATTCATGTGTGACCTGCTCTAGGTGATCCTGCTCTGGCAGGGAGCTTGGACTGAATGATCTTTTGAATTCCCTTCTAACCCCTAAGATTCTTTGATTCTGTCATGTGCTATAAAGCCAGGCAGAAAGCTCCAGTGCCATGTTGTGGAGAGTGACCAACTGGTCTTCTGCTCTCAGTTGAGTTGAAAATTTCAGAACCTCAGCTTTATCAAATTTCCTTTACCATTGTTCCTCAGCCATTGCTGGTTTGGACAATTACGTGAAGCTGAAAAGGCCAGAGCTGGTTTTGAAGAGTGGGTACCTGCCAACATGGCAGGCCACATATTTATATCATTAATCTACCCTGTTACATTCTTTGGGCAGAATGATTGAAGTTGTAAATATTCTATTACTGCTTGGTGGCTTTCTTGACAGATACCTGCCAGTAGTGTAATTTACAGAGTTGTCTGATGCAGCTCAAAGCTATTTCTTTTTCTCTCTCAAAGGGCATCTTGTGAGTGCTTTTCTTTGTTTATGCTTTAGTTTGTTTAGAATATTTTGCAGAAAGCAGTGAGAGACTTTTGGAAAGGAAAAAAAGTTGGAGGGGGTAGCGTGTGATGCTAATAAAATTGCAGTTGGTGCTGGTCTTTAGGGTCTTTAGTCTTCTATAAAACCTGACTTTCTTCTTGCAATGGATAAACTGCAGGAGTGGAAGTGATTGCTGTTATCACCATCCCACAGCTTGTAGAAGTGTTTCAATCTGACTGAACAAAAGTTACTCAGAACTTTGCAACTGAAGACTGAAGTTTGGAGCTCAATGGTGTGTGGTCACTACAGAATATTTTATACCTCTTTAATGAGAGCTCAGGAATGCATATGATCTTCACACCTCTCAGCCTTCTTCAGTGAACTAAAAATGTCTCAGAATGAATTTGGTATCAACAAGTTACACAATTGTGTTCTCTTTTCAAGTGACTGGCCCTGCATTTTTCTCTTCAGACTTAGAAGAGCATCCTCAGTCCATGTGAGGGATTTTTCCTTTTCTGGTTGTGGTTTTTGTGTGGAGTGTTTGTGGGTTTGATTTGGTTTGGGTTTTGCTTTTGTGGAGGATTTTTGTTTGGTTTTTATTTGGTTGGTTTGTTTTTGCTTCGGGGTTTTTTTGTTGGTTTGGTTTTGTCTTATTTATTTATTTTATTTTATTTCCTTTCTTTGTTTTGTGACAGTTTTAACAACCCATCAATAGCCCTTTAGGCAGGTTGAGTTGATAAGGACATTAAACATCCATAGATCATTTATTTTATATCTCTTATGGAAATGAGATAGGAAGCCTTGGGGTATCAGTTTGTACTGAGAGCAGAAATTTTGTGTGTAATCAAGTAGTTAGAATGGTGTATTTTGCAGAGATTCATAGTATGCTTTGGGTTGGAAGGAACTTTGAAGATCATCTAGTTCCAAACCCTGCTGCCATGGGCAAGGACACCTCCCAGTAGACTCAGCCTTGAACACCTCCAGAGAGGGAGCATCCATGACCTCCCTGGGCAACCTGTTACAGTTTTTCACCACCCTCAGTGTAAAGAATTTCTTCCTTAATCTCCAGTCTCAATCTCCCTTCTTCCAGCTCAAAGCCATTGCCCCTTGTCCTGTCACTACAAGCCCTTCTAAACAGTCCCTTTATACATCCTTTCATTAGTAAAGAGATTCTGAAACAGTTGTGTCAGAACCTAAGTCACAATAAATTAAGACACTTAGGTGATGCTTCTCTATTCATTGACAGTGATGCTCCTGTAGCTGATTTGCCTTGAAGCAGGGTGCATCCTTCAGAGGTCTTCCTGCAACCTCTCCTCCAAGGCTGCTGTGAAGCAAGGGAAGCAAGAATGACATTTTTGCCTCTGGAGAAGTAGATATAAATAGATATGTAACAGGAGAGCTGGAAGTGGACCTGGAGATACCTCAATCAGTGCCCTTGTGAGCTGTTGTCCATGGGAATCCTACTAAGGTGCCAGTAGTTTGGCTCTTAACTCTTTTGGGAATGGGTTCTCTACTCCTGTGAAGAGCCAAAGTGCAAGTTGCTCTGAGTGGCATGGTCCTGAGTGCTGGGCAAGAGAGCTTTTGGGGACTGTGCATCTAAAGAGCACGTGAGGAAGGTACGTGCCAATATGCAGTTCACACACAGTTGTTAATCTGTTATTCCATGAATTCCTCATTCCCTTCAGTCCCTCTGCTTCTTGAGCTTGAGGACTTCAGTGACTGCAACCCCTTCACTTCCGTCTGCAGTTCTGCTCTCTGGCACTTTTATTTCTGTTCTAAAATCCTGCACAGTGCTGAGTGACTTATTAGCAGGTACATTTCACAGTCGCATCCAGGTGAGGTTGTGGACTCAGCCAGCAGAAGGCCACTGCAATAGCCAATGGTCAGCCCCACAGTGTGTTTTTTGAGCATCCTTAGAAAATAAATCAACCCCTTTCATTTCTGGGTAGCACTTTTTTCTGACAGGTTGGTTCTGAAGGAGCGTTTGGCTTGCTAAAATGTTTTTAAAAGTGCAAAAACTTCGATGCTTTGCAAGATGACAGAGAAAAAGTCACTCTACAGAGAATATTTCCCTGGCCCATATTAGATTCAGGTGCAACTACAGAGCCATTCTGAAGGACAAAACCTTGGCTTGAAATGATTATCTGCTACAGCTTCTGCTGGCCTACAGCTTGTGCCTTCCACTGGCCTTGATACCAAATACAAAGCCATGATGGGCAGGCAAAGGACTTTTAATTAGTGTAAGGCAGACCTCTCATCTCCTTGTCCTCTCAGCCTCTCCTCCAATCCTTAGCTTTTGCCAGTGGCTTGGTTTTGTCCCCAGGTAGCATTCTGTTCCAAAATGCCAATGGAACTAACTTAAAAACTGCATGCCAAGGTAGTGCCATTAAATACTTCTGAACTGGAAGGAAAGCTACTGAAAATATGGAAGTTCTCATTCTCTATGGACTGGAAATTTCATAGAGAGAGGTTTAGAACTTCAGTGGTGATGGATTTAGAAGTTTAATTTCAGTTTTTCAGCTTCCAGTAGTAATTTTATGCACAATTGTCTCACTACCCCCATTTGACCAGGGCATTTCTCTCTACTCCTTCCAATACTTCCCTTGGCCAAAAAACGTATCTGGTTATTACATCATCAATGTATGTCCTGTGATAGTTTATTTTATTTTCTTCCTGGTTAGAATAAAAGGTAGAGTAGATTTTTTAAAGGCTTGTTGAATTAAAAAAAAAAAATTAAAAAAACCCAAACAAAAAACAACAAAACAAAACAGAAATGCTATTCCTTTTAACCCAGAAATTCTTGTGCCTTTCATACTCTTCCTGGTTAGAATAAGAGGTATAATAGATTTTTAAAGGCTCAGTGAATTAAAAAAAAAAAAAAAATAAAATTAGCTGTTCCTTTTAACCCAGAAGTTCTTGTGCCTTTCTTCAGGCTACACTCTGTGGTGGGCCCTGATTTTCTCTGCCAAACTCTTAGTAGGTCCTTGCTCTCCTAGTAGGCACGTCAGGATTTCCTTAAGGCTCCCATGGTTAACATCTGGTTCCCAGGTACTCCACTCTTTGCTCTGACCCAACTTTGGGGCTAATGTGTTTTGCTTGCAGAACAGGGCAGGAAGCAGCAGGGTTGCATTTTCTGGTTTCGAGTTTCCTGCTTTAGAGAGAATTATTTTACGTTAACAGGCTGTTGGGTCTGAATTCATCTGCTGGCTATGTATCAAGTTTCAGAAGTCTCATTTTGAAGAAATATCATTCATTCACTGGAAAAATCAGTCTTGTTACCAATGTTCTCTGGACTTGGCAGGCTGAACCGCAAATTTAATTACAAATTTTCCATTCAGCTGCTGGTAAATACCTGGGTAATGTAGAATCTTTATGAGGCAACTCTGTTGCAGAGAGTCAGCTGCTTTTTTAAGGTTTTGTGTCTCACTGGGGCAGCCAGCAGTGAGCTGAGGCACAGAATTGTAGAATCATAGAATTGTTTTGGTAGGAAACGACCTTTCAGACCTCTGTGTCCAACCATTCACAGGCCATGTATTAAGAAGATATATATTCACATGTAATGTCTCCTCTGGTTTTATATCCCTTTCCTCCATCACATTACCCAGTGCTGTGCATCTAAACATGAGAAAAAAACTTTTTTAAACTTGGGGTGCTGGAGCCCTGGAGCAGGCTGCCCCAAGAGATTGTGGAGTCTCCTTCTCTGGAAGGATTCTAAACCCACTTGGATGCATTCCTGTGTAACCTGCCCTAAATGGGTCCTGCTTTGCAAGGGGTTGGACTTGATGACCTCTGGAGGTCCATTCCAACCCCTAGCATTCTATGATTTTGTGATTATCTTCAATGATGTCCTTGTTGGTGGTTGCTGTAAGCTCACATGAAATGTACTCTGAGGTTCTGTATGGTTTGCTGATGTAGGGATGTGACACTGTCACCTTGCAGTCCCTGTTATCACAGAATCATGGAATGCACTGGGTTGGAAGGGACCTTTAATGGTCATCTAGTCCAACCCCTCTGCAGTAAGTAGGAGCATCCCCAACAAGTTCAGGTCGCTCAGGGCCCCATCAAGCCTGACCTTGAATATCTGTTCAGAGATGATGTATTTGTCACTGCAGTATCTGAACACTCTGCAAGAAGCTTATTTAGGCAGAAAATGAGGATGTGTAATCAGCATCTAATTTCACAGAAGTCCAACAGGGAAGCTTATGCTAGGTTCCTGCATTTCCACTGATGTAGGGTAGAGCTATCAAAAAGCTAATTGTTTCATCAAAATGTGCCTTATGTTGGATTCATTAAGTTCCACTTTTGTCCACTGAGAAAGTGTGGGCAGCTTGATA
Organism: Indicator indicator; assembly: GCF_027791375.1. NCBI lineage: Eukaryota > Metazoa > Chordata > Aves > Piciformes > Indicatoridae > Indicator > Indicator indicator. The sequence goes on along the minus strand of NC_072032.1, from coordinate 3,121,045 downwards.
TTCATAAATCCTTTATTAACAATTATAATTACATTTGTTACTGCTGCATAACTCATTTCTGCTTTTCATGAGGATTTTATGATGGTGCTTGTCCTTGTACATTTATTTACTGCAGTCTAAATTTAGCAGATCTCATACAAAATACTGAAGAACTTCACCTAACTGCAAAATATGGAGGTGCTGGAGCAGGTCCAGAGGAGAGCGGGGAAGACTTGGGGAAGGGACTGGAGGGAAAGTCTGATGGGGAGAGGCTGAGGGAGCTGGGGGTGTGCAGCCTGGATCATACTCTACAACTACCTGAAAGGAAGTTGTTGTAAGGTGGGGGTCAGGCTCTTCTCCCAGGCAGCTTACGACAGGACAAGAGGGCATGGCCTGAAGCTGTGCCAGGGAAGGTTTAGGTTGGATGTTAGGAAGCACTTCCTCAAGGAAAGGGGAATCAGACACTGGAATGGACAGCCCAGGGAGGTGGTGGAGTCACCATCCCTGGAGGTGTTTAAGGCAGATTGGATGTGACACTTAGTGACATGGTCTGGTTGATGTGGTGGTGGTGTTAGGCCATAGACTGGGCTTGATGGTCTCAGATGTCAAATCCAGCCTCAGTAATTCTATGATTCTGTGATGAACCTGCTGATCAATTCCCATGCAAGCGTCAGAAGCCAGTCAGCACATCTGCAGCTGGAGGGATGTGAACTGGACATACAAGGAAGCAAGTGATGGGGGAGCTGGGAAAGCACAACCCTGTGGAGACTAAGATGCTCACAGAACAGTTTTGTCTTACTTACTCTGAGCACTTGATCCAAACCAGAGAAACTGCTTTAAGATTTATCCTCCCAAGGCAAATGTTGGTGACAGCAGGGATGTCCCTGGGTCTCTTACCAGGCTCACCTGAAAGATTAGCATAATGTAGTTATAATGAAAAATCTGACCTGCTTGTGCCTTGCTTCCTAAATGGATGATCAGGACAAAACATGGTAAGATGAGACAGTGAGCAGTCTCCTTATTTCTTGAAAGAAGGAAAAAATAAAACAAACCAATGAACCTAAGTGTTTGGGGAATGTCACAGGCTGCCCAGGGAGGTGGTGGAGTCACCATCCCTGGACCTGTTTGAGAAATGTGTGGAGATTGCACTTTGGGACATGGTTTAATGGCCATGGTGGTCTTAGGTTGATGCTTGGACTTGATGATCTCGGAGGTCTTCTTCAAGTGAAATGATTCTCTGGAAAGAGAGGTGTAAGGTTGTTTGTAAGGTCATTTCTGAGGTGCTGTGGCACTGCAGTGTTGATATCTCAACAGGCTTGGAATTTTTTTCTGTAACACGTGAGTGGTTTTTACCACAAGCATTTCATAGTATTTTTTTTCTGGCATGGTTTCCCAGCTGTGGGATACAATTATAATACATTCTTTTCATCCAAAGTTTATCAGCTAACAGATGCTTTATTAGTTTATTGATAGCCACCTAAAGTGTGTCTTCAGGTGGCCAAGAAGGGCAACAGCAATAGGCTGGCCAGAAGAATCAGAAGTGATTTGCCCTCTGTACTCAGCACTGGGCAGGCCACACCTTGAGTACTGGGTTCAGTTTTGGGCACCTCACTGCAAGAAGGACATTGAGGGGTTGGAGAGTGACCAGAAAAGGGCAGAGAACCATCTCCATATTCTCCTTGGAACCTTTCCTTCCTCTTGCAGTTTCATAAATTGAGTGCAACAGAAGAGCTGAGGACAGTGGGTCTCTTCCACAAAGGGTAGTAGGATGTTGGCAGAATAATATGTTCAGAGCAATATTCCTAGAATGCTAGGTTTTGGTGGGAAACAACATTAAAGATCCTCTAGGTCCAACCCCCTGCCATGGGCAAGGCCACTCCCTACTAGACCAAGTTGCTCAAGGCCCATTCAACCTGGCTTTCAAGACTTCTAGGTTTGGAGCCTCCACAACTTCTCTGAGCAACCTGTTCTAGTGCATCTCTACCCTGATGGGGAAGAATTTCTTTCTAATGTCTAATGTAAATGCAGTTTCTTCCAGTTTGAAGCCATTTGCCCTCATCCTGTCACTCCATGCCTTTGTACAAAGTCCTTCTCCATCTCTTCTGTAGCTCCCTTAAATACTGGGAGGCAGCTGTAGGGTCTCCCAGGAGTATTTTCTTCTTCAGGCTGAACAATGCCAGCTCTTTCAGTCTGTCTTCATCAGAGATGTGCTCCAGCCCTCTGATGATCTTCATGACCTCCTCTGATCTGGCAACGGTAAACCCATTGTCAAGGATGCTCTTCACAAAAGAGGCAGCAAATAATGTATGGCCAGAGAGGTGAACTGGAGCAAGCAGGAAGATAGAATTTCACTATATGATTGTCTCCAGTCTCACACTCACCACTTAGTTGTTCATTTATGGGCTAAGAGTAATTGAAATTTCTAATTTCTAGGTCTCACCAGTTTGTTGTTAGAAGTACTGCAGCTAAGAACCTTTTTGTCATTCACAACATGTTTCTTAAAATGTTGTTGCATGACCCTGGGATTTACTCACTTGATTTATGAAAACAATTGGAACTCCTGCTAACTGTACTGGAAGTGCTTGTGGAAGGCTAAGCACATACTTGAGTGCCATCCTGACTAGAGGCTCCCTGATAAGAACTGCCTCTTTCAGTCCCCTGTTCCTTTTTAGCTCATTTGTTATATACAAGCTGAAAAGAGGAGAAAGGAAGAAAAGAAGGCAGGATCCAATTCCTTTTAATTTGTGCTGGTAGAAATCAACAGGAGTGCCCTGGATTGATTTCTGTACCTGCACTGAGCACACATTTTGCTTAAGCAATATAATCTTAATTCTTTGTATAGTTGCATGACAACATTTGGTATGACCAGAGAAGTGATTATCCCCTGTGCACTGGGAAGGCCACACCTTGAATAGTGAGTTCACTTTTGGGCCCCTCATACTAAGAAAGGCATTGAGGTGCTGAAGGAGGTCTAGAGAAGGAGAACAGGCCTGGTAAGGAGCAGCTGAGGGAACTGGGCTTGTTTAATCTGCAGGAAAAGAGGCTGAGGGGAGACCTCATTACTCTCTACAACTTTCTGAAAGGAGGTTGGAGTGAGATGGGGGATGGTTTCTTCTCCTTAGTAATAAGTGATAGGACAAGAGGAAGTGGCTGCAAGTTGCAGCAAGGGAGGTTTATGTTGGACCTTAAAAGAAACTTCTTGACTGAAAGGGTTCTCAAAGACTGGAACAGGCTGCCCAGGGAAGTGGTTGAATCCCCATCCCTAGAGGTGTTTCAAAGAGGCAGAGATGTGGTGCTGAGGGACATGGTTTAGCACCAGCCTTGGCAGAGTTAGGGAGTGATTGGACTGGATGATCTTAAAGGTCATTTCCAGCTAAAAGAATTCTGTGGTTCCATGGTTTTGTGACATGTTTACATTGATCTTGTAAGTCCCATGCCATTCTATGATTAACTTTTTCTTTTTCTTTTTTTTTTTTTTTGTGATTATGTGACAGTAAACTCCCTTTAAAATACAAATTCTCTTACAAGTATTTTAGGACTAACCAAAGTTTTAGCTTGTGGATTCTACAGCTATCTCTAGATGTGTTTCAAATCACACATGCTGTTCAAAATTAATTCCTGCAGCTAAATGCAAAATTCAGTTATAAAAAGACTGAGGATATGCAGTGAAGGAGCATGAGAGAGAAAAGCATGAGAGAAAAAAAAAATCCCTGTTCAGCTAAAAAGAGATATTCAGGCTTTAAAAATCTGGTTTTCTCAATGTTAGAATGAAAATCTTCTGCCATGACCATAACTATGGAGAGGTGGCCCAAAGGATGCTGCAGCAGAGGTGCTGCCATTCCCTAGCACTACACACAGGAGTACTGTTACTCATTCAGCTGCTCTAAGCCATCTTTGCTTTGGTTGCTATCAACTTCAGTAGCTGACCTGGGCAGATTGATTACCATTTGTTAACACAGAAGTTGAGTGGAATGACCCAGTTTCTAGGCAATTCTCAAACACCTTTTTCTGGATGTTTCCTAGGACTCTGGGAACCAAGAAATAATGTTTCAGTGGCAAAAATAATAAGAAAAAAATATCTATTGGCTTCTATTGAAATTTTCTTAAAACCCCTTAACATCATAACACAGAATCACAGAATGGTAGGGGTTGGAAGGGGCCTCTGAAGATCATCTTGTCTAATCCCCTCCCAGAACAGGATCACCTAAAGCAGGTCACACAGGAACATATCCAGGTGGGTTTGGAATGTCTCCAGAGAGGGAGACTCCACCACCTCTCTGAGAAGTCTACTCCAATGCTCTATTACCCTCAGAGTAAAGAAAACTTCTCATGTTTAGATGGAACCTCCTATGCTCAGGATTATGCCCATTACCTCTTGTCCTGTCACTGGGGACCACCAAGAAGAGTCTGGCCCCATCTTCCTGACACCTACCCCTTAAATATTTGTAAGCATTAATAAGATCCTCCCTCAGCCTCCTCTTCTCCAAGCTAAACAGCCCCAGCTCTCTCAGCCTTTCCTTATATGTTCCATTCCTCTTAGCATCTCAAGGGCCCATCCAGCCTGACCTTGAACACATCCAGGGCCTCCCTGGGCAAACTGTTCCAGTGTCTCACCACCCTCACTATCAGGAATTTCTTCCTAACGTCCAGTCCCAATCTCCCCTCTTCCAGCTCAAAGCCATTGCCCCTCATCCTATCACTACAAGCCCTTATCAAAAGTCCCTCCCCATCTTTCCTATAGCCCCCTTCAGGTGCTGGTGTCTATGCAAGAGTGATAACAAATATCAGGAGTCTAGCAAATGTGACCTTCTGTGAAAGATTGGACAAACTGGAGGTGTTCTTTTAAGGGAAGATGACAAGTGGAATGTAACAGCTCTCAAATACCTAACGAGTGGATGGGACAATTTGTTCTCCGTGCCTGTAGTGGATGGGATGAGAAATAACAGATGTAACTTACAAAGGGAGGTTTCCAGATAGGTATCAGGAGAAGCTATTTCATGGTAAAAACAGTGAAGCATTGAAATAGATGCCCAAGGAAGTCATGCAGTGAATGCTATTCAAGGTCTTTAAGACTGGAGTAGATCTGTGATGCTGCCATACTGCTGTCAGGAATGGCAGAGGCAGAGCTGATGCTGTTTTGGTCTGAGATAGCCCAGATGTATTTTTTTTTCCACACCTTTCCCATGCATATGGTGCCAGAATGATTTGTTTGTTTGTTTTTCTGAATTTCTGTCCTGTTAAGTCTTTGCCTTTTTGACTGTTGCTGAGTAAAGGCATTCACAACCTTGCTTTCATCTCTTCTGAATAGTGACAGCCTACTACAGATCCTTGTGTTTTCCTCACTGTGCAGAGATTCATAGAATGGTTTGGGCTGGAAGGGACCTCAAGGATCATCTAGTTCTACCCCCCCTGCCATGAGCAGAGACACCTTCCACCAGCCCAGCTTGCTCAAGGGCTCATCCAACCTGGCCTTGAACACCTCCAGGGATGGGGCATCTGCAACCTCCCTGGGCAAACTGTTCCAGTGTCTCACCACCCTCTCTGTCAAGAATTTCTTTCTAATACCTTTACCTTTTCAATACTGAAGTTTATCAACAATTTTAGCACTAAATGCATCAAGTGTCCTCTCTGTTCTTTTGTGGCTTTGATGAAATTCATCAACATAATGCTGCATTTTGAGCTTACCATGACGTCTGTTTCTTTTTCACCTTATTCATATATTGAGCACCAGAATTCTTCTTGAATTTTCCAGTATCTTTCCTATGTCCTTTGCTAAACTTGAAGTATTTCAGTTAAATATCTCTACTTCACTGAATTTGAAGTATTTCAGTTAAATCTCTACTTGGCTAAATGTGAAGGTTTTTTCAGTTAAAAATCTCTGTCTCAGACCCAAAAGGAAATAAGAAAACCGATGGAAATCTTTGATGATCAGAGATACTCTGCATGTAAGATCTTGGGTCTGGGGAACTTAGCTGATACATTTCAATTACTTTTATTATTGAGTTATGTTATTCTGGGGCTTGTGAAAGGTTACAACTACAATCCCAGCAATTTCCTGGGAAAAAAAAAAAGGGATGTGAACAAACATAAGGCATAATATTAAGTTTTTTTTTGTCACAGAGAGAGCAGAAAAGGTCACAATGCTGCTTCTGACCTTTCTCTCCTTTCAATTTTGAAGGCCTTTTTCTTGCAGAAATAAAAGATTGGCAGATTCTACAATTCTGGGACAGTTGTAAGATTTATATTAAGTGCTGGGATTGGGCTCAAGGAATGGGTCATGTATAAACAGGCATAAGGTTTGTTGTACTCACACAGAGTCTGATCATCAGAAATAATGACCCATCAAGTTTTAACCTAATACTGTGGGAATGTTGAGGATTCTTTGGCTTTTTCCTGTGAAAATTCCCTGCTTTTTCTTGAAAAGCCATTCTTTGTAGTGAAAACAAACAGAGAATGTGCTCCTGGAGTGAGAGAGTGTGTGTGTATGGACAGGATTTAATTTTTTATTATTTTTTGAGTCTGTGTAGTTTCAGGTCAGCACTGAGGCAACAAATAATTCCCTTCCACTTAGTCTGAAAGAGCCTAATATTCTTGCTGAGGAAGTTCTGACTTTCCCTCCCCCCTAGCTGGTGCTCAAGTTTGAGACTAATAAGCAACCTAATGCCTTCTTAAAAATGGGGAAATTTATCAGCTGGAGATAAATCAGCAGGCATTCTTCCTGTGGTAACAGGATTTGAAATGGGGACTTTATCTTTGAGTGCAAGCTGTGCCCCCGAGTCCTGGCGCGGCGAAGCTGTGATTCATTACAAACCGCTCAGGCATTAGCGTCGTGCTCCTGATGAATACCATCAGGGTACTGGACTCCAGGATCTCCCAGCCTGTGCTGCTGTGGATCAGAGCGTGTGCTGTACAGGCTCACAGCAAAATGGCATTCACACTTTGAAGAGCTTTTTGCTTTCCTTAAGTGTGTGCTGCTTTCCTGTTGTGTTAGTTCTCCATGCGCCTGGCTTACAAAGATTCCCTGTGCTGAATTTCAAATGCGGGTTACAGGCTGGGGTTGGCTGAAACAAAAGGCAAGGCTGAAGCTGCAGGTTCATTTTCAGAGACATTGAAAACAGAGGGAGGAAAAACAACTTTCAGAGCATCTATAGTTAAGTAGGAAATAGTTTGGGTTTGAAAAGGTGTGAAATTGTTGCTTGTGCCATTAAACGTGAAATTTAATTATTTTTCCATTCAGAACTGATGACATTGAAAAGCTCATAAATACTTAACTACTTAAATTCATCTTCTGTCCAGAAATAAGGAGACTTCTGTGGCAATTTTCTCTGGTTGTCTAACTTGATGTCCTTTCTGTGCCTTCAGTTTTGTTTATGAAATCACAGAATCAGAGAATCACAGAATTAGCCAGGTTGGAAAAGACCTTCAAGATCGTAAAGTCCAACCTATCATCCAACACCATCTAATTAACTAAACCCATCCAGTCTTATTTTAAAGAATTCCAGGGATGGTGACTCCACCACCTCCCTGGGCAGCCCACTGCAATGGCAAATCTCTCTTTCTGTGAAGAATTTCTTCCTAACATCCAGCCTAAACTTCCCCTGGCACAGCTGGAGACTGTGTCAGGCGACTGTTTAAGCCTCTTGAACACCATGCTCCCACCTGCATTTGCCTGCGTAGGAAACCAAAGGCTTTATTAGAGTTTGCCTTCAGGTTTGGCTGTTGGTGCCAGATACTGGAAATACTGAAGATCTGTGTGTGAAACTACACCTGTGTCAAGTTTTGGGCTCCTCAGTTCAAGGAGGCAGGAAACTACTGGAAATCGAGAGATATGAGGATGATTAAGGGATATGAACAGTTCTCCTGTGAAGAAAAGCTGAGAGCCCTGGAGCTGTTTAGTCTGGAAGAGAGAAGTCTGAGAGGGGATCTTATCAATGTCTATAAATATTTGAGGGGTGGGTGTCAAGAAGATGCCAACCTCTTTTAAGAGATGCCCAGTGATAGGACAAGGAACAAAGGGTATTAGCTGGAACTCAGGAAGTTCCACCTCAACATGTGGAATAACTTTTTTACTGTGAGGGTACTGGAGCCCTGGAGCAGGCTGCCCAGAGAGGTTGTGGAGTCTCCTTCTCTGGAGACTTTCAAGACCCATCTGGGTGTGTTCCTGTGTGACCTGCCTTAGGTGATCCTGCTTTGGCAGGAGGGTTGAACTTGATGATCTCCAGAGGTCCCTTCCAAACCCACCATTCTATGATTCTGTGAGTCTGCCATTTGAAACCAAGTCCTGCCTTGATTGGAGGCAAGGTTTGTTGTTTGCAACTCGTTATCATGCTACACTATCAAATTTATTTAAATACATAATTTAATCATATCTTAACTACTTTGGAGTCAATATTATTAACATTAAATAAAAACAAAAATAAAAAAAACATTAAAAATTCTTTGAATTTTGAATTCTCAAACAAATATTTTTGGGGAGAACAAACATAGAATCATGGAATTGTCAGGGTTGGAAGGGAGCCTTCTCTTCTCCAGATTGAATAGTCCCAACTCTTTCAGTCTGCCTATTCCTGTACTGAGCAGGTTCTAGCTCTTCTGAAAACCTGCATGTATTAATAGAATGATAGGATCACTTTGGTTGGAAAAGACCTTTAAGATCATCTGGACTGACCATTCTCTAACTCTGCCAAGGCTGCTGCTAAACCATGTCCCTCAGTACCACATCTCTACCATTTTTCAGCATCTCCAGGGCTGGGGATTCAATCACATCCCTGGGCAGCCTGTTCCAGTATTTAAGAATCCTTTCAGTCAAGCAGACTCTTCTGACATCCATCCTAAGCCTCCCCTGGTGCACCTTGAGGCCAAGTCCTCCCATCCTAATAGAAACAATTCCTCTCTGAGTAATACTGGAGGATATCTCTTGATGTTAACTTAGGCTGATTTAGTTAAGAATGGAACCTTTTCTACTGATTGTATTTTAATTAACCAATTTCCATGGGTAAACATTTTTCAAATGGTTAAAGCCAACAATAACAAGAAATGCTGGATAGGCAGAAGAGTGCTAGATAGGGAGGATGACACCCAGGACATGTAAATCTTCTTAATGACTCTGAAATGGCACAGGGATCTGTTTCTAGTCCTGAAAAACAACATTTCCTACTATTCAGTGTCTATAATCCCTTTCTTAATTTCATAGAAATGCTTCCATGAAAGGCATTTTTTCCCTTTAAACTCATCCCTCCTAATTGCTGATGTTATCTAGATGTTTATTAAGATATTTGTTAAGCTTTACAGAGTTTCTTGTTAGCTAACAAAGAAGCAGTTGAAACACAGTTCTCCAACTCTTTCCTCACAAATTAAGAACTTCAGTGATGCTGCTAATATATTCCTGAGCATCCACACTCTGCTGCAGACCTGTGTGACTGTCTACTGGGACAAGTGCAGTGAGGTTGTTCTTCCAAGTTCCTCTTGAAGTTGTGGATTAATCAAGGAATCATAGAGTGGATTAACTTGGAAGGGACTCCAGTGCTCACCTACTCCAGCTAGATTCAGCTGCTTAAGGCCACATCCAACCTGGCCTTGTCCCCAAGGGAGGGGATATCCACAGCCTCTCTGGGCAACCTATTCCAGTCTCACCACTCTCGTACTGAAGAAATTCTTCCTAGGATCCACTCTAAACCTACTCTCAGCTTGAAACCATTTCCCCCTTGTCCAACAACTCCCAGCATCTCAGCACAAATTAATATGATTTTTGTTATGTTTCTGGATATTGTGTTTTCCTGCTTGGAAACAATTTGACCAAGCAACTGGAAAAAATGACTTTGCAGGCTTGAAGCAGTTGGTGCTGAAGTGCAGGTTCTGTGTTTTCATGGTAAAGCATAAAGACTGCAAGAATCTCACCATTTATGGAGTTTCAGAGTGCTAATGGTTTTGTTTGGCTGAAATAAATGTACTGAGCAGCCCCTTTCTTCTTGCTTGGGAGTAATGATTTGAGATAAGGTGAAACTGAGAATTCAAATGAAATTATGTCAATTATAGTCTAATGACCTAATTAAATCTGACTTGCATTTAGCTTTTAAAGGAATGCAAGTGACTATACAATGTAGAACTGGTCAAGCTTTTCCAAAGGATTTTCCACAGGATATGTGGAATATTTTTACTTACATTTCAGATATTAAAAACAAACAAACCAACCAACCAACCCCCAAGCCCAACAACATTTTTAGATCTGTGCTTTTGTGTGTCCTGAGCCAGCAATGTGCACTTACAGCCCAGAAGTCAACTATGTCCAGGGCTGCATCAAAAGCAGTGTGACCAGCAGGACAAGGAGGGCAGTTCTGCCCCTCTCTTCTGGTGAGACCTCACCTGGAGTACCACATCCAGTTATGGGGCCCTCAGTATAAAAAGGACATGGAACTGCTGGAGAGGGTCCAGAGGAGGCCACAAAAGGATCAAAGGGTTGGAGAACCTCTTCTGTGGAGACAGGATGGGATGGGAGAGTTGGATCTGTTCAGCCTAGAGAAGAGAAGGCTCCAGGGAGACCTTAGAGCAGCCTTCCAGTACCTGAAGGGGGCTGGGGGAGGGACATTTGACAAGGGTTTGTGGTGATAGGATGCAAGGGAATGGACTGAAGCTTGAGGAGGGGAAGTTTGGACTGGTGATTAGGAAGAAATTCTTGATAGTGAGGGTGATGAGACTCTGGGACCTGAGAGATCATCTACTCTAACCTCCCTGCCATGGGCCAGGACACCTCTCAATTATACTTGGTTGCTCAAAGCCTTATCCAACCTGGCCCTGAACACCCCCAGTGTGATGGTTTGAAACTGTCTTTTTAATTTTTTCCTTGCAAAGTTCAAAACAGAGACAGTGAAAGAATGTAAATAAGTCACTATTGGGTGTAAGAAAGCAAAATAACGATTGTTCTAAACACTTCCATTGGATAGATAGAAATGTTTAAGAACTATTACCCAAAACAAAGTAGGCACTCTGCACATTCTGCGTTCGGCAGTGGGGGCAGTTGCTGGGCTGTCTGGCTGCTGTTTCTTCTTCTCTTCTGGCTGAAGATAACACACTGACCTTGGCAGCTAAGTTAACAACTTTCTGCTTAACTAACTCTGCTTCTCTGTCCAGGGGGGTCTGGGGGGGAAGCTCCTGGGAGAGAGAGAGGCCCCTTTGGGAAGGGTCCCCTTGGGGGGAAGCAAAGGGAGATCGGTTGTGCTTTTTCTGTTGATTGTATATATTTGTGAATGTTGTGAATTTTGTATATTTGTACATATTCATTGCATTTCTCTGCTTGTAAATACAGCCTTCATTTGCTTCCAGACTGGGCTAGCCTGGTTACTTGTTGGTGGGCAGGGGAATTTCAGCTCACACCGACACCCCCATCAAGGAGGCATCCACAGCCTCGCTGGGCAGCCTATTCCAGGGTCTCACCAGCCTTGTACTGAAGAACTTCTTCCAAAGATCCAGTCTAAACCTGCTCTCCCTCAGCCTCAAGCCATTCCCCTTCTCCTGTCCTCTAGGTTATAGTACAGATAGTAGCTACACAAGGTGTGACATGTTCCTTGTGATAACTGCCTGGAACTTTCTGTATTGTATATCCAGATGTGTGTGTTTATATAGTTTTGGTCTTCTGTGAGTCAGTCCTTTCTTTTCTTTTTATTTGTGTGTCTGGTTAGAGATGTACAAATTTTTCCTGACTATCTGGGTTGCTCTGCAGACAAAGATAAACTGCATCCTCAAAACAGCTGAATGGTTTTCAGCATGTCTAGTAGGCTGCCCAGGGTGGTGGTGGAATCCCTATCCCTGGAGGTTTTCAAAGAAAGAGTAGATGTGGCACTTTGGGACATGGTCTAGTGGTCATGGAGGTGTTGGGTAAAAGTTTGGACTTGATGATCCTAGAGGGATTTTCCAACCTTAATGGTTCTGTGATTCTGTGATAGTGAAGAACTACCATTCTTTTCTTGAGCAGTAGTAAGCAGGAGAAGAAAGCTAAGTTACAGGCCAGTGGTGTTCACTTCTGATGGAGAATTTTGTCATTTTGGAATATGCTGGAGCACCTCTGCTATGGCGCCAGACTGAGAGAGTTGGGGTTATTCAGTCTGGAGAAGAGAAGGAGACCTTCTTGTGGCCTTCCAGTATCTGAAGGGGGCTACAAGAAAGCTGGGGAGGGACTTTTTAAGGTGACAGGTTCCTGCCTGTGGTAGGACTAGGGGGAATGGAGCAAAACTGGAAGTGGGTAGTTTCAGACTGGATGTTAGGAAAAAGTTCTTCCCCATGAGGGTGGTGAGACACTGGTACAGGTTGCCCAGGGAGGTGGTAGAAGCCTCATTCTTGGAAATTTTTAAGGCCAGGCTGGATGTGGCTCTGAGCAACCTGATGTAGTGTGAGGTGTCCCTGCCTGTGGCAGGTGGGTTGGAACTGGATGATCTTTGAGGTCCCTTCCAATCCTGATAAATTCTGTGATTAAAACACAGTTAAGAGTTGCTTGTTAGGAAGCTGACTGGGGGAAAATATCTACATTTTTCTTACTTTATAGCAGCAGTAGCCCACTGAGATAATTGGTGTAAAGCTGTAGTATGGAGCCACGTATTGGTAAGGATTTGATCCTCGGTAAATCGCTTATTGTTCAAAATGCAGCCTGCAGTCCATACATTTTAATGTTAGTTAAGGTGTGTTCATTAGCAAAAAACTTACTTTGTGTGCCTTTGTTGTGTCAGAATGAGCTGAAAACCAACTTTGTGACACTGTCTGTGTTTCAGACATAGCACCTTCCTTTTGGTACCTGCTGTTTTGTTCTTCCAATGGCTGCTTCCTGCTGGCATTAAAAATGTGGGATTCTTTTTCGTCTCTTAAGCCTTTTATTGGATCTCAGTGCCAGTTGGGGTTCTTTCCCCTTAGTCATTTAGATCCCCAGCACAAGAGAGACATGGACCTGCTGGAGTGGGTCTAGAGGAGACCACCAAGATGTTCAGAGGGCTGGAGAACCTCTCCTATGAAGACAGGCTAAAAGAATTGGGGATGTTCAGCCTGGAGAGGAGAAGGCTCCATGGAGACCTTAGAGATACGTTTCAATGTCTGAAGGGGACCTACAGGAAGGCTGGGGAGGGACTGTTTAGAAGAGCTTGGGCTGATAGGATAAGGGGCAACAGTTTGAAACTAGGGCAGGGGAGACTTAGGTCAGACATTAGGAAGAAGTTTTTCATGGTAAGTGGTGAAATACTGGAACAGGTTGCCCAGGGATGTGATTGAGGCTTCACCCCTGGAGACATTCAAGCTGAGACTCGATGTTGCCCTGGGCACCCTGATCTAGTTGGAGGTGTCCCTGCTGAGTGCAGAGAGGTTGGGCAAGATGACATTTGAGGGTCCCTTCCAACCTGATGCAATCTGTGCATCTGTAAATCTGTGATTTTGTTCTTTCCTTCTCCACATGGCTAGGTTTAATCCAAGCAGGAACTGCATTATTGTTCAGAAGATGGATGCTGATAGGAGTAAGGGTAAGAGACAGAGGGTCAGGAAGAACTACTCTGTTTGCAGCAGGAGGAGAAAACAATCTAATCTCTTTACCACAGTGTGAAAAACACACCCTCAAAATCAGTTTTCAGGTAGGCAGGCAAATGCCTGGTGCTGTGATGATTAGAAAGGGTTAGGTAGCATATGCAGCAGGATAATTAGATGTATTACTCATGGCTTTGTTGAAAGAAACAATTAAAAAAAATGTTGATGTCTACTCAACCAGATCTATCCGTGGAATCTGTGGGCCAAAAGTAGCTGTTAGCTCTGTGTGGGATGATGTTGCTGCTCTCTATTCCTCTGCTAAAAAAATCAAGATCAGCAGAAGGACTACAGAGATGGTTTCTGTTCCTGGAAAATCCTGGGTGGAAGCCAGTACTTGCTGCTAGTTTGACCAGAGGTGGTTTCTGGAAAGGTTCTTATATACCATGGTCCTGCATCTGGGTCGGAGCAATCCTAAGCACCGATATAGCCTGGGCAGGGACTGGCTTGAGAGCAGCCCTGAAGAAAAGGACTTGGGGGTGCTGGTGGATGAGAAGCTCAACAGGAGCCATCAGTGAGCACTTGCAGCCCAGAAATCCAACCAGAGCCTGGGATGTATCAAGAGAAGTGTGGCCAGCAGGTCGAGGGAGGTGATTCTCTCCCTCTGCTCCACTCTGCTGAGACCCCACCTGGAGTACTGTGTCCAGTTCTGGAGCCCCTATTATACAAGAAGGATATTAATGTGCTGGAATGTGTCCAGAGAAGGGCCATGAGTATGATCAGAGGGTTGGAGCTCCTCTCCTATGAAAACAGATTGAGAGAGTTGGGACTGTTCAGTCTGGAGAAGAGAAGGCTCCCAGGAGACCTTCTTGTGGCCTTCCAGTATCTGAAGGGAGCTACAAGAAAGCTGGGAAGGGACCTTTTACGGCATCAGGGAGTGATAGGACTGGGGGGATGGAGCAAATTAAATGGGTAGATTCAGATTGGATGTTAGGAAGAAATTCTTCCCCATGATGGTGGTGAGACATTGGAACAAGTTGCCCAGGGAGGTGGTGGAAGCCTCATCTCTGGAGGTTTTTAATGCCAGGCTGGATGTGGCTCTGGGCAACCTGATCTAGTGTGAGGTGTCCCTGATGATGAAATTCTAAAATAAAATGAAATTAACTGTCTTTGTGTTCCACCATAGCACAGTACATGGAATGTGCTCTGTGGAAAAGCTATTTTGCTACCAGCCCAGATGGGTGAGGTGGTTGTTCTCTAGTGGCAGATACACCATATAGATGACCATCTAATGGCAGCTTGAATTTCATTGCAGTTGAAAGTTGCATGTTCAGTCAGTTGGTGTTACAAAAACTAAACTCATTGACAGCAGGTTGACCATGAGCCAGCAGTGTGCCCTCATGGCCAAGAAGGCCAATGACAGCCTGGGGTGCATTAAGAAGAGTGTGGCCAGCAGCTGAAGCAGCTCCTCCCCCTCTACTTTGCTCTGATGAGGTCACATCTTGAGTCCTTTCTCCTGTTCCAGATGGCTGGAACATCTCTCTTATGAGGAAAGGCAGAGAAACCTGGGGCTGGAGAAGAGCAGACTAAGAGGGACCTCATCCATGCTGATCAATATCTAAAGAGCAAGTGTCAAGAGGATGGAGCCAGACTCTTCTCAGTGGTGTCCAGTGACAAGACAACAGTTAATGGATGCAAAGTAGAACCCAGGAGGTTCCATGTAAACATAAGGGAAAAAAATTCTTCCTTTTGAGGTTGGTAGAGCCTAAAACAGGTTTCTCAGAGAGGTTGTGGAGTCTCCTCCTCTGGAGGCATTCCAAGCCTGCCTGGATGCTTTTCCTGTGTGACCTACTCTAGATGATCCTGCGCTAGCAGGGGGTTGGACTAGATGATCTTCAGAGTTCCCTTCTAACTCCCACCATTCTGTGATTCTGTGTAAAATGAAACAAAACACCCTTTCAACAGACTCTTCAAGTCTCTCACAGGATCTGTTTGTAAATAATGTGATTTTATTCCTTTTCCAGTTTTTAGGACACCTTTCTTTATTGCTGTGGAAAAGGTGCAGAGAAATTGAGTGCTCTGTCAAGGGAAGGAGTCATGACTGTAGATGAAATACAGGTTTTGCCTTCTAAGCCTCTCTGCAATATATAGGTGAAAGGTGGGCTACAAAGCAGGTCAGAAATTGGCTGTACTTGCAAACTTCAAGAGCAGTGGCTAAAGATTGATGGCCACCGATGGCCAGGGGCCTTCTACAGGGCTTAGTGTCAAGCTGATACTGTTTAATGTCCTGACATTGGTTTGGGTAAAGGAGTGCAATGCACCCTCAGTAGATTTCCAGGCAAAACCAAGTTGGGAGGAAGGTCAATATGCTCGAAAGCTTGGGCTGCCATGAGGACCTCAACAGGGTGGGGAAATGGATATTAGAAAGAAATTGGCCTGGATATTAGAAATTCTTTCCAGTGAGGGTGGTGAGACACTGGAACAGGTTGCCGAGGGAGGTTGTGGATGTGCCCTCTCTGGAGGTGTTCAAGGCCATGTTGGATGGGGCCTTTGCCTAGTGGACCCCATGGCAGGGGTTTGGAAGTAGATGATGCAACCCAAACCATTCTATGATTCTATGAAAGGGGTTTACAGAAACCTAATGAAGCTCAACGAAAGCCACTGCGATGTCCTGTGGCAGGATGGAGTAACCTGATGTTGTGACAAGGGCTAGAGACAGGCTGTGGGGGCATTGCTCTATAGAACAGAACAGGAGAGTCCCAGTGGAGAACAAATCCAGGACATGAGACTGAAGAGCAGCATTGTGGAAAGAAGGTGAGGCTCATGCTGAGCTGTTGGGCTGGGTTTAGCATAAGCATAAACAGAGGGGGAAGGTAAGTGGTGGTTGCCCTCTAATCAGTAGCTGTAAGACCACATCTGCAGTACAAAGTCCTTCTGGGGGCTCAAGACAGTGCTGTACTGGAACAAGTCCTTGTCTTACACCAAAGTTGTCCCTGCTTTGATGAAGGACTGGGCTAGAGATGTCAGAAGATCCCTTCCAGCCCAAATTAACTTATGGTGATATCTAGACCAAGATGACTTCTGAGTTTTAAGTTGACGAAGGAGATTTTATGTGGGGTGTGAAATGTGCAGAAGCAGCAGCCTAAAAAAACAGCATTCAGGGAATTCTCTCTTCTGTCTTTTGGAGTGAGAATTTATAGCTGCTCTATATTTACAGGCTCTGTAGTGTTCTCTTCCCTGTTCACAACATAAGCATGCCAGCAGCTGAATGCTAGTGGTGTGGCTGTTCCATTTGCTCAGGGAGGTGGGGGAGTCACTGTCCTGGGAGAAACATGTGGCCATGGCACTTTGGGACATGGGTTAGTGGCCACGTGGTGTTAGGTTGATAATTGGACCCAGTGATCTTAGAAGTCTCTTCCAACTGAAGCAATTCTATGATTAAAACAAGATGCATTGCTTGGTGCAGAGAAACTAAAGTACAAACTGCTGCATGTGTCTGGAGTGTTTTACTGCCTTCACTCCCTGTACTTTACATTAACTGGATGTGAAACTCCTGGAAATCTTTTTTCTTAGGATTGTAGTAATGTATATGATTGGTTTAAATGTTGCTTAGGAAAGTTCACAAAGAATAACAGCACCTTTGGGGAGCTATTGGAGGGTGCTCACAGAAGCAGTACTAACTTCTCTCTATGGATAGTGGAAGCCTGGGGATATCATCCTGGCTATGATAAACCTAAACATGGAACTACCTGGTTTTATAATCACCTGCTGTCTTAGTTTACTACCCAGTTAAGGATTATTTAAATCCTCTTATGTTATTTTCCCTAATACACTATCTTAGTCACTGGAAAACAAAACAAAACCCAAAGATAGATAATATTAAAGCTTCTATTCTAGATGAAATATCTCTTAAAGCAGGAAGTGTGACCAGCAGAATGAGAGAGGGAATTCTCCCCCTCTACTCTGCTCTTATGAGACTCCTACCTGGAGCACTGTGTCCAGTTCTCGTGCCCTCAGCATAAGAGGGACATGGAACTGCTGAAGTGGGTCCAGAAGAGGCCACAAAGATGATCAGAGGGCTGAAGCACCTCTCCTATGGGGACAGGCTGAGAGAGTTGGGGCTGTTCAGCCTGGAGAAAAGAAGCCTCCAGGGGGACCGTTAAGCACAGCCTTCCAGTACCTGAAGAGGACCTACAAGAAGGGGACTTTTTACAAGGGCTTGTAGTGATAGGATGAGAGGGAATGCATTAAAGCTTGAGGAGGGCAGGTTTAGACTGGAGATTAGGAAGAAATTCTTTGCAGTGGGGGCGGTGAGACACTGGAAGAGGTTGCCCAGGGAGGCTGTGGATGCTCCCTCCCTGGAGATATTCAAGGCCAAGTTGGATGAGGCCCTGAGCAACCTGGGCTGGTGGGAGATGTTCCTGCACATAGTAGGGAGGTTGGAACTAGATGATCTTGAACATCCCTTCCAACCCAAACCATTCGATGAGTCTATGAAATAAACTTTTGCTTTTTCCTCCCCTGAACATAAATAACCCCACAACTGACCAGACAAAGCTGTAGAACTTCACTGTGCAAAATTGCCATCCTTTTTGCCTTGTTTTTCTGTTGTTTCTTTTCTCCTAGCCAATACAATTTGTTGCCCACTCGCTGCAGTTCCTCTGAGAACCAAATCTTAAATAATGCTGCCTTGAAGGTTGTTAACAGATCTGTCGGGGAAAATGACATGCTAAACAGCTTCACTTCGTGCTGAATTCTTCACTTGAAGTATGTGCTGTGCGCAGTGGCAGGTGTCACACAGCACACAGTACAAGGGAGGTAGGGGCTTGCTGTTACTCTAGCGTGGTGTGCCCTCATGTGGTTAAATGAAGCATCGTCCTTCAGTGAGTCTCACCCTCCGAATCTGGTGTTCGTTCTACTGAAGAAGGAAAAAACATTTGGTGGCTGGACAGGAGATAGTTTGATGCTAAGTAGATCTGTTTGATCATTTTTCATTGTGATTTGGTGCTTAGAGAAACACAGAATCACAGAATCGTTTTGTCTGGAAAAGACAAAGGTCAAAGAACATTGAGTCCAAGTCTCTACCAACTCTAGTGCTATGCCACGTCCCTCAGCATCACATCTCTGTGTCTTTTAACACCTCCAGTGTTGGGGATTCAACCACCTCCCTGGTCAGCTTGTATTTGAGAACCCTTTCAGTGAAGAGGTTTCTTCTAATATCTGATCTAAACCTCCCCTGGTGCAACTTGAGGCTGTTATCCTATCACTTCTTAACCAGGGAGAAGAAATACAATGTTCACTCCTTTCAGGGAGTTGTAGAGTGAGAAAGTCTCCCCTCAGCCTCCTTTTCTCCAGTCTAAACAACCCGATTTCCCTCAGCTGCTCCTCACCAGTCCTGTTCTCCAAACCCTTCATCCCCTTCATTGCCCTTCTCTGAACATACTCCAACATCTCAATTTCTTCTTGTAGTGAGGGCCCCAGAACTGAACCCAGTGCTAAAGGCATGGCCTCCCCTGTTCTGAGTACAGGGTAGCAGTCACTTCCCTCACCCTTCATTTGGCTCTCATTCCACAGCAGATTTGTGCATTTTACATGTTGTGTTTCTTGAGGTATTGAGGGTCTGCTTACCCAAATTAGGACAAAGTGACTCCATTTCCAATTGATTGAAAGTGATAAAGGATAGCAATGGAAACTTGTTTGTTGATCTTCTGTCACATAATCCATTTTCCATACCATTTGGGCACAAGAAGACTTAATTTAGTGTTGACAATACACAGTTCCTTATCCTCCATATCTCACAGCATGCCTGTTATGTGTCTGTCAGCCTGACTAGCAGTTCTGTGTGGAGTCTTGGAAGGAATCTCCCTTTTCTCAGAGGAGAATTTGGAATCCTAAGAGCACAGAGACAAGAGAGGCTGTCTTGTAACGGATGTTGCTGTTTGTAATGCCACTTCCAGAAGATTGTCTTGGTCCCACTGGAGTTACCAGAGGACAACTGTCCACATCACAGCATAGCACTGCCATAAATGACACTAATTGGCATTCTTCTTGTCAGGTTTTGCACAGAGGTTGAAGGAGCTGTAGCAACCGAACAACCTTTTCTGTGTCTTTGGTACTTCTCCTGGGGTCACAGTCAAGGCAAGTTGTGTGGGTAGTGTGGAAAACCTTGAGTCATGTGCATGAACGAGTGAATATGTAGGAGACTTAAGGAATATACATCTATTGTCTTAGTGCCATATTACTACTCAGGAGTGGAACATCTCCTTGCTGAGGGCAGGCTGAAGGAGCTGGGTCACTTTAGCCTAGAGCAGAGGAGCCTGAGGGGTGCCCTCAGTCATGTTGATAAAGATGTGCAGGGCAGTGTTGGGAGGACGGAGCCAGGCTCTGCTCAGGGATGTCCAATGACAGGAGAAGGGGCACTGGGGCCAAGATGGAGCAGAGGAGGTTCCATGGGAATAGAAGGAAAAACTTTCTCGCTGTGAGGGTGACACAGCCCTGGAGCAGGCAGCCCAGAGAGGTTGTGGAGTCTCCTTTGGAGACATTCAAAAGCCTCCTGGATACATTCCTGTGTGACATGCTCTAGGTGATGCTGCTGTGGCAGGGGGGTTGGACTGGATGATCTTTTGAGGTCTCTTGCAGCCCCTACCATTTTGTGATTCTACAACCATCTCTTGTTCCTTTCTACCAGGTAGCTCCTTCTGTGATGGAGTTACAAGGAGAGAAGCTGGAATTCGTATTTGCCTTCTCAAGTGCATCACAGTAATTTAGTGTCAATTAAGAGCAGAACCTGCTCACAAAAGAATTTATTTTTCTTTGCTCTTAATTTATTTAAAGTTAGAGACAAAACATATGGGGGGAGACGTTATGTTAATTTATAGCAATTCTTACTCTTTTTCAGATGTAGGAGAGTCAGTGATAGCCTATTGTAGGTTTGTATGTCTGTTGTATTAAAGATCAGGAAGATGTTTTAGGAGGAAATAAGTGTGATTGGGGCCTTTTTATTGTTTTGTTTGTATTGATTATTTTTGTTAAGAGAACAAGAAGTGGGAAATTCAGTGGAGAATAATACTGCCTGAAGAAGTTTAAAATACTGTCTGAAGAAGTTTTAAAGTGCCTTGTATAACATTCATTCACGATGGCAGGACAGAAGCCTCTTCACACGGTGTGAACTCTGATAAGAAGAATATAAATTAACAGTAAGGGTCTTGCTATCTTTAAATTACATCCTACAGATACGGCATGTAGACAGAATAGAAATATGCAGATTTGTTCAGGAATTTGTGTTTGGCAGTGGAAACAAGAATCAGAGCAGCTAGCTGTCCTCCAGCATGAAAATACCCTGCCTCTAATCAGTGTTGTCTGAGTTGTCTCAGTGTGCTTTGCATCCAAAAGTCAGGTGTGTTGCTGGCAGTTTTTAACTTCCTAGCTAGTAATTTATACATTAGAGAGAACTGTCTGCTTATTAGGTAGTTCTTCTTACCAGCAGGTGTTTGCAGACACTGAAGGGAACAGGAATCATAGAATGGTTTGGGTGGGAAAGGACCTTAAAGATCATCTAGTTCCAATCCCATGCCATAGGCAGGGACACCTTCCACCAGCCCAGGTTACTCAAGGCCTCATCCAACCTGGCCTTGAACATCTCCAGGGAGGAAGCATCCACAACCTCCCATGGCAACTCTTTCCAGTGAAGGTGGCAAGACACTGGAATGATTTCTTCCTGATCTCCAGCCTAAATCTTCCCTCTCATGCTCAAAGCCGTTGCCCCTTGTCCTGTCACTCCCAGCCCTTGTCAAAAGTTCCTCCCCAGCTCTCCTGTAGCCCCCTTCAGTTACTGGAAGGTTGCCCTAAGGTCACCCTGGAGCCTTCTCTTCTCCAGGCTGAACAGCCCCAACTCTCTCAGCCTGTCCCTGCAGGGGAGGTGCTCCAGCCTCTGATCATCTTTGTGGCCTTTTCTGGACCCAATCCAGCAGTTCCATGTCCCTCTTATGCCAGGGGCACCAGAACTGTATGAATTACTCCAAGTGGGGTCTCATGGGAGCAGAGCAGGGAATCACCTCAGTCGCCCTGCTGGGCACACTGCTTTTGATGCAGCCCAGGTACAAGAAGTACAAAAAGATAGGGTTAAAACACTGGAATTCAGGGTGGAGAGTGGAAGTTGTATTTGGAAGTGAAAATCTCTGTAGAATAGAAAAAGACTTTCAGTTCTATGGATTAGGTAGACAACTGCTGCTAATTGAGTCGAGATAATTACAGGAGTTAATTAGGTAAGTTGTTATGATTTATGGGCTAAGGACAATGACAAATTGCTTAAGTTGATAGTGAAAACTGCAGGATGATTATTATTAAGAGAAGGAGTTATGTTAAGGACTGAGTTGTGCTCAGCAGAATGTTCACTGTTATATTGGTGTGATAAGGAAAAAACCTTTTTATTTTAATGTAGTGCTGTAGAATAAGCACAAAAATGGGGGGGGAGAAAATTACTTTTCTGATTCATAGATTCATAGAATTGCTTGGGTTGGAAGAGATGTGAATTGAGAAGTAGATGTTGAAAGTACTTTCTACTGTATTTTGCTCACTAATATCTTGTAGTTGGATTAGGGTTGCCTCATGAACTGGTGCTCAAAGCCAGATCATAAAGGAAGTTTATGATGTGCAAAGTGGGGGACATATAAAGCAAATGACCCCACGTGGTTTTGCTCCAGTTCTGGGTGGTCAGAGTGAAGAAGGTCAGGACCACAGTGTTCAGCTCTGTTCTCCACTTCATTTTGAGCCAGCAGTTGAAGATGAGCTTCCTACAGCCACACCAGTGCTTTGAACACATGAGGCAAACTCCTTCCCTCCCAAAATATTTTGAAAGGTCTCTGTTCCATCCTGCTGCCAAAGGAAACAAAACAAAAACAAAAGAAAAAGAGCAAAACCAAAAAAAAGCAAAGAAAGCAAAGGAAAAAAAAAAAAAAAGCTAACCCTGAGAGATTTTGTAAAATGAAGTAATGAAGTTTTTGCCTTCCAGACAGTTGTAGTGACTTTTTTCTTTTTCCTTTGCTGAAGCAAATTTCTTTTGGGAACAGGAGGGTTCTGAAAAACAGCACTCAAGGGGATCCCATTAATATAAGCAGTGAGGCAATGAGCTGGTGCAGTCAAGTGGAAGGGTAACCTTATATCAAGAAGCAAAAGGGACACTAAAATGTCAGGGCTGTCTTTTTTCAGGTCATTGAGTGTTTCCAGCAGCTTGGTGATATATGAGTGTATGAGAAGAGAGGAATAACTTGTAGCTGTTCACATTCAAGAAATGCTACCACTGGGAAGAAGAAGTATTTAGCTCAAAATAGAAGGGGGATAAGGGAAAATAGTGATGATTTTTATTTTCAAATAATTAAAGGTCTTTCAGAGAAGCCCTTTTACACTGATTTCACCTGCCACAGCCAAACCAAAGTATCTGTGTGAGTAATTTTCCTAATGTGCAGGTTTACAGAGCTGGGTTTGATTTACCTGCTTTGGCTTATTAAAAACAAGCAAACAGATAAATGCTGTCCGCCCTCTGAAAACCTCCAATATCCTCTGTCATAGATATTTAAAAATCACAGAAACATGGGTTGGAGGGGGCTTGTAAAGAACATCTGCCATGCACAGGGATGTTTTCCACTAGGAGCAGGTCTCTCAGAGCCCCATCCAAACTGATGATGGGACATCCATGTCAACTTGTGTCTCAACACCCTCATTATTTAAAAAAGTCTTCCTTCTCTCTAGTCTGAATCTCTTCTCTTTTAATTTAAGTCCATCACCCCTTGTCCTGTCACAACAGGCCCTGATCAAAAGTCTGTCCCCACCTTTCTGATCAGCCCCTTTAAGCACTGAAAGGTCACAAGATGTTCTCCCTGGAGCTTTTCTTTTCTCCAGGCTGAATGACCCCAGCTCTCTCAGCCTTGACCTCACAGCAGAGGGCTTCCAGCCCTTTCAGCATTGCTGTGGCCTTCTCTGGCCCTGCTCCAACAGGTCCCTGTCTGTGCTGTGCTGAGCACTCCAGAGCTGGCTCCAGCACTGCAGCTGGGGTCTCAGCACAGTGGAGCAGAGGAGCAGAATCTCGTCCCTCCACTTGCTGGCTGCTCTTTTGATACGGCCCAGGATGCAGCTGGGCTGCACAGGTCCTAAATGCATATTGCTGGCTCACATCTTATTTTTCATCTACCACTACCCCCAAGCCCTTCTCTGAAGGGCTGCTCTCAATCCTTTCACATACTGAAAACATAATAGCAAGGAGTCAGTCTTAGGTGAGTGATCAGTGACAAACTACAAGGATTAACAATGTAATTATAGCAACAGCAAAAGAGCACATCAGACTTTTCCTTAGAAATTGTCAACATATTTAGTGATGTGGTTATGGATAGTCTGTGGAGTAAGTAATGCAATTTTAGCAGGTATTTAGGAAAGAGGAGGAGGGAAGTATTGGAATTCTTACACCTGTGGCCCATGCAGTGCCGAAGTCTGTAGGGAAGACAGTTTAATCCAGAGAGCCAGGGATGTCCTCCTCGGAGCTGTAGCAGCTGACTGGGGATTCATTTGCTGGGTAAGTGACGTAGGTCTGCCCCCTTTCACTTCTGGCATCCCTGCCCACACATGACCTCTGCAACGGGGAAATTCGTGGTAGTAGAATTTTCTGCTTTTAGCAAAGACATCCTCACCTTTCTTTTGTGATGCTGGAGCTGTGTAAGGAAGGCTTAATTCAAGATGGGACTGAGCTATTAATTAGTGCAGTTCTGTTTTACCAGTGGAGATCTGTGCTAGAACTGTGTCAAGCTTCTTTAGTAAAAATAAGAGAGCAAGGTTCCCTAGTGTGATCACAAAGCCAGGATCATTATGGGGTTGCCAAATGAGCTTATGGTAATTATCCAGTGATATATTTGATAATTGCACAGAATTTTGGGTGAGGTCTGCATTAATTAGTAACAGAAGCTGATAGAGACATTATTTCCTTTGTATCAGTGTAGGTGGGATAGTTAGCTTTAAAGCCCTGCCAGAAAACTGAGTTATGGCCTTGCCTTTTTGGCCTTTTTATATATTTGTTTGTTTGTTTCTTTGTTTGCTTTTTGGTATTTTTTGTATTTTTTTAACATGCATGCAGTTAAAATGGCATCCTGGGGTGTATTAGAAGGGCTGAGGTTAGTAGGTCGAGAGAGATTTTCCTCTCCCTCTACTCTGCCCTGCTGAAGCTGCATCTGGAATATTGTGTCCAGTTCTGGTCCACTCAGTTCAAAAAGGACCTCAGGGAACTGCTTGAAAGAGTCCAGCAGAGGGACAGAATCCCCTCCCTCCCCTTGCTGCCCACACTGCTGGGGATAAGCCCAGGACAGGTTGGGTCTGGACTGTGAGCTCATGGTGCCAGCTCATGTCCAGCTTTTCACCCACCAGCACCCCCAAAGACCTTCTCCTCAGGGCTGCTCTCTATCCATTCTTCGTCTTATAAGGTTATCCCAACCTTCTTTTTCCATCAAGAATATTTTCAAGGGAAAACCAATAATGAAAATATTATATCTAGATAATACCAGTGAGAACCAAGAGATGATGAAAGAATATTACCTCCCTGTAGCCAGGCAGACTGCTTCCTGAAAGAAGGTTCTGAAATACCTTTTGTTTCACCCTCTTGTATAGATAGGGTGTTTTGAAATCCTGATACCTCATTTTTTGATTCTTCAGTAGTCTATAGTTTATTTTTATATGATTTGAGGAAAAAGAAAGAAAAGCCTGTCTCAAAGAGCAAACCCAAAAAGTAGCATGACCCAAACCTCCTTGGTCACAACACTACCAAACGCCTTGTAGCAGGAATGGGAGGACTGTGGATTTTTATCCTTTGTTTTCCTTTGCAGTGCAGAGGTTTTGATTTCCTTGCAGTAACTTTTTGTCTTAGTACACTACCATCAGTTATATCACCTGCCCTGGTTTGTACCCTGGTTGGGAAGGAATTGCATCCCTGGGTGTTATGGATCCATTGCTATTTTGTCCTGCTTCTAACACCTAATAGCACCCAGTTCACTATTCCTGGTTTGCAGAAGGGCAGCCTTTTCCTGGTGGAGTGATACAAGGGCTTTGTGTTCCAGCAAAAAGCTGTGTCACACTCTGTACTGTGGTGTTAAGCTTTGTGGTTAAAGCTTCTGATCAGTTTATCGACAGCTCAATGAGGAATTCTTTTAGGAGATTCTACAAACATGGCAGCAGATTTCCTTTCTTTTTAAACACAGGGTAGAAAGTGGCATCATTTCACTGTCATTTCACTATCTTTAGATATCTGTTGTTGTCTTATGCCAGTGTATAATAAATATACTGCTGCAGTGCTAAACTGAATAGTTCTAACCTGTACAGTCTTTGCAGCAGGAACTATTCATTCTTTAATGCCTGGAAAACAGCCACAATGATTCTGTTCCCACTTGCCTCTAACTGACAGTACTTATCTCCAGGGATGAGTGCTTTTGGAATGGTTTCTGACCCCTGTGTGTTAGGTTTTCATTTTACCAGCTTATTCATTATTTAAAATGAAAAACAGTGACAAAAATGGTGCTGTAGCACCAGTGCCCTTCTATGCCTGTTTCTTAGCTTTTCTTTTTTCCTCTTTCACTGCTTGACTGGGATTTGCTTAGCCCAGACTAAACACAGTAATAGAATGGTTTGGGTTGGAAGGGACTTTAAAGATCATCTAGTTCCAGCCCCTCTGCCATGGGCAGGGACACCTTCCCCTAGCCCGGGTTGCTCAAGGCCTCATCCTACTTGGCCTTGAACACCTCCAGGGAGAGAGCATCCACAACCTCCTTGGGCAACCTGTTCCAGTGTCTAGAGGTTAAAAGGGAAATCTTTTTTAAGGTAAGCTGCCATGCTTGGGATTTTAAACTTTAAATTTTATTTACTCAGTACATGTGCTCATTACATCATTTCAAGGTGAGGGCATTGAATTAGGTGCCCATCTGCTGAGCTATGACTAGCTGCAGAATCATTCAAACTGACCAAACCTTGTTTTCCTTTCTCAAAGGTAACAACACTTGTTAACACCAGCAATAAAGGACCATCTGGCAAGAAGAAAGGGCGCTCAAAGAAGGCTCATGTCTTGGCTGCTTCAGTGGAGCAGGCCACACAAAACTTCTTGGAAAAGGGAGATCAAATTGCTAAGGAGAGCCAGGATCTGAAGGAGGAATTGGTTGCTGCTGTAGAGGATGTACGCAAGCAAGGTATGTGGAGTAATATGCTGAAGGGGACAGCTCCTTTATCTGCTGCTTTTCAAAGTTGCTTCTGAAAGAAGTGCATCAGCTGCTCTGATAATGCCATTAAAACTATGGTTAGATTGCATCCTGGGCTACATCAAAAGATGCATGGCCAGCAGATCCAGAGAGGGGATTCTGCCACTCTGCTCTGGTGAGACCTCACCAGGAGTGCTGTGCCCGGCTTTGGGGCCCTCAACATAGGAAGGACGTGGACATGCTGGAAAGGGTCCAGAGGAAGCCAGAAAGATGATCAGAGTACCTCTCCTATGAAGACAGCCTGGAAAATTTGGCTTGTTCAGTCTTCAGAAGAGAAGGCTCTGGGGAGACCTTTATAGCTGCATCTCAGTATCTGAAGGGGACCTACAGGAAGGCTGGGGAGGGAGTGTTTAGAAGGGCCTGTGGTGACAGGATGAGGGGCAGTGGTTTGAAACTGGAGCAGGAGAGATTTAGGTTGGACATCAGGAGGAAGCTCTTCACAATGAGAGTGGTGAAATACTGGAACAGGTTGCCCAGAGATGTGGTTGAGGCCCCATCCCTGGAGACATTCAGAGTCAAAATTAACGGGGCCCTGGACAGTCTGATCTAGCTGGAGGTGTCCCTGCTGACTGTAGGGGAGTTGGACAAGATGACCTTTGATTTTTTTATTCTGTACTGTTTTAACGCTGGTTAAAAAAGAAAATGTGTTTAGGTTGGATTTTTTGTTGTTGTTGTTGGGTTTTTGTTTGTTTTTCTTTTTACCTGTTGCATTGTCAAATAGTGAACTCAAATATCCCTTATCCACCATGATGCCCAGGGCCAAAGCTTATAATTTAATTTTCAACTTGCTTTTTATTCTGCCGCAGTATAAAAGATGATTTACATTTTTGTTAAATGTGAGCAGGGATTTCAAGGCTGTGGATGCAAATGTAGAAGCAGGATTGTGGTGCATGCATTTCAGAACAGCCTAACAATTATCAACCACATAGCACAGCAGGAAAGAATACTGGTGGCTTTGAGTGTATATTGAAATATATGCAAAAAGTATCAAAGTCTGAAAAGATACAGATAATAACAAGATTAAAACAATGCAGCACCTCCCCTATGGGCCAGGATGCAAGGGTTGGGGCTGTTCAGCCTGGGGAAAACAAGATTCCAGGGAGACCTTAGAGCAGCATTTCAGTATCTGAAGGGGGCTAGAGAAAGCTGGGGAGTGACTTTTGACAAGGGCTTGGAGTGATAGGATGAGAGGCAATGACTTTCAGCTGGAAGAGGGGAGATTGAAACTGGAGATTAGGAAGAAGTTCTTTCCAGTGAGGGTGGTGAGACACTGGAACAGGTTGCCCAGGGAGGTTGTGGATGCTTCCTCCCTAGAGGTGTTCAAGGCCAGGATGGATGAGGCCTTCAGCAATCTGGGCTGGTGGGAGGTGTTCTTGCCCTTGGCAGGGAGTTGGAAGTAGGTGATCTTTAAGGTCCCTTCCAACCCAAACCATTCTATGAATCTGTGAATCTATGAATCTTTGAATGGTGTTTTCAGTCTGTGAAAATTGGACTGGAATGATCCTATGAGCAGGCAGGGTTAAAATCTTGTATACATAAACACTGCTTAGGGAATATTCCAATCTGTTCCATCCTGAGGCTCTTTCTTCTTCCTATCCACTATACATGTATTTGGTGTCACTCTTTTCCTTTCCATGTGTGTTTTGGGGTTTTTTAAATACTCAGTGGCCAATACATCAGAAGAAATTGAGTGTTTGCTGTATAATCTATGTACAGTGTTATGCCAATATTCTGGTTTTGCAGGGGTTTTGGCTGGGTTTTTTTTTTGGTGTGGGATTTTTGTGTGTGTGTGTGTGTGGTTTTATTGTTGTTGTTTGGTTTGGGGTTTGTGGTTGCTCTTTGTAGAATTTAGATGCTGATGCCTGGGTGTTCTGCCACAGAGTTTCATTTGTCAGCTGCTGTAGTTTCCTGTTTCTCTCATTACATATTTTGTGTTATGTCAAATTCTGGCACAGCATTGTCAGTGCTGACACCAGTGCCCTCATTCCCTCTGAATTTGGAGCTCTCTCCCTTTTGGGGCTTCAATGCTGACTCAGATTTGCTGGCTGCTCCCAAGCCTTCTGCTGCATTAGAGTCATCACCCTGCTCTCTGATCCAGGCAAGCACAGCACATTCATTAGCCTGGCATCAGAGCTTCTCCCTCTCTTGATCATCAGAGCTTTGTAGGACTTAACTGTGATTTCTTTGTAGAGTTTTGCTTTGTAAAGCTAGAGGCATCTGAGAGGATTTGCTGTGGAGAGTTTTGGGTTGCTTTTTGACTGAATTTCTGACTTTTAAATTGTTAATAAGCCTTTTATTCTTTTTTTCTGTTTCTTTTTTTTTTTTAATATTTTAGTTCTGTATTTAAAAAGAAACCACAATGCAGGAAGGAGAGAGTGTGAAAAAAAAGATCTTAGTGTGTGATGGACAATGACACAGGCATTCATCTTTTGTCAACACTGCAGGTTAGGAAAAAAGTCTTGTCAGGAAAGTAGAGCAGCTTTTTTGGGGTCTGTACAACATCATTCCATAATTAGGAGAGCAGGAGACACCAAACACCATTATTAGCACACAGGAGCTGTGCGAATTAGAGCAGCCTTGCTGCAGTGTGAAATGATATGTTTAGCTGGGTGACATAAAAAGCTGGATTAATGAACTGAGGCTGTGTTTTGCCAGAGTGTTGCCAGTTGATGTTCTGGCAAAATTCCAGCTTGGATAATTATACCATCAACCTGTAAATGTCTCCAGCTGGCTCTGGCATACTCCCCAATCCCTGCCCTATATTGCTCTATATGATGATATGGTACTATAGCCAGCTGCACTTCATCCTAGGGTGACTTGCTTTGCATTGCTAGGCATGAAATGAATCTGCTGTGTCATTTGTAGAATGCTTTGGAATGAAAATGAAAGCAAAGAACACACAGTTCTGGGGGTTTTAATGATCACAGAATGGTGTGGGTTGGAAGGGAGCACTGGAGGTCATCCACTCTAACCCCACTGCAGTCAGCAGGGACATCTGCAACTGGAGCAGGTTGCTTTGAGTCCCAAACAACCTGACCTGGAATGGTTCCAGGGATGGGGCATCTACCACCTCTCTGGGCAACCTGAGCCAGTGCCTCACCTCCCTCAGTGCAAACAAAAGCCTCCTTTCTCTCTAGTCTAAATCTCCCCTCTTTATTTTAAAACCAGCTCACCCCTTGTCCTGTCATTAAAGTAGAGCTACTTTAAGATACTCTGATGATAAGCAGTCATGATTTACAGAGTTGAGTTCTGAAACAGACAAAGAAGAAGAGAGTAGATCACAGGATGTCAGAGGTTGGAAGGCACCCAAAGAAATCATTGAGTCCACCCCCCTGCCAGAGCAGGGCCATACAATCTAGCTCAGGTCACACAGGAAGACATCCAGACAGGCCTTGAAAGTCTCCAGCGAAGGAGACTCCACTCTGGAGATTTTTAATGTGTTGATTTTGTTTGTGTTCTGTTGTTTGTTGATTTTTTTTGTGGTTTATTTGTGGGGTTTTGTGTTTGTTTGGGTTTGTTGCTGCTGCTGTTGTGGTATTTTTTGTGTGTTTGTTTTTTTTTAATCTTGCACAGTTTTCTGTAGAGGAGTAAATACAGAGGTCTGAGCTTTACACATTAAATGTATATGTATGTATTCCATAATTGGTATACTTTGGCCTTTGAAGTTAAATACCAAATGAAATTATCCAATGGCACTGAGTGCTTTGCTGTATGGGGATTTATTCTGATATTGGCAAAGTTGTGTAAATCTCCTAGATGGAGGGAATCACAGAATGGTTTACGTTGGGAGGGACCTTAAAGATCATCCAGTTCCAATCCCCCTGCCATGGGCAGGGACACCTTCCACCAGTCCAGGTTGTTCAAGGCCTCATCCAAGCTGGCCTTGGACACCTCCAAGGAGGGGGAGCATCCACAACCTCCCTGGGCAACCTGTTCCAGTGTCTCACCACCCTCACTGGAAAGAATTTCTTCCTAATCTCCAGTTTCAACCTCCCCTCTTCCAGCTCAAAGTCATTGTCCCTCATCCTATCACTAGAAGCCCTTGTCAAAAGTCCCTTCCTGGCTTTCTTGTACCCTTCCAGGTACTGGAAGGCTTCTCTAAGGTCTCCTCAGAGCCTTCTCTTCTCCAGGGTGAGCAACCTGTTGTTGTTCATGTTATCTTGCATTCAAGGTGAGGGAAAGTAGATAATCTTCTGCATATTGAAGTTCTGGGATGAGTGAGATTTCTGCATAGGGCTTTTTTGTTATAAGAACCCTAAGGCCTTGAGGCTACAGAGCCTGAGAAGTGCAGGGAAGTGAAGAACTCAGAAATAAGAAATCCAGTCCAGGGAGTGGAGGAGAGAAAGAGCTTCTCATTGCGTAGGTGTCTAAATTCCACTAGTCCCTTGTTGATCATTACAGAAGAAGGGAATTCCCTGCGGAGGAGACATTCAGGATGGGATTCACCCAGAAATCTACAAAGAACTGCTGGTCCTTGGGGCTCAGGTCTGATTGAATTAAGAAAGAGTCTGGGGTGCTGAGGAAAGCAAGACAACGAAATAGATTGTATTTATGAAAATCTATTCTGTGTATTAATTCACAGAAACACACAGAATTACAGAATTGTCAGGGTTGGAAGGGATCTCAAGGATCATCTACTTCCACCCCCCCACCATGGGCAGGGACACTTTCCCCTGGATCAGGTTGCCCAGAGCCACATCCAGCCTGGCCTTAAAAACTTTCAGGAATGAGGCTTCTACTACCTCCCTAGGCAACCTGTTCCAGTGTCTCACCAACCTCATGGGGAAGAACAACTTCCTAATATCCAATCTGAATCTCCCCACTTCTAGTTTTGTTCCATTCCCCCAAGTCCTATCACCCCTTGATACCCTAAGGAGTCCCTCCCCTGCTTTCTTGTAGCCCTTTTCAGATGCTGGAAGGCCACAAGCAGGTCTCCTTGGAGCCTTCTCTTCTCCAAACTGAAAAACCCCAACTGTCTCTGTCTATCTCCATAGGAGAGGTGCTCCAGCCCTCTAGTCATCCTCATGGCCCTTCTCTGGACCAGCAGTGTCTGGTCTTGCAGGCATGTGCTAATGACTGCCTGCTTTTAATATAATTTTCCTAGAAGTTTTCTGGGATAATAGCTTCCATGAAAAACATGATTTAGTCTAGCACTTGGTGTTGGTGTTTTAAGTCTTTGCTTTTCAAGCAGGGTAGATACAGCTTTACAGCACAAAATAGAATTTATGCTTCAATCAAGAGACAGAAAATAGCTGTTGGTGAGATTTGGTTTTTTTGTTTGAAGAGAGTGTAAGACTGAGGTAGACCGAATGTTTTTCATGCAGCTTGATGCATGATGCATAAAAAGAAAGTCATCTATAGCTGTCATTTTGCTTGGAAGTCTGTAACAACATACAACACACAAAAATGACTTTAAGTTTCCTAGTACCCTGTTTTTTTCCTCTGGGATGAAACATCCTGAAAAGTAATAATTTGAATACTTTAATGCTTTGGACTACCAAGGTTTTGAAGGTTTTTAAATGAAGATTTTGTGCTAAACCTTGCAGGAAGGTCTTCTTCCTTGCTGTTCCCTCCTGTCTTCACAGAATCACAGAACTAAGCAGGTTGGAAAAGACCTTCAAGATCATCAAGTCCAAGCTATCATCCAACACCATCTAATCAACTAAACCATGGCACTAAGTGCCTCATCCAGTCTTATTTTAAACACTTCCAGGGATGGTGACTCCACCACTTCCCCAGGCAGCACATCCCAATGGCCAATCTCTCTTTCTGTGAAGAATTTCTTCCTCACATCCAGCCTAAACCTCCCCTGGTGCAGCTTGAGACTGTGTCCTCTCCTTCTGTCACTGCTTGCCTGTGAGTGGAGACCAATCCCCACCTGGCTACGACCTCCCTTCAGGTAGTTGTAGACAGCAATGAGGTCTCCCCTGAGCCTCCTCTTCTCCAGGATAAACACCCCCAGCTGCCTCAGCCTCTCCTCACAGGGCTTTGTTCCAGACCCCTCACCAGCTTCATCACCCTTCTCTGGACATGTTCAAGCAACTCAACATCTTTCTTAAGCTGAGGAGCCCAGAACTGGACACAGTGCTCAAGGTGTGGCCTGAGCAGTGCTGAGCACAGGGCAGGATGACTTCCCTGCTCCTGCTGGCCACACTATTCCTGATCCAGGCCAGGATGCCATTGGCCTTCTTGGCCACCTGGGCACACTGCTGGCTCATGTTCAGCTGCTGTCAACCAGCACCCCCAGGTTCCTCTCTGCCTGGCTGCTTCAGCCACTCTGTCCCCAGACTGTTGCAGTCCATGGGGTTGTTGTAGCCAAAGTGTAGAACCCAGCACTCAGACTTGTTCAATCTCATGCCCTTGGACTCTGCCCATATATCCAGCCTGGCAAAGTCCCTCTGCAGAGCCCTCCTACCCTTTATAAGAGATTGACAGCTGCTCCCAGCTTGGTGTCATCTGCAAACTTACTAATGGTGGACTCAATCCCCTCTTCCACATCATCAATAAAGATATTAAACAGGATTGGTTACCTTGGGAGAAAAACAGGAAACTGCAGGTTTTGGGTTGTGGGAGCAAACTCCAAAAGCTGCACACATGAGTTACTGGCTGTTTTTGTAATAATACATAATGCTGATGAAGGAAATTTAAGCTCTTCTGATTTCAGTGGCAGCAGTAGGACATGGAGAGAGACTAATTCAGTCTTGGTGGTTGTAATGTCACATACACTGTCACTTCAGACTGTCTCAGTTTAATGTTCCTGTAGACTGCTGGACTCTTAGCCAAATGCACACCCTTCTTTTCAGTCTTCAAATAGTGCCCCAGTTCAGCTGGCAGTTTGATTTTAAGAGCCCTTTCCTGACTGTGCAATATTCTTTCACTTTTTCTTAGTAGACCAATAGCTCCTTCCTAAACCCCAGTTCTTGCAGTGCTCTCTTATCCCAAGAGGAGGTCTTGGCTTTCCTGACTGAAGCAGAAAATCCCTGCTTGGATTTTGCCATCCTTAAAACTTCTCCACTCTCTTTAGATACTTATTTTCTGCCTCCTAATCCAATCATTTTTTTTTCCTTTTAATTTCATTAAAAAACTGCACCTATTTCCATTTCCCAAAGAGCCAGTTCTGTTCCCATCTACACTCCTCCTCTGTTTCCCTCTCCTTTTCTTTCCTCAGCAGGGAGATGTTCCACTGCCTTCAGTGTCTTTGTGGCTCTGTGCTGGACTCTTTCAAGCAGTTCCCTGAGGTCCTTCTTGAACTGAGGGTCCCAGAACTGGACACAATATTCCAGATGGGGCCTCAACAGGGCAGAGAAGAGGGGGAGGAGAACCTCTCTCAACCTTAGAAGGCAGTCCTGTTTCTAGAGGCAGCAAGTGATGAAGTCATGTCTGATTTCTGCATCTGTTTTTAGTTCAGAATCTCAGAGCCAGGATTCAAAATAAAGGGTTGATCTGCAGGTGAAGAGATGTAAATGTGCCTCTTACTGACATAACTAAGGACTGATGCCCCATCCCTGCAAGTGTTCAAGGTCAGGTTAGATGGGGCTTTGAGTAATCAGCTCTAGAAGAAGTTGTCACTATCCATGGCATGGGGGTGTGGAACTGATCTTTAGGTAACTTCCATCCCAAAGCATTCTGTGATTCTGTGGTTTGAAGTCTCATATTCAGCAAGTCACTGAATCTGTGGCCTGAAAGCTGTTGCTCTTAAAAAATATTTATATCTGGTTTGAATTGTTTGTTACATTTGGAAGCAACTTCCATTGTTCTTCATGTTTGCAGTGCTCATCCTAGGAAGTATGGGATGCTAAATGTCATTTTATGCAAATGCTCTAATCCCAGCTCTTTCAGACCCTTTTGAAATCCATTAATTATCTTTCAGCTCTCCAAGAATATAGCTTCTGAGAGCCATTACTCTTCCTTTTCTAAAATTATTTAAAGCACTTCTGATAAAAAGCAGATGTTGTACAGAATCTCAACAAGCTGTTACACAGACAAGTAGTGTCAGGAGTTCCCACATGCAGTAGTGAGGATGCTGCAGGTCCCAGCAGTAACAGGATGAGGATTCCCAGCAGGCACATGCCCACAGACACAAAACTCACGTAGACATGCACACGTGGCTGGCCACACACATCACACACTTCCCACTCACTGCTCTATGATGCTACAAAATGCTGGCACAGATTGCCCAGAGAGGTGGGAGAGCCCCACTGTTGAAGCCATTCCAGGTCATGTTGTTTGGGGCTGCTCTAGTTGTAAATGTCCCTGATGACTGCAAGGGGATTGGACCAGATGATCTTGAACTGTCCCTTCCAACCCAAGCTATTCTATGAGTCTATAAAAGGCACAGAACAGCACCAAGTGTCTTGTCTTCTTCCCCTCTCTGGCTGCTCAGGATTGAAGCCCTGTTAGGGAGAAATGCCTCTATTCATCTGTGTAATGTAGATCCCTTCACAAGCTGGATTGATCTTCTCAGTCTGTCCCATAGCTGGCTCCTGGCTTCTCATCTCCTCAGTTTCCCCACTCCCAAAAAAACGTAGATGGAAGCAGATGTCTCAGTTGACCTCCATATGCTCTG
This sequence comes from Indicator indicator, assembly GCF_027791375.1. Classification (NCBI taxonomy): domain Eukaryota; kingdom Metazoa; phylum Chordata; class Aves; order Piciformes; family Indicatoridae; genus Indicator; species Indicator indicator. Next base: position 3,085,729 of record NC_072032.1, on the reverse strand, counting down.
GTCTCCCTAGCAGCTGGAAATCAGAAATCTGGCCCAAGGCTTGGCCAGACAATTGGCAGTAAGCAGGAATTTGTTCACACACGGCTGGCCCCTTCTATCCTCTTAAGCCTCCATTTTTCCTGCTTGTTCCTCCCCAGTTCATGCTTATCATAAAATGAGAAGTGCTTCAGTTGGAAAAAACCCTGCAAGATCATCAAGTCCAACCATCCACTTAACACCACCACGGCCATTAAACAATGTCCCCACATGCTACATCCACAGGTTTCTTTAACACCTCCAGGGATGGTGATTCCACCACCTCCCTGGGCAGCCTGTTCCAGTCCCTGACCACTCCCTAATCTCCAACCTAAACTTCCCCTGGCACAAATTTCAGGCCATTTCCTCTCCTACCACTTGATACTAGGGAGAAGACCTCACTCCAACCTCCTTTCAGGGAGTTGAAGATAACAATGAAGTCTCTCCTTCAGCTTCCTCTTCTCCAGGCTAAACAATCCCAGTTCCCTCCGCTGCTGCTTGGTAAGACTTGTTCTCCAGACCCTTGATCCACCTTCATTTACTTCTCTAAATGCCCCACTACAAGTCTTATACAGTCCTAAAATCATAGAACCATAGAATTGTTTCAGTTGGAAAAGACCTTGAGATCGAGTCCAAGCGTAATGTTCTGCATCCCATGATGAGTCTGATAGCCTTGAGCAGGAAGAGAGAAAACTGACATTCACACAGGGCACTTTCTGTCCACATTCATCATGGCTCAGGCAGCTGGGGAGATCTTGAGCTGCTAATGCTGCTGGTTCTTGAACCAGCTGACTGAGCTTGTGCCTGTTCTCCAGAGGTTCCTTTCTGTTCCAGCCTTGGTTGGAGCTTTCTGAGGATCCATTTCAGTACTCAGTATTTTTATGGAAGCTGATGTTAGTTACATTTGTGATTGCAACTTCCATCTCCCAGCTACATCTGGTATTACAGGGAGCTGGCACTTGAAATACTACCCAAACAGGAAAGTTGGAGACAGATTTTACCACAGCACAGTGCTGTATGTTTGAAAAATAATAGGAATTAATCTATTAGGGGATTTTTCTCCCCCTTTTTTTCATACTCTATTTATTTATGTTGTCTTTCTTGAAGCTTTTATTACTATCATGATTCTGTAGCAGGCAGGATTGAAATTGCTTTAGAATGTCAACCCCTGACAGTTGTCAGAAGTTAAATTATACTCACAAATTGGAAGTTATGGAAATAGACATTCTTCCAGAAATACTTCACTTGCATTCTGCAGTCAGGCCCTACAATTACTACTTGTTTTTTTAGAAGCAGTATTTCTGGTAAGAACTCCTACAAGGGCTGGAGCTGCCTGTCCTCTGCTGTGAGGATAGGTTGTGGGAGCTGGGCTTGTTCAGCCTGCAGATCTGGGGGGACCTTGTAGCTGCCATCCAATACCCAAAGGGATCCTGCAGGAAGGCTGAAGGAGAGACTTTTCATAAGGGTGTCTAGCAACAGGACAAGAGGGAATGGTTTGAAGCTGAGGGAGAGGAGGTTTAGCTGGAGCTTAGGAAGAAGTTCTTCTGTATGAGGGTGGTAAGACTCTGGAATAGGTTGCCCAGAGAGGTTGTGGATGCCTCCTCCCTGGAGATGTTCAAGGCCAGGCTTGATGAGGCCTTGAGCAACCAAGTCTAGCAAACTCCGAGCAAGAACCCCACTCCTCAGCAAAATTCCCTCTTTATCCTGAGTTTGATGCTGATGGTCTGGACTAGACCTGTAACCAACTCCAGTCAGCTGTGTCCTGGCTGACTCAGAAGTGCTGACTGCCTGCAGCCCATGGCTAGCCTGGGATTCTGTCCCAGCAAAACCAGGACACAAACAAATATTCTGATAAACATCTGCTTAGAAACATCAGTGTGGCCATGTTAAGTGAAGCCACAGATTGCTGATGTTTACAACTAATAATAACCAACCTTGACTGGTGAGCTTGTCTTTGGGAATACCAGGCCAGAGGTCTAGGTTGGAGAGGAAAAGAAACTTCTTGACTGAAACGGTTCTCAACCACTGGAAAAAGATGCTTGGGGAGGTGGTTGAATCCCCATCCCTGGTGGTGGTTAAAAAAGGCTGAGATACAGTGCTGAGAGAGATGGTTTAGCACCAGCCTTGGTAGAATTAGATAATGTTTGGACTTAATGATCTTCAAGGTCTTTTCCAACTGAAATGATTCTATGATTCTATGACATTCTGAGGTCCCGTCCTATCCCTAACATTGTGTGATCCTGTGACAACTGGGGAAGCATTTTGTAGAGGATATTCATGCTGAGGAATGCTATATATTTACTCAATATAAATATGTGTTCAAAATACTATTAGAGTTCCCAAATCTTCACACAAATCAGAGACTGCACTGGGTTGGAAAGCAGCCTTGAATGTCATCTTGTTCAAGCCCCTGTGGTAAGCAGGGACATCTTTAACTAGATCAGGTTCTTCTGCATCCCAAGTTTGACCTTGAATGTCTTCAGTGATGGAGCTTCTACCACATCTCTGGGCAACCTGTTCCAATATCTCACTGCCCTCATTGTGGGGCTGTTAAATCTTTGTCTCCCCTTCCCTTTTTCTCCCAGATCTGTACTACTAAATCCCCTAAACTTAATTCCCCTTTCCCTTGCAGTTGGGATTTTGTCCTCTCTCTGTTCTCATTGCATTAATAGAGTTCAAGGCCAAATCTGCTCCAGCCCAACCTTCTCCCGTTCCATTTCAGCTCCTAGAGCTGGGTCTCTATGGAACTGATTATACAGACAATGCAGTTCAGTTAAATTTGGCTCACTTTGTCTGACATTTAAATAGAGTGATGGAAGATGAATCACTATGTATTTTAAAGCACAATGGATATCCTTACAGCTAGTATGTATTTTAGGTTCAATATTCATATTCAGATGCAGGAGCACACCATCTCATTCCCTTCACAGGCCATTAAAATATGTAATTTTAATTAACTGAGCTACTTCTTTCCTTAGGACAGTAAAATATGAAGAATACAGAACTTGGGAGATACCTGGCCATGTATTTATGACAATCTAAATCAATTATTTCACAAATGTTACATTTTGGAAATAACTTTTCCAATTAATAGTCAGATAAATGGTGCATTTGAAACAGCAGTGATACACTTAAGTGCAATAAAACATTAATTAAATCTCAGTTCCAATGTAAATTGTTTTGGATATGAGAGGATGTTTCCATTTCTAATCCCTCCTCATCTGTAGCTCTCAGCTGTGCTGCAGAGGAACATCCTTCAGGGATGAACAACTGCTCAGCCCTCACTGAACTGGAGAGTTCCTGAACATCCACATGAACATTTTACATGTTCAGCATCGTGGTTGCTGCTAGGGAACATCAAAACATGATGGACCTCTCAAGGCATCAATAAATACAGAAGCCTAGGGAGAAGAAGGCTGTAGGGAGATGTTATAACTACATTTCAGTGTCTGAAGGGGACCTAAGGAAGGCTGGGGAGGGACTGCTTAGAAGGGCCTGTGAGGACAATGGTTTGAAACTGGAGCAGGGAAGATTTAGGTTGGACATCAGGAGGAAGTTCTTCACAGTGAGAGTGGTGAAATAATGGAACAGGTTCCCCAGGGATATAGTTGAGGCCCCATTCCTGGAGACATTCAAGATCAGGCTTGATGTAGCCCTGAGCAGCCTGATCTAGTTGGAGGTGTCCCTGCTGACTGCGGTGGGGGTTGGATGAGATGACCTTTGAGGGTCCCTTCCAACCTGATGCAATCTATGAATCAGTGAAATTGTACATGTAAAACTTCAAATTCCACTGAATTATAACCTGGCCTTACTTGCATTCTGGTAAAAGCCATGCAGCTGAACTTGGGTGTCATAGAATCATAGAATTGTTAGAGTTGGAAGGGACCTCAAGGATCATCCAGTTCCAACCCCCCTGCCATGGGCAGGGACACCTCACACTAGATCAAGTTGCCCAGAGCCACATCCAGTCTGGCCTTAAAAACCACCAGGGATGAGGCTTCCACCACCTCCCTGGGCAACCTACAGGAGACAGGGAAATTGTTTCTTTTCCTCTCCAAACAGCATCTGTCTTGCCACACTGTCTCTCTCCTTGCTTTCCTCCAGTGGCTGGGTAAACCAGATTGTCCAAGGCTGTACACAAACTGGTTTGCTCTCACACTCCAGCCAGAAGCCAGCCCAGCAAGACAATATCCTCTTCAAGGGAACCTGAGCGTGCCTCTTTAGGGATGTTCAGATACTGAGAGTGCCAGGAGTGTCTTACAGCCATCAGCAGAAAGCAGGAGAGATTTCTGCCAGGCAGTGAGATTCAGGGCTGCAGGAAGCCTGTTGTTTTCCACCACTTCTATGTTTATTCTAAAACTTTGAGGTTTCTGATTAGAAATGGTTCTCTCTTTACCAGGTAGCTGCAGAACTGAGGCAAGGACCACGTTCAAAATAACTAGAATATGTGATTCACATAAACAAGACAAAACTACACAAGTAACTACAGTGGCAGCTGCTAGGAAAAGCTGCCATCGTTTTGCTGAATGGTGCAGAGAGAATTTATTAAAATAATTAGTGTAAAAAGGGGCTAAAATAAATGGAAATGGCAAAGAAAAATCTTTTACTGTGAGTCCTAGCAATTAAAGTCTTGGATTTAATCATTTAATGGGTTTCTGCAGAGCAGCTTATGAATGATAAAGAGAATTGTGGTTAATAAATTTGAATGGAACATCTCAGGTCCCGAACAGAACAAGGTTTGAGAAGCACATACAGCTTGCTAACAGGCAGAGAAAAGGAAGCTCTCTAAGAAAACCACAGTGGCATTCTCCATTAGGGAGGCAGATTCCTTCATTCATGGACATTTGGAATCATAGAATGGACTGGAAGGGACCTCAGAGATCTTCTCCTCCAACCTCCCTGCCATGGGCAGAAACACCTCTCAACTACACTCAGCTGCTGAAGGCCTTAAACATTCCCTGGGAGGAGGCTTCCATAGCCTCCCTGGGCAGCCAATTTCAGAGTCCTACATATTACTTTCATTCTGAGGTTTGAAGAGGCTCACAAATACTGTGTAACCAAGCAAGATTGTAGGGAGATTAAATTCTTGCCCTAGGCATTGCTAAGTGCTAAGTTCAAAATCATAATTAGAATCAGTTCCATCCTTCTCTATTCTCACAGTAAAAAATTACCCAGTCAAACAGCTGAAGTTTGTATTTTTTGAGATGAACATCAGTTTCAAAGGGTTGATATGCTCCAGCAAGCCAATTTTCTCTTACCTAAATGTATCCCAGCATGCTCTGAGAATGGAAGGAGTAGCAAGTTCCTAATACCAGCTCCTGGGAAGCAGTGTGAGGGGGTGGGCAGGATTGCTGCTGAGATTGATCAGTTAGTGGACTGATCAGCTCAACTGCATGTTTTAATGGCTCAGTTTTGCATCCCTGCTACTGTTTTCTGTTTCTTATACTTAGTTCCTATCTCTGAATGACTTGACAGAAGCACTGAGAGAGGCAGGGACCACCTGCCTCTGAACTCAGCCCATTTCCAAGAGCACTGTACTCTGGGGGTGAGCACAGCAAGAGGTATGATTGCCTGCTAACCACCCAGCTCTCTGATAAGCCTGAGATAAAGGAAATGGGCAGATTATAGAAATGATTGAGGCACCCAGCATATCACTATTATTAGAAATCTGGGGAACAAGCACCTCTAAAAGTAATAAAAGCACCCTGAGTGGGATTTAGAAAACAGGCACATGAATGCTTGACAATTTAGGGGGTTGTGGCCAAGACAGAAATATAACAATACAAAATTTAAATACACAAATTGACAAAGGTACTTCAATATGAGATCACATAAGAAAGGAGAAGAACAGACCACGAGAGTCAACAACACAGGGAAGGTCTCTGATACAGGCTTGCAATAAGATAAGAGCAAGCAGGCAACAAGGAAAACAAAGGGGAGAGCACTTGTGAGTTTACACAGAGCAAGAGATTAAAGGTGCAATAGAACCTTGAAAGAATTAAGTTACTTCATTTCTACTATCTGTGCACAGAATCTGCACACATCATTTACAGTAGTGAGTGTTTTAGACCCAAAGCAGCTCTTTTTCCCCTATAAAAGAACTTCCAAAGGATTTCTGAACTCATGCTCCAACATCAAACCACATGAAAACTAAGCCTGTCTTTCTGAAACTGGGAATTCCATTAAAAAGTCATTTTCAAAGCCTGTAAGGAATTTCCTAAATTTGACCTGGTCACATTTTAATACCCTCACATTTTATCCCAGTTTCATAGACCATCAGGTGTTAAAAATAACAGAGTCCCTTATATGGAGTGGGGCCAGAGGAGGGCAAGAAGATGTCCCCTATGGGGACAGGCTGTGAGAGTTGGGGCTGTTCAGCCTGGAGAAGAGAAGGCTCCAGGGAGACCTTAGAGCAGCCTTCCAGTAACTGAAGAGGACTACAGGAGAGCTGGGGAGGGACTTTTCACAAGGGCTTGTAGCGATAGGACGAGGGGCAAGGGCTTTGAGTTGGAAGAGGGGAGATTCAGGTTGGAGGTTAGGAAGAAAATTATTGACAGTAAGGGTGGGGAGACACTGGAACAGGTTTCCCAGGGAGGTTGTGGGTGCCCTCTCCTTGGAGGTGTTCAAGGCCAGGTTGGACAGGGCCTTGAACAACTTGGTCTAGTGGAAGGTGTCCCTGCCCATGGCAGGGGAGTTGGGACTTGATGCTCTTGAAGGTCCCTTCTAACTCCAACTATTCTATAAAGAGAAGGCTAAGGGGAGATACTATTGCTCTCTACAACTACCTGAAAGAAGGCTGGAGTGAAGCTGGTGTTAGTTCCTTCTTCCAAGTAAGTAGCAATAGGACAAGAGGAAATGGGTTTAAGTTTCACAAGGCAAGATTTAGATTGGGCATTAGGAAATGTTGGAACAGGCTGCCAATGGAGGTGGTGGAGTCACCATCCCTGGAGGTGTTCAAGAAGTGTGCAGATGTGGTGCTTCAGAATATAGTTTAGTGGTCCTGGTAGTTGGATTATAGTTGGACTTGATGGTCTTAAAGGTCTTAGTGATTCTGATACTACTCTATACATTGCATGAATGTATGACAACTGCAAGAGCTTCTGTGCAGAGAGATAGATTCTAGTATGAAGTTCAGGAATAAAAGCACAAAGCTCATCCACGGACCAGTGCCTAGAAAGGCTGATCAGTATGTTTTGCATAATTGAAGGCTCATAAACAATATGATTTTTAAGGAGAACAGAAAGAAGCAATGATTAGTGAGGGATGCATGTGTGGGTGTCTCTGTGGAAGCATATTAAGAAAAATGAGATGTATAAAAACTCTGCTTAACTCTCAGGAATAATCAGCAGCTGCACTTGTCAGCAGGTGTACTGCAGGAGCATCTCTGGTACTAGCATAGATAGAGCTAATTGAGCATTTCCAACACCACCCCAAAACTGCACAGCTTCAGTTTGCGCTGAGGCAAAGGCAGAAAATGAGACTGCATTAGTTAGGAAGGTCATGGCCAGAGTGCTGAGAGAATAATAAATAATAATAAAAAAAAAGCAACAACCTCAAATGGGGAAAGTGGAAATAAAGATGAATGAACAAAGAAAATCAGAAGTTTGTCCTACCATGAAACCTCGAGATATCAAGGGTAGTGGGCAAGTGCTCAATATCCAGGTGGAGATCAGGGGCACGTGATGTTCCTCAGGGGTACATACTGGGACCAGTACTGTTTGATATCTTCATCAGTAGCATAGACAGTGGGACTGAGTACACCCTCAGCAAGTCGTCAGACAAGGACAGCAAGCTGTGTGGTGTGACTGACATGCCTGAGGGAGGGATGCCATCCAGGGGGGCCTGGGCAGGTTGGGAAAGTAGGCCTGTGTGAACCTCAGGAGGTTCAAAAAAGTGGAGTGTCTGGTTTTGCACCTGGATGAGCGCATTCCTTGATATAATACAGACTGGGGAATGAAGGGCTGGAGAACAGCCCTTTGGAGAAGGACTCGGGGGTGGTGAAAAGCTGGACATGAGCCAGCACTGTCCACTCTCAGCCCAAAGCTGGACATGTCCTGGGCTGATCCTCAGCAGTGTGGACAGCACCTGCAGTGCTGGGGTCAGCTTGGGAGTCCTCAGCACAGCACAGACATGGATCTGTTGGAGTGAGGCCAGAGGAAGCCACAGCAGTGATGGGAGGGCTGGAAGCCCTCTGCTACGAGGTCAGGCTGAGACAGTTGGGGTTGTTGAGCCTGGAAAAGAGAAGGCTCCATGGAGACCTCCTGGTGGCCTTTCAGTGCTTAAAGGGGCAGATCAGAAAGGTGGGGACAGACTTTTTAGCAGAGTCTCTCCTTCCCTAATTTCAAATCATTGCCCCTCGTCCTATCACTGAAGGCCTTTGGAAACAGCCTTCTTGTAGGCCCCCTTCAGGTACTGGGAGGCTGCTATGAGAGACAAAATGGAAACTGCTTTAGTCAGTGGAAAACACATTGAGATTAACTGAAGAGTAGCTTAATTCAGCCACATATTTGTGGACATATAGCTAGTAAGTTATTCAGAAAATAACAGCATGATCAAAGCAATAAGAGGAAGAGTGATTTAAAACCACAAGGTCCAGGAGAAACAAGTGAAAGGCAGATGGGGCTGAGACGTTTTTGTGAAGAAAACCAACATATTTCATCAAACACTGTAGAAACCACACAATAATGTAAACAGAGGTTAATAAACTGATTTACCTACAAACAAAGCAAGACAAGCACAGCTCTGAAAATCAAATGTTGAAGAATGCTGGATGAATGAGATTTTCAAGCATCACAAATCAGGCTCAGTGGAGAATCCAGACTTTCAATTTTCTTAGTTATAAAAGTAATTCTAAATTCCACAGGCACACAGAATGGGTCTCCTTTTCTAGTTTTCTTCTATGAGCAGCAGCTAAAATGTTTTGCAGGCCAACATTCCCACTCATCTTAGTCTCATCTGCATACTTTGCTGAGGGTGCGCTCAATCCCTCACCCATATCATTCATAAAGATATTAAACAGAGCTGGCCCCGGTACCAAGCCCTTTTAGGGTTCAGCTGGTAGGAAGTGTATTTCAAACTTTCATGCTGTTATTTTTATTATTTCTCTCATCAACTCCCACTTTCTGAAACCACATCCAAAATGAAAGCCTAATCTGTATGGGAGAGTGAAGATTCTTCATACCTACTTTAAAAGTTGGATGACTGCCATGGAAAATACAATCAAAAATAAAGAACATAGGAGGAAACATACTTAAAGCAAGGACTAGGACTAAGGAGGGTGCAAGGAAGGGTCCCAGCTAAAGTTTATTGCTCCAAGGAATTCTTACATGTTTCTCATTAAATGTGGCTGGGTAAGTGGCAAAAATAATCCTGGTAACACAGAGCAGAACCCAGGGGTCCTACTTTGTAGGTGAATTACAGCAGGATTTACAATTGCACTCTGACCAAAGAAAAGCTTGCTTTTACAAATTAAAAATGTGTTTTATCACCTCATGTACAACATTTACTCAACAGAACATAGAATTTGTGTGTAGGTTTGTTAGTAACTTCTTTTCTGTGTAATCACCACAAAAGCACTCTTGACACTTTCCAGTTACTTCAAAGTCTTAGAATCATAGAATCAAGAAGGCTGGAAGAGACCTCAAAGATCATCGAGTCCAACCTGTCACCCTAAACCTCATGACTATCTAAACCATGGCACCAAGTGCCACGTCCAGTCCCCTCTTGAACACCTCCAGGGATGGTGACTCCACCACCTCCCTGGGCAGCCCATTCCAATGGCCAACCACTCTCTGTGAAGAACTTTCTCCTCACCTCCAGCCTAAACCTCCCCTGGCGCAGCTTGAGACTGTGTCCTCTTGTTCTGGTGCTGGTTGCCTGGGAGAAGAGACCAAACCCCTCCTGGCTACAACCTCCCTTCAGGTAGTTGTAGACAGCAATGAGGTCACCCCTGAGCCTCCTCTTTGTTCAGTGTGGTGAGGAAAGAAGGACTGGAGAGGTGGAGACAGCAGGATGAGTTAACAATGGCAGTGCAGAAGGAGACCTGTCTTTCTTTTTGGGTGAAGGTTGGCTTTGTATCGTATCCCATATTGTCTACCAGCTCTTCATTCAAAGCAACATGACTGAAGCAGTAAGGACTAAATGAAGCAGAAAGGACTGACCAAGCCTCAAGCCTCCCTCCTTGCCTTCCTCCTTTTGACAGGCTGTTTCCAAATTCAAATACCCAAGATAAAGTCTCCGCATCACTCCAGATCTGCCCCCAGTTTGCCCTGTCCATCACCACACTTGACAGCTGGTGAAACTCTCATTACCTTTGCTCTGTTAAAAACTTTAAATCTGCCAGACTGAAATATCTGATTTTCCAGTTCAAAGGGTGATTCAAGCTTTTTCTTCTTTTTTTTTATTTTTTAATATTTTTTTAATGTTGGATTGAACAAAAAGCAATTCAGTTCAGAATTTCTGCCCAATGAATCCACAGTGATTTCAAGCACTCAGCTGCGATCCAGACCATGTTTCACCAGCACTTAAATTAGAACAGCTTCAAAAGGAGAGGCTGAGATGCTCATCCCATGGTGCTCCATAGCATCATGGCACCAGCGTTCTTCTGAGGGGTCAGAGACTTCGATTCAAACCTCTTTATTGAATTACACACAGAGAGGACTTAAATACAGATTTCATGCACCCTGGAAAAGCTTCTTGCAGAACATTGTTCATGGTGATCTCAAAATTTAATTGAAAAGGCTGTACTTTAATACTGCTGGGGATTACTGACTATGGGCTAAGCCTACCCACTTTTGGAATTACTGCTGGAAGACAGAACAGGGGAAGATAACTGTCTGGGGTGCCTCTTCCAATTTGTAAAACTCTTTTTGTTTTCTTTTCCTTTTTTTTCCTTTTTTTTTTTTTTTTTAATCCTAGTGAAACTATAAACTATTTTCCAAATTTGACCTGAATTCAGAAATTTCCTGCATACTAATACCACACTGGGATGGGAGCAAAATATTTGCTGAGAAATATGCCCTAGTTAGAATCCCTTGATGGCTTTTTCTTTTAACTGTGGTGTGTTTGTGTGCTCCTTTCCCAAATAAATCATAGAATGGTTTGGGTTGGAAGGGACATTAGAAATCATCTACTCCTATCTCCCTACCATGGGCAGGGACAGCTTTCAACTAAATTTGATTGCTCAAGGCCTCATCCAATCTGGCCTTGAACACCTCCAGGGAGGGGGCATCCACAGTCACTATGGGCAACCCATTCCAGAGTCTCACCACCCTTGTGCTGAAGAACTTCTTCCCAAGATCCAGTCTAAACCTACTCTCCCTCAGCTTAAAACTGTTCCCTGTCAAAAGTCCCTCCCCAGCTTTCCTGTAGGCCCCCTTCAGGTATTGGAAGGCAGATCTAAGGTCCCCCCAGAGCCTTCTCTTCCCAGGCTGAACAACCCTAGCTCCCTCAGCCTATCCTCATGGCAGAAGTGCTCCAGCCCAAGCCAGCACACCCAGCTAAGGCTCTTCCTTTACAGAGAGTAAATGACATGCTCCCCTTTAGCAAGGTGTCCAAGGTGTCCAAGAATTCAGTGTGTGAGCCTTAGCAAGAAGGTGGCTGAGCCTGTGCCTAACAGAAGGGTATTTGAATCTCCACAGTGGCAGGTTAAGTATTCATAGCTGCAAAAATTGCATTTCTTGTCAGATGTATTCCAGAAACAGAATTGTTTCCCAGGGCTGCAGAGATGATTGCAGGGAAGGCTCTCCTGTGCGATAAGAGGAGGACGAGGTCCTGCCTTGTATCCGTCATGGCTCATCGCAAGAGTGCACCAAGTGAGACAGATAGTAGGGAACAGAGTGGGAGAGGAGTACTGACTGAAATTGAGGAACAAATGGGGCATGAGAGGAAATGGATATAAATTATCTACAAATGCACTCAGTATGGAATTAAAGCATCTCTAATGAAAAAGACCTGCCAGATTCCAGAGTTCATTCTGGGATGAGTTTCCTCCTTCTAGTAGGATTAATTAGGGTTAAATGTCTGAGCTGTTTCTAAGATGGGAGTTTGATAAGTTTATGAGTGTAGTTGTTATCATATTAAGATTATTATTAATTATATTATGACATGACTGTCTGCAGTGGCGAGGAAGCAGACTTGATGACTCAAGATGTCTGTTTCTTATATTGACCTAATTTTCACTGAAAGTAATTTAATAATAGATTCCAGAGTAACTTTAAATGAGCTTGGAAAGAAACGGAGAACTGGAAGGCTGGATTTTTCCAGATAAAAAGGCTTATTCAAAAAGTCATTTGGCTACCTGTAGCCTCAACGTTACCTTTGGCTTGAGAGTGGTTTAATACCTTTGCTGTACAAACAGAGGTGAATAATGTTAACTGGAACTAAGATGGGCCACTCTTCCCCCACCTAGTTTCTAGGTTATTCGATTTTAAATTGTGAACTGTGAATTCTTTATATCTTTTAAACAACCTTCTATGAACTTTCATATTAATACTTTCCTTATCTGCTTATTTGTTTGGCTTTCCAATTACTTCCTACCTCATTATTTTTGGAGAATATTTATGTCACCCAAGTTTAGCTTTCTAAGGTTAAATAATGAATCCAAACTTTTTACACTGTGATGTCAACCCTATGCATCTTCTTTCTGTCTGCCAGCATTGGTTTTAAAATATAGTAGTAGTAATAGTATCTCCCTGGACTAGCCTAAGATAACTTTCCTGCTTGTTTTCATGGTGCCACTGGCCCATTTTTTCCTTCTTTCATAGTTCCATATTAATATTTACCTGAAGCTCTAGACTGGTAATGTGACAGAAAATGATAAAATCTCTTCAGCACCAAAATGAAAGTTAGGCAATTTGCAGCCATCTAATTCCAAAATCCAAAGTTTGCTTTGGTTGCTGTTTCATCTTGGGTGTACCTAAATCTCAAGTAATTTTTTGTTGCTGGGTTCTCAGAATTACTTCCATTTCATCTGAGTCTGTCCAATGCTCGAGAAGGACAGAGAGAGTCCAGCACAGGGCCACTCAGATGCTGAGGGGACTTGAACATCTCTCATATGAGAAAAGGCTGAGAGAGCTGGGGCTGGTTAGCCTGGAGAAGAGGAGGCTGAGGGGAAATCTTATTAATGCTTACAAATATCTAAGGAGTGGGTGTGAGGAAGATGGGGCCAGACTCTTCTCGGTGGTCCCCAGTGACGGGAAAAGAGGTCACAGGCATAAACCTGAGCGTAGGAAACTCCACCTCAACACAAGAAGGAACTTCTTTGTTTTGAGTGTGGCGGAACGCTGGAAAAGGCTACCCAGAGAGGTGGTGTAGTCTTCATCTCTGGAGATTTCAAGGCCCACCTGGATGTGTTCCTGTGTGACCTGCTTTAGGTGATCCTGCTCTGGCAGAGGGGTTGAAGTCAATGATCTTCAGAGGTCCCTTCCAACCCCTCCCATTCTGTGATTCTGTAAATCCAACTTAGAGCTTCAGTAAGGGAGAGCCTGCCTGGGCTTTCCATACAGATGCATGTGTCCCCTTGGGTTATGTCCCCTCAATCCAGGTTCCTACACAAAGCTGTGATAATTGGTTTATCTTAAATAACCTTTAATAAACAACCAAAAGGAAGGTGATGCCTTCCCAACCGTAATGCTGATTAGATGAATTCATTGTCCACAGTTTGCATCGAATTTCAGGATAGGAAATTCAAATGCAACCCTTGCCCCCATGCTAGACTCTCACCTCTTCTGTGGTGACTCTCAGCTTCTCCTTTTACATGGAATATTTTGAGTCACTGCCTCAAGAATTTAAGAAAAAAAAGATCATTGGAAATGTAATTTCTAATATTTAGCACACTCTCAGCCAAAAATTGTTGATATATTTTTCCAGTGACTGATTTTAAGTGTGCATCAGAAAAACCTTTGTGGCCTCAGAGTTCCTTGCTCCTAGTTTCTGTAATTTTTAGCACATGGGTAAAATGGATGGGAATGAAGGTTCAGCAAACTGTGGTCCTCCCTCACCTTGTTCTTTCCCTGCAGAGATCAGGTAACTACAATTTTGTGTTGCTAAGCAATAGAACAGTAAAGTATGTTTAGAAATTTGTTTTCTCTTTTCTAATAATGATTGTTCCTTTTCTTTTAAGAAATCTTATGGGAGTTTTGTCAGTCTTGTGGAAATCTGAGAAAAAGGTTGACAGGCTAGGAGAGTTGAGGTTGTTCAGCCTGGAGAAGAGAAGGCTCTGGGAAGACCTTAGAGCAGCGTTTCCAGTACTTGAAACAGGTTACAGGAGAGCTGGAGAGGGACTTTTACAAAGGCATGGAGTGACAGGATGAGAGATGTTGGCTTCAAACTGGAAGAAACTGGGTTTAGTTTAGACACTAGGAAGAAATTCTTTCCTGTTAGAGTGGTGAGACACTGGAACAGGTTATCCAGAAGAGTTATGGAGGTTCAAATCTAGGTTAGATGAGGCCTTGAGCAACCTTGCCCAGTGGAAGGTGTCCCTGCCCATTGCAGGGGGGATTGGAACTAGAGGACCTTTAAAGTCCTTTTCAACACAAACCATTCTATGATCCTGGGCAACCCATTGCAGGTGACCTTGCTTTAGCAGGGGACTAGATGATCTCCAAAAGTGCCTTCCAGCCCCCACCATGCTGGGGTTCTGTGCTTTACATCCAGAGCTCTCTTGCAGCAAAAGGTCACAGTGTAATGGAAGCTCAGTCAGCAGCTTGTCTTAACAATCAGTCACAACAGAATTCCAGATGCCTTAGCGATGGGATTGCATTCCATAGCCGGGCTGGCTTATTGAAATACTGTTAAAAATCTGTGCAGCAGAACACAAAGCATTTTGGCCATGCCCAAGGTGGTCTGAAGGTAGCAAAGCAGCATCAGAGCAGGGTAGCCTTGTGCAACTACAGTAGCTCAGATCTTGAGTCATCAGCATGGCACACTCCAACCTAATTGGAATTGGCTTTGAGCAAGACTCATCAGTTGGAACATGGCAGTCTGGTTGCTTCTGACACCAGAGATAGCAAGCATTTAGAATTTGGGTGTAGAGGTTTTTGAGCTAGGCCCTTTGAAGTCCTTTAAAATACATGAGTGTTTTTCCTCCTGAATTGGATTAATATTAACAGCTCAGAATCTCCATTTTCTAACACATATTTTTCTCTCCCATTCCTTGAATTCTGAAGGAGGATGTTGCATTTTCTCTTCATTATTTCTCAGCTGACACTGCTGAGAAGTGAAGTCTTGTAATCACCCATTTCCTACAAGGAGAAAGGTAGTTAGCAAGTGGTGCATGTATTCCTTCTTCCTTAGAATAACATTCTGTTAGCTCATAACAAGTTTTAAGGTTGTGACTTACTCAAAAGAATTCTAATAACCCTGTTGACTCAGTCACTTTTTCTGAGGGCCTCAGCATTTCACAGTAAGTTTATTTTTGTATTCCAGTTGTTGCATCCCCGATGTTCTCACTGCAACTAGGAGTCAGATGGTTTTCACTTCTGATGTTACACAGAATCAAAGAACGGTAGGGGTTGGAAGGGACCTCTGAGGATCATTGACTCGGGCAGCTGGGGTTGGTGAACAGGTAAAGTGAGTAGGGGAGACGGGGCAGGAAAAGCAGAGCAGTGATGGGTCATAAAGGGAATCATGAGGTTCAATAAGACTGCATGTCAGGTCCTGCACTTGAGGCACAACAACCCCACGAACCCTCCAGGCTTGAGGCAGAATGACTGGAATGCTGCCCTACTCCTGGGGATGCTGGTTGGCAGCTGGCTGAAAGTGAACAAATGTGTGCCCAGGTCGAAGAAAACCAACAGCATCCCGGCCTGGATAGGGACGAGTGTGACCAGCAGGACCAAGGAAGAGATTGTCCCCCTATACTGTTGAGGCTGTGCCTCAAATAGTTCAGTTTTGGGCCCCTCACTTCAAGAAGGACATGGAAGTCCTGGAGGGCATCTAAAGAAGGACAACAAAGCTGGTGAAAGAGTCTGTTGAGGAGCAGATTAGGGAACTAGGGTTGTTTCATCTGGAGAAGAAGAGGCTGAGAGACCTCATTGCTCTCTGCAACTCCCTGAAAGGAGATTGAAGTAGGGGTCAGTGTCTTCTCCCAAGTAACAAATGATAGGAGGAAAGGAAATGGCCTCAAGTTACACCAGGGGAGGCCTAGGTTGGATATTATGACAAATTTCTTCACTGAAAGGGTTGCCAAGCCCTGGAACAGGCTGTCCCTGGAGATGTTTAAAAGCTGTGTAGATGTGGTGTTTAGTGACATTGTTTAGTGGTGGATTTGGCAGTGCTAGGTTAAAAGCTGGACTTTGTGAACTTCAAGGTCTTTTCCAACCTGAATGGTTAAATGATTGGGAAAACAAAACAAAACAAAAACATGAGTGATGGCTTTTCCAGCTAGAAAGCAGAGTAAGTATCTGAGCAAGAAGGCAAGGTCTGAGGAGCAGGAGTAAAGGAAAAGGATGTATTTTGATGGCAGATTTGTAGAAAGATGCAACTGGGATGATATTGTTGCTCTGTCCCATCCTCCCTAGCAGTGCAGGTGGGTGTGTTTTCTATACCAGACAGTGCTGGTTTCATTATGCTGAGCTGATTGCACTCAGCAGTTTGGCTTCCTACAGTCATAGAATGATTTGAGTTGGAGGAGACCTTGAAGATCATTTAGTTCCAATCCCCTGCTATGTGCAGGGAAACCTTACACTAGCCCAGGTTGCTCAAGGCCTCATCCAACCCACCCTTGAACACCTCCAGGGAGAGGGAATCCACGACCTCCCTTATCAACCTGTTCCAGTGTCTGGAAAGCAGGAAAATATGATTGTGCAATAAACCAATATATTTATGATTGATCTTAACAGCAAAAAAAGAAAAACTCCTCCCACTTTCTTGCTGCCTTTTTTTCCTTTTTTTTTTTTTTTTTTGTAGTTCGGTTTCCTTTCCAGCTCTTTCAGGTGACTAGAAGACAACAGGTTGTTATTTATTTTCTTCTTTATCAGAGTGTTGAGCCCATTGCTGCACGTTTAAAAATCTCTGTTTCTCTGGAGCAATTCCTTATCCACTAACTAGGCCATTTATGTGTCTTTTATTTCTTTTTTTTTTTCCCGTAACAGCAATTTGGCTTAGTGACTTTTCATACTTGGTGGCAAATAAATAAACAATGTAAAACTTGTCTTTGACTGTTTTTTTGGGTTTTTTTTTTTTTTGGTGCAATTTCAGGGGAAACAATGAGAATTGCCTCCTCGGAGTTTGCAGATGACCCCTGCTCCTCAGTGAAGAGGGGCACCATGGTGCGGGCGGCTCGCGCCTTGCTGTCTGCCGTCACTCGCCTGCTCATCCTGGCTGACATGGCTGATGTCATGAGGCTTCTGTCACACCTGAAGATTGTATGTATTTGTGTTATTCCTCTTCTTTTTTTTTTTTTTTTTTTTTCACGTTTTGTGTGTGGGGACAAATAGGGAGGAGGTGGAGCAGATGTAGGTGTGTGATGGACACAAGACCCCACCTGGAGTACTGTGTCCAGTTCTGGAGCCTCTATTACAAGAAGGATCTGGAGGTGCTGGAAAGTGTCCAGAGAAGGGCCATGAGGATGAGCAGAGGGCTGAATCTGCTCTGCTATGGAGACAGACTGAGAGAGTTGGGGTTGTGCAGTCTGAAGAGGAGAAGGCTCCAAGGAGACCTTCTTGTGGCCTTCCAGTATCTGAAGGGGGCTACAAGAAAGCTGGGAGGGACTTTTTAGGTCCAGGTACTGATAGAAGTAGGGGGAATGGAGCCAAACAGGAAATGGGTAGATTCAGATTGGATGTTAGGAAGAAGTTTTACACCATGAGGGTGGTGAGACACTGGAACAGGTTGCCCAGGGAGGTGGTGGAAGCCTCATCCCTGGAGGTTTTTGCAGCCAGGCTGTGAGCAACCTGCTGTAGTGTGAGGTGTCCCTGCCCATGGCAGGAGGGTTGGAACTGGGTGATCCTTGAGGTCCCTTCCAAGCCTAACAATTCTATGATTCTATGATGAAGGGAAGTTAAGGGTTAATTGGTGTAACCACAGGGACTGGGAAAGTCCATCCCAAGAGGGATGCACAGGATATTGTAGTATTGTTTCCTTCATCTCTCTATGTAAGGAGCAGACTTTCTGACCAGCTGGCTCTCCCTCTCTCTCTGGGTGTGTGGCTTTTGCTTTTGCTTGCATCATGGGGGAGGTTTGGCTGGCTGGAGGATACCTTCTGCTGCATAGCTGAGCTCTAGCTCGGGGCCTAGCTGAGGCCTAATCTGGGGCCTGGCCAGGGGTCTAGGCCAGGGCCGATTCTGATTACAGCATCACAGAATGGTAGGGGCTGGAAGGGACCTCGAAAGCTCATCCAGTCCAACCCCCCTGCCAGAGCAGGGTCACTTAGAGCAGATCACACAGGAACACATCCAGGCAGGTCTTGAATATCTCCAGAGAGGAAGACTCCACAACCCCCTGGGCAGCCTGTTCCAGTCTTATGTCACCCTCACGGGGAAATAATTATTCCTCCTGTTTCCATGGAACTTCCTATGCCTCAGCTTCCACCATTGCCTCTTGTCCTGTCATTGGGCATCACCCAGCAGAGCCTGGCTCCAGCCTCTGGGCACTCACCCTTTACGTATTTTTAACATGAATGAGGTCACCCCTCAGGCTCCTCTCCAAGCTAAAGAGCTTCAGCTCCCTCAGTCTCTCCTCACAAGCAAGATGTTCCACTTCCTTCATCATTTTCATGGCTCTGTACTGGACTCTTTCAAGCAGTTCCCTCAGGTCCTTCCTGAACTATAGGGACCCAGAACTGGACACAATACTCCTGATGTGGCCTCACCAGGGCAGAGTAGAGAGGGAGGAGAACCTCTCTCGACCACTAACCACAGCCCTTCGAATATCACCCAGCATATCACTGGCCTTCTTGACCACAAGCACAATGTATTTATCCTTTTACTTCGGTGCCCTCTGTACTTTGTTTACTTTTTTACTTCTTTTTTACTTTTTATAAATATTATTTCTATTTACCTTCCAATTCATGTGAGTGCTTTTATTTACTCCTTTGGAGTAAAACACATTCTGTCCTCTGTCCAGAGCTGTTCCAGCTCAAACCAAGACAATGTTTTTCTCTGTTTCCCTGATTTCTCTTAAAGTGTTGCTAAAGAGCCAGGAGATGAGACATTTCCGCATGAGGCTCATGCATTTTCTCACTTTGCAGAAACTAATTTGGGGAGAAAATGATCAGATGTCTTTGATGACAGGACCTGTACTGCTGTTAGGCAGCTCTCTGAACGCAACAGAACAAGCTGCCCAGAAACGTTTTGGAGTCTCCTGAGCTCTGGAGACTTTCAAAACCTGCCTGGACACAGTCCTGTACAACCTGACCTGTGTTAGCAGGGGACTGGACTAGGTGATTTCCAGAGGTCCCTTCCAACCCCTGCCACTGAGTGACTGTATGACAAAAGCAAGCTGATCCAACTTGTTTTTCTATGTATCAAACAGCTGCATTTACTTAACCCACCTGGCATCTTCTCCCCTCCGTTTCCTCTCTCAGGACTTGTAGAGGATTGCTATCTTGTGGCAGAGTTTAGCTACTGCACTTGTTCTGCTTTTGGTTGCTTTTATTTTAGGCACAAATTCTGGATGTGTCAGAAGATTGAATCTTTAATTTGGAATGAGATAATAGTACAAGGGCCTAATCAGCCATCAAAAGGGAAACATAAAATAAAGATGAATTAAAGATTACCAGACTTGGGTATGGAATGGAATTTGGAATGGATTTGTATTCACTTTTGGCTGCCACCATTCCTGGTTTTATACAGGAGTATTAAAAAACACTTTACAATTGAAACTAGGAAATGTAGTTATTTATTTTTTACTAACGATTGCACTATTTAACTTTTAATGCATAAACAACCCAAAATTTTGCAGAAAATCATTACAGAATATTTAAAACCTGCAGAGAGCATCTGTGCTGGTTTGGGGCCAGACAGATCGTCTCTTGCCCCGAAAGGGACAAAACAATGAGACTCACACAAACGGATTGGAGAGTGATGGAAAGTTTAAATGGAAAAGCAATTGGTGAAGCTACAGAGAACTACAAGCTACAAAGCATAGTGACAAAGAGTATCCCAAAGCGTACAGAACCCCTCACAGAATTCCCAAAGCTTCCCAATCCTTCCCTTCTTCCCACCTGAGGGTAAACCCAAACCCCGCTGCTAGGCAAGTCTCAGGCTGGCCAGGTCTGAGACTGCCCCCCTCCATTCTCCTCCTGGCATTAGGCCTAGACAGGGCTAAGAGGCCTTGAGGATACTCCCCCGGCATTACCCGATAAGAGAGGACATCTCCCATGGGAGCAGAGAGGGAAGAAAGAGGAAGAGAATGACTCTGCAGATGGCCTTATAGGGCACAGGATTTATGGGTAGAAATACGCCGTTTCCTGTGTCCACCCCTGTGGGTGGGCACCCAGGACACCAGAGGTGTGTCTCATGCAGCAGTGGCAGGGGGCACCCAGCCTAAACTGCCACAGCATCTGTGAGTTTAGAAGAGGAGATGGAGAGTTTTCAATAATTATAGAATCATAGTATGCTCTAGGCTGGAAAAGACCTTAGAGATCATCTAATCCAACCTCACTGCCATGGACAGGGGTGCCTCTCAAAGTAGCCCAGGTTACTCAAGGCCCCATCCAACCTGGCCTTGAACATCTCCAAAGATGGGGCATTCACAACCTCTCTGGACAATCCATTCCAGAGTCTTGCCATCCTCTTAGTGAAGAATGTCTTCCTAAGATCCAATCTAAACCTATTCCCCTTCAATTTACATCCATTTCCCCTTGTGCTATTGGTGATCACTCTTGTCTTCTCCAGCCTTCCTGTAGGTTCCCTACAGGTATGGGAAGGCAATTATAAGATCCCCCCAGAGTCTTCTCTTCTCCAAGGTGAACAATCCCAATTCCCTTTGCCTATCCTCGTAGCAGAGGTGCTCCAGCCCCTGGATCATCTTTGTGGCCCTCTTCTGAATGTGTTCCAACAGATTTTGTCCCTCTCATGGTGGGGACACCAGAACTGGATGCAGTATTCAAGGTGAGGTCTTACAAGAGCAGAGTAAAGGGTCAGATTCACCTTTCTTGATCTGCTGGCCACACTCCTCCTGATGCATCCCAGGATGCAGTTGGCCTCTGGGCTGCATGAGCACACTGCCAGCTATCCCAGAAGTTTTCTTTTGTTTTGTTTTGTTTTTAGATTTGTCTGTTTAGAAGTTCAACTGTACAACAATGTTCCATTCTGGCAAAACAATGAGAACCCTGCATATAAGCTAAATAGCTTGAAAACAGTTTTCACCATGAAAGGCAGGTTTTTCTGCACAGGTTCTAGTGAACTCCAATGAACAGAATGCTGCCCTTATAGCTGTCAGCACATGGCTCTGATTCTGTGCAGAGTAAGCACTGCCTCACTCCAATATGCTTTTAATTTCCCCCCCTCTATAATATTCTACACAGCTGTAATTTAAATAATCTTTTGCTGGTGAGGCTAACACTTTAATATTATAAACACCATTTGTTTTCTAAGCATTATGATTAAAATTCACCCTCAGGGTTTGTTACAGATGATGAGAAATACTGATCTCAGATTTCTGATCTCTGTTAGTAAAACACACATGTCCAAAGAGACCTTCAAGGGTCCCTTCCAACCCAAAGCATTCTGTGACTGTTTTCAAGGCCTTATAGCACTAGGACAAGGGACAATGGTTTAAAGCTAGAGCAGGGTAGATTTAGACTGGACATTAGGAACAAGTTCTTTACTGTGAGGGTGGTGAGGGTTGCCCAGGGAGATGGTAGAGGCCCCATCCCTGGAGACATTCAAGGTCAGGCTTGATAGGGCTCTGAGCAACCTGCTCTAGTTGGGGGTGTCCCTGCTCACTGCAAAGGGGTTGGACAAGATGACCTTTAAAGATTCTTTTCAACTCAGTGCACTCTATGGTTGTATAATACTGATTGTAAGTGGGTGTCTTACAGAGTTTGCAGCCTGGGTTTCCAAGGGCAGTGTGTGGCAATGAGGTTTGTGATCACTGCATTTATTGATTGATTTATTCTGTTATTATTACAGAATCACAGAATCGTTTCGGTTGGAAACACACTTTAAAATCATCCAGACCAACCATTCTCTAATTCTTCCAAAGCTGGTGCTAAACCATGTCCCTCAGCACCTTTGCAACACCTCCAGGGATGGGAATTCATCCACTTCCCTTGGCAGCCTGTTCCAGTGTTTGAGAACCTTTGAAGTCAAGAAGTCTCTTCTGAGATCCAAGCTAAGCCTCTCCTGATGTACCTTGAGGCCACTTCCTTTTGTCCTATCACCTATCTCCCTAACTGGAAGAGAGTGACCCTCACCTCACTCCAACTTCCTTTCAGGATGTTGTAGAGAGCAAATTTTCTTTCCAAGAAGCCAGGCTTCTGCTGATTTTCAGCAAAACTTAAACTTAATGGCATTAAATAAGACTGGACGTGAGGAAGAAGTTCTTCCCCATGAGAGTGGTGAGAGCCTGGAATGGGTTGTCCAGGGAGGTGGTTGAGGCCCCATCCCTGGAGGTGTTTAAGGCCAGCCTGGATGAAGCTCTAGCCAGCCTGATCTAGTGCGGGGTGTCCTTGCCCATGGCAGGGGGTTGGAACTAGATGATCCTTGTGGTGCCTTCCAACCCTGACTGATTCTATGATTCTATTAAATTTGATTATTTATTTATTTATTTATTTTTATTTCCCTTCTTTCCCCATCTCCTCTCAGGTTAGGACTGATAGTGTAAATATTTTATCTTACCCTTTTATAATGCAAACAATTTTAGACCAAAATTCAAGTGTTAGGGAGAAAATGTGTTTATGTTTTACAGGGTTAATGAAGGAACAGCTCTTGTGTTGACTCAAAGGTAACAATCAGAGTCAGGTATAAGATAGCCATAGAATTAATAAACAAGAATCATTCTGCATGTGAAAGGTATGAAGCCTGATTTATGGTGCAGTGCTCTGTAATCAGCTCTTGCTGAAAGCATGACAAAGACTTGTGGAAAGCAGTGCATTTTAATGAATGTTTTAGAGGAAATAAACACAGGCACTTTCTGGAAGGACGTTTGGTCATTTCTTTCAGTTTATCTTTTTCATTACTAAAATTAGTAATAGTGCTTCTGGTGGTGAAGCTTGTGCAACACTCCACATAACACATCCTGATGTACTGTGTGATCATGCACACACAGAATTCTCAGGCTGTTGGAATTAATACAGAATCAGAGAATTGTTTGGGTTCAATTCCAACCATCAACCCAACATCACAATGCCCACTCAACTATGCCCGGAAGTGCCATGTCTGCATGTTTTTGGAACACCTCCAGGGATGGTGACTCCACCCCCTCCCTGGGCAGCCTGTTCTAATGCCTGACCACTCTAGCAGCAAAGAAATTTTTCCTTATCTCCAACCTAAACCTCTCCTTTTCAATTTCAAGCCATTTCCTCTCATTCTGTCACCTGATACAAAGGAGAAGAGACCAAGCTCCACCTCACTGCAACCTCCTTTCAGGGAGTTATAGAGAGCAGCATATCTGTACAGTTGAGTGAAGTCATTGGGGTTTTAAGGATAGAGACTCTGCTCCAACATGAATTTGTGAAAGAAATTATAACTGAAAAATAGATTGGTGCTCCTCTCCTTTCTAATCCTTCTCATCCTTTTCTTCACTTTGGAATTTCAGGGGCTTGAGCCCAGGATGACACTGGTTGATGATCAGCATCTTCTGTAATCTGATTATCAGAGCAGGATCTATAAAAAATACTCTGGCAGTTTTATTTAGTAGGGAGCTGGCAGGACTTACACCAATGTGTATCTGTTTGTCATGCCTGTGCTCAGTGTTACAAACATGTCAAAGATGAAAGGTTCAGGAAGTTTAATGCTTCTTGATATGGAATAAAGCTACAATTGGGTAGATTTAGACTGGACATTAGGAAAAAAAGAATTCACAGCAAGAGTGGTCAGGCATTGGATGTGCTGCCCAGGGAGGTGGTTGAGTCACCAACCTTGAATGTGTTTAAAGGTCATTTAGACGTGGTGCTTGGGAATATGGTTTAGGGGTGAACTTTGTAGAGTTATCAGTTGGACTTGGTGATCCTGAGGGTCTTTTCCAACCTGAATGTTTCTGTGATTCTGTGATATGAAAGGAAGATTTTGAAAGGATCCCTGCAAGAACAAAGCAACTGTTCCAATGATACTCTTGGGATTTGTGTTAATGGTTAAGATGGGCATATAGTTCAGCTTTAAAAACTGCTGCCCCTTTTTGCAGTAAAAGAGGAGGAAATCAGATTCTGAATAATGTGTAGATGCAACTTTCTGACTTGGTATTGAATTTCCAACACAACAGCAACAGGATTTCTGTCCTTGAATTGTACGTTTTCCTACAGAAATGCCTGGGTTTGCTACTCCACTGCCTTGTCATTTGTAAGTAGGGAAAAGTAAGTAGGGAAGTAAGTAGGGAAAAGCTCCAAATAAAAATATCTGCTGTAGCTGGTAAATAAACACAGCTAGAGCCACACCAGTGATGAAAAAGTAGGCTCTGCACATAGCTGTGCCTTTCTGCATTCCTTAAACTACTGCTGAATTTCTGGATTCCCAAGTAGCCTTTGGGAGTAAGCTGCAAACCTCCTCCTGAATGGGAGCCTGTCCCCACCAGAGTCAGCTGTTTGTCTTGGAGGGGAAAATTGTCTGTTAGAATCATAGAATTGTCAGGGTTAGACAGGACCTCAAGATTCATGTAGTTCCAACCCCCCTGCCATGGGCAGGGACAACTCACGCTACATCAGGTTGCTCACAGCCATATCCAGCCATATAACAACCTTCAAGGATGAGGCTTCCACCACCTCCCTGGGCAACCTGTTCCAGTGTCTCACCACCCTCATGGTGTAAAACTTCTTCCTAACATCCAATCTGAATCTACCCATTTCCTGTTTGGCTCCATTCCCCCTACTTCTATCAGTACCTGGACCTAAAAAGTCCCTCCCAGCTTTCTTGTAGCCCCCTTCAGATACTGGAAGGCCACAAGAAGGTCTCCTTGGAGCCTTCTCCTCTTCAGACTGCACAACCCCAACTCTCTCAGTCTGTCTCCATAGCAGAGGTGCTCCAGCCCTCTGATGATCTTCGTGGCCCTTCTCTGGATACGCTCTGGACAAGCTGAAGCACTGAAGCAGTGGATTTCAGTACAAGGGATGAACAGAAGCTTTTCAATTTTCAGTCTTTCTGCTGGGAATTGCAACTTCATCTTGTGAGGGACAGAGTTACAACTTTGAATTTTCATCTGTTCACAGGAAAATTTTCTTTACTAATCGTATGAGGAGAGCACTTTATTTCTGCAGATATTTTTGTCATGCTACAGTTAAGAAAAAGTCTCACAAGAGATTTGGTAGATTGATTTGTTGGTTTAACTGGGGAGTTAGAACTTTTCTGTGAGCTGCAGCATGATGGAGTAACTGCTGGTATGTTTCCTTAGGTAGATTCTTTTCTCAGTTTGAAGTAAATGAAAGAGAAAAGCTAAAAAAAAAAAAAAAGAAATAATAGCTGTATCCTGGGTTGTTTCATTTATTTCACAAAGATGAACTGGTTTGGATATATCAAGGTAAATTTGAAACTTAATGGCAAGTTTATGTCCTTTTGTGCTTTATTTCTTGTCCAGAATTAATAACTTCCCCTTGTTTTCCCCCAAAGCCTGTACTGCACTTAAAGAACATCTTGATCTATTTTGTTTTAAACCCCACATATATTAAACATTTCATCTGGTAAGTGTGAGTGGGGCTATCAATCCACTTGTGGCTTCTTCATGATCCCAAAGACCACCAAGTGGAAAGTGACAGAGAATGGCAATCAGCTTCTCTACTAATTAACCTAGTTAATGTTACTGGGACTGTCCTAAAGCCACTCTGCAGGTGTGGAAGTAAAGGCTAAGCTGAGTCCATCCAATAGTGGGTATTGCAGAGAATAGCTATGGATTTGTCAGCCTGCACCCAGATCAAAGTGCTGACACAGCTGATGTGTTCTAGGTGGAGGAAGCGCTGGAAGCTGTGAAAAATGCAACAAATGAGCAAGATTTAGCCAATCGCTTTAAGGAGTTTGGGAAGGAGATGGTGAAACTCAACTATGTGGCTGCCAGAAGACAACAGGTGAGTGCATTTTAAAGCAGTGATTAAAAAAGGTAGTCTTGGTACTTAAGGTCTTGCCTTTTTATGTCCAAATGTGATTTAGAATGCACTGTAAGTAATTAACATGTCATGGTCCATCATTTAATCACCTTGATTTGCTTTCAATAGGAAGAAATTTTTCAAAAGTACAGTTTGTTGTAAGGATATTTTCCAAGTGACTTCACAGAATGGTTTGGGCTTGAAAGAGACCTTAAAGATCATCAAATTCCAAGCCCCCTGCCATGGGCAGGGACACCTTCCACTAGACCAGGTTGCTCAAGGCCTCATCCAACCTGGCCTTGAACACCTCCAGGGAAAGGGCATCCACAACCTCCCTGGGCAACCTGTTCCAGTGTTTAATCCCCCTCACTGGAAAGAATTTCTTCCTAATTTCCAATCTAAATCTGCCCTCCTGGTTTCTGTACCAGACAGTGCTGGTTTTATTATACCATGCTGTTGCACTCAGCAGTTTGGCTTCATACAATCACAGAATGGGTTGGGTTGGAAGGGACCTTAAAGATCATACAGTTCTAAGCCCCCTGCCATGGGCAGGGTCACCTTCCAGTAGACCAGGTTGATCAAGACCCCATCCAGCCTGGCCTTGAACACTTGCAGGTGGCCTTCTTGGCCACCTGGGCACACACATTGGCTCATCTTCCCCTGAGTATCAATCGGCACCCATAGGTCCTTTTCCAGCAGGCAGTTTCCAGCCACTCTGCCCCATGCCTGGAGCATGCATAGGGTTGTTGTGGCCCAAGTGCAGGATCTGGCACCTGGTTTTGTTAAACCTCATACAGCTGACCTTGGCCTATCGATCCAGGCTGCCCAGATCCCTCTGCAGTGCTTTCCTATCCTCAAGCAGTTCAACACTCCCACCCAATTTAGTGTAATCTGCACGTTTACTGAGGGTACACTCAATTCCCTCCCTCAGATAATGATAAATATGCTATATTTAAACCTCTTTGGTCAGAGGTTTAAAACAGAAGTTATAATATCTTGTTATTCTTCATGAATATCATAGGATTACCTCACTTAATGTTTGAAAAGCTTTCATGGACTGTGAGAGTAATTTGGAATATATTACAGAAATTCTCTGTGGGTTTTTGGGTTCTGTGATAAGAAGGTATTGTGAGCTGAGTGTAACAGCCAAGAGCTACACAGAAGGAAAGAACCTTCTTACAGAACCATGGAATCATTTTGGTTGGAAGAGACTTCTAAGATCAAGTCCAACCTTCAACTTAAGTCCACCGTGACCATTAAACCATGTCCCCAAGTGCCATGTCTACATGTTTCTTGAACACCTCCAAGGATTGTGACTCTACCACCTCCCTGGAAAGCCTGTTCCAATTCCTGACAACTCTTGCAGGAAAGACATTGCTCCTGACATCCAACATAAGCTCCCCTGGCACAATTTCAGATCATTTCCTCTCATTCCATCACCTGATGGAATACCTAGGCAGAAGAGACCAACCCCCACCTCATTCCAACCTCCTTTCAGGGAGTTGTAGAGAGCAGTGAACTCTCCCCTCAGCCTCCCTTAGGCTGAACAATCCCAGCTCCCTCAGCTGCTCCTCACCAGCCCTGTTCTCCAGACCCTTCACCAGCTTTATGGCCCTTCTTGGAACCCACTCCAGCACCTCAATGAGTGAGGGGCCCAAAACTGAAGCCAGTGTTGGAGGTGTGGCCTCACCAGTCTTGGGTACAGGGGAACAATCGCTTCCCTGGTCCTGCTGGTCACATTTTTGCTGATCCAGGCCAGGATGCTCTTGGCCTTCTTGTCCACCTGGGCACACACTGGCTCATGTTCAGCCAGCTGCAGCCAACACCCCCAGGTCCTTTTCTGCCAGGTGACTTTTCAACCACTCTGCCCTAAGCCTGGAATGTCTCATGGGACTGTTAATCAGGACACAGGGTTGTTAATTCTTGGGCAGGAAGTAGATTTCTTTCTGTGATTTATGGGAGATTCTGTGACTGGCTCCATCTCCGCAGAGGCACTGGATGGACTTTATGCAGAGACACCAAAGCTGTGTAGGTAATGCATGCTGACACAAACCCTTTCATTCACACCTCTAAAACTGCATGTTTCCATACAGGAACTGAAAGATCCTCACTGCAGGGATGAAATGGCTGCAGCTCGAGGTGCTCTGAAGAAGAATGCCACCATGCTGTATACTGCATCCCAGGCCTTTCTCCGTCACCCTGACGTTGCAGCCACCAGAGCCAACAGAGACTATGTCTTCAAGCAAGTGCAGGAAGCAATTGCTGGCATCTCCAACGCTGCCCAGGCCACCTCACCCACTGATGAGAACAAGGGGCACACTGGCATAGGGGAGCTTGCTGCTGCATTAAATGAGTTTGATGTAAGTACCAGGAACCTATGGAAAAGGAAGTGTTTCTCCATGCAGTCTGCAGTGCTTTTAACTAAGTGGGTCTTGAACGGGACCCAAATTGCCATTTTCATTCAGGTCCATTTCCTCAGACTGCAGAGGCAAAGTGCAGACATTGATTTGTGTTAGCTTTAATGAGGAATAGTTGTTTGCTGCTAATGGACCTGAATTATAAAGAGTTATTTGTGCTGCTGTGATAGAGAGAAGGAAGCCCTCTTTTGCTCTGATGTCCTTGAAAAATATACCTACATGACTCTAAGTAATGCAAAGTCTGATTAATCTGGCAGTTTAGCTCTGTGAACAAGATCTCTAATTTGTTGAATGGTAAAGTCAGGAAGTCATGACAGTAAAACAGAGATGGTGATGGAGCTGAGCATCCCGGAAACATTAACATTCAGCTTGAGTCAGGAATTATGTTAATCAGAGAGATGGAAAAGCATCTTTTTTCAAACACATCATCTCAGCTGCAGGCAAAGGACTGCAGCTTCTCTCCAGAGATAACTAGTTACACTTAAGAAAATTTCCTAACAGCTAATTGTTTCACTGTTAATTTCATTGCCATTCTTATAGAGTGATTTCTGCCCTCCCTCCCCCGTATTGTGCAGTTGAGAAGTGTTCTTTGGAAACGTGGAGGAGGGGGGAATAATTGCAGACAGGTTCTGAACATGTTTCTTCATTTCCCATTCTGACTTTGGGTAGAGGTTTGTTGAAATTGTTATTGGGGAATGGTGTCCTTTTTGCTTTGATTGATACATGAGATTAAAATACAAGCATCTGTCACACACGGTCAGGAGCTACTCTATCCTGCTGTTTTTAAAGCTGCAAGTGGAGATGTAGTGCAGGTGGTTGTGTTGGCCTGAGCATCTCTTCTGTATCTGTGGCTTACTGTCATTGGGTCTACTCTGGAGGTGATAGTAGAAGGGGTAAACATTATAGAATCAAAGAAGTTCAAGTACTTAGATATTGAGAAAGGAAAGAGAATGAACAAAAGGGGGATGGGGATAGCAGAAAATCATTGAATGGTAGGATTGGAAGGGATTCCTGGAGATCATAGAGTCCAACCTCCATGCCAAAGCAGGATCACCTAGGGCAGGTCACAGAGGAATTCATCCAGGTGGGGCTTGAAAGTCTTCGGAGGAGACTCCACAACCCCTCTGGGCAGCCTGCTCTTGGGCTCCAGCACAATCACAGTATCCTGATGTTGAGGTGGAACCTCCTGTGTTCCAGTTTATGTCCATTGTCCCTTGTCCTATCACAGGGTGGCAGTGAAAAGAGCCTGGCTCCTTCTTCTTGAAATCCACCCTTCAGATACTTGTAAACATCAATAAGATCTCCTCTCAGTCTTCTCCAGGCTAAACAGCCCCAGGGGTCTCAGCCTTTCCTCATCACACAGATGTTCCAGTCTCTTCATCATCCTTTTAGCCTCTGTTGGACACTCTCTAGTATATCCCTGTCCCTCTTGAACTGGGGAGCCCAAAACTGCACCTGGTACTCCAGATGTGGTCTCACCAGAGCAGAGGCACAGGAGATCCTCCCTTGACCTAACAGCCACGCTCCTCTTATTGCATCCTGTGATGTCATTGGCCTTCTTGGCTACAAGGGCACATTGCTGTCTCATGGATAACTAATTTCTTGTCCACCAAGACTCCAAGGTCCTTATCCATGGAGCTGCTTTCCAGCAGGTCAATCTCTAACCTATACTGGTGCATGGTGGTGTTCCTCCCCAGCTGCAGGACTCTATGCTTATTCTTGTTGAACCTCATTAGGTTCCCCTTTGCCCAGCCCTCCAGTCTGTCCAGTCTGTGTGGGTAGGTGTTGGAAGAGACAAGCCAAGAGAGTAAAACCATTCAGAACTGCTGCAGGGCCCAGAGTTGTCTCTTTAGTATCTGTATTTCTGGATCTACATATCTTCCTGTTAAATTATTGTGAGTCAAGAGTTAAGGAATTCTGTGTAGATTTCAGGGTCTTCTAAGCTGACAGGTGCCTTACTGGTGAGACCCTGAGGATAACACCTCTGTTTGCTCTGATTGTGCTCTGGCTTTTGTGGGGAACTTTGCATGTTGTGGAGAGCAGAGGTTTGACAAACACCACCAGCCAACATGTGACAGCTCAGTCCCAAACTGATGATGCTGCTCTCTGGAAAAGGCTGTGGCTCAGTGCAGAGAGGGTCGTTGTGTTTACTGCAAGTAAATCTAGTGAAGACTATGCCAGACATCTGAGCTTGTCCTGTGCCTCTTTGTGAGGATCTTTGTTCATCATTTCTCTCCTCAGGTAAAGTCTTTTTCACTCTAGGTGATGCTGAAGCATCAGGAACGCGTGTGTGAGAGGGCTATCCATAGCACCTTGTTCTGCTCACAGTTAGGTGTGGAGGACCAGCCTGTCTCTGGAGAATTTTCTTTTTCTTATTTTGAGAGAATAAATGGAAATTGTGCTCTGACTTACTGGCAATACAAAGATGGAAACGATTGCTTTACCTACTTTCTAACAATGTTGCCTCTTCTGCCTCTCTGCTAAGCTGCTGAATGAGATTGAGTCACACCAAATTTTACCACAGACTGGACATTTCCTAAACTCTGAAATTTAGTGTTTGGATCTAGTCCTTGCTCACTGCAGGGGGAGAGGGAGTTGGACAAGATGGTCTTTGAGAGTGCCTTCCAACCCGATGTAATCTGTGAACTGTGATGATGGGGTGATTGTGAATTTACCCTCATGTTTTCCAAGCAATTAAAATTACAGGAGTAGTGAAACTATGTCATGGGTAAAAAGGTGTTGGAGGAAAAAAGGTTTGATTTTTATAGTGGCAGTATATTACTTCAGTAAAAAGTTTATCTTTTCAGTGAAAAAGATTTTATAGTATATTCATTTTGCATTATCAGTCATTTTTGAGATCAATATGTATTTGGTATGAAGTACCTACTAAACCTTGCATGATATGAGAAGATAATTCTTCTATATTATAAAAAGTGTAGGTTTTATCCATCACATTTAGCACTTCTTAGTCTTCTATATTTCAAATTTCAGAGTCAAAGTTCTGTGGCTCAGTGCTTCAAATAACTCCAGTGTAAATCATCTGAATAATTTCTTATTCAGAATATCATCACCTGTAGTGTAAATTCTAATTCTGCCTATTTGAAGCTCTAATAATAACTCTACCTTATTTGAAGCTCTTCAGATGTTGTGTTTAAATAGGTTAATTGTCACCTGTATAAAGTCACCTGAGAGCAGGAAAGAAATGGAAAATAGAATTTATTGCTTCAGAGAATTCCTGTAGAAGTAAGGAGAGTTCATGGATCTGTTTCTCATTAGATTTGCTGCTTTAAAGTACTGGTTAAAGTCGATGGATTACAAAAGTATGTGCTTAATGCCTTGAGATTTGGCCTGTAGCTTAAATGTTCCTGCTTTCATTTTGGATCATTGAAATCCAGATCATAGAATCAGAATAGTAGGGCTTGGAAGGGGCCTCTGGAGGTCATTGAGTCCAACCCCCCCCAGCCAAGGTAGGATCACCTAGGGCAGGTCACAGATATTCCTGGGTTTATTAGTAAAGTTATTAGTAAATTTAGTGTATGTTTTATGCTCATTAAATATTTCTGGGTTCTTACTGAAGCCAAGGTTGCACCTTTTACCTCTCCTCTCTACACTTACCTAAATTTATTCAAGTTACTTAGAGAACTTAGGAAGAACTTGTTTTGAATTCTGAAAATACCCTGTTTTCACTCAGGAAATGATGGTTTTGTTCTGGTAAGGTCTCAGAAATGATGGTCTTGTTCTAGCAGGATCTCAGAAATGATGGTTTTGTTCTGGTAGAGTCTGGGAAATTATAGTTTTGTTCTGGTAGGGTCTCAGAAATGATGAGTTTGTTCTGGTAAGGTCTCAGAAATGATGGGTTTGTTCTGGTAAGGTCTCAGAAACGGTGATTTTGTTCTGCTAAGGTCTCAGCCATTCAGATTATCAAGGTATTGCTTTGTTGCCACTTGTTGAGTGTTGTGGGGTTGATTCCTCCAGTACCCTCTATGGTCTCCCCACAGCCATCACAGTGTGTATCAGAGAACTAGCCAGGCAAATAAAAATACAGTAAAATTATTACATGTGTGGAAATTAAAACTTCAGGGCCAGGCTGGATGAGGCCTTGACCTAGTGGAGGGTGTCCCTGCCCATGGCAGGGGGTTTGGAATTAGATGATCTTCAAGGTCCCTGCCAACCCAAACCATTCTATGATTCTATAAATTGAGAAGGACCAGGAAATCTGTGTCAGAATACAACTGAGGTGAAAATAAATGGTATTTGCATTCTGCTGTGGGGCTGGCAACTGGAAAGAGATATAAATATCTATGGGATGTGGATATAAAAATATATCAGTGTGGGTATGGATGATGGGATAGATGCAGGGCTGCAGGCAAGTAGGTGGGGGACATGATAGAATGGAGAGGGGGCAGTGACAGACAGAAATAGTATTTGCTGGGCAGTGGGGATCTCTGCTGAGGAGGAGAATGCTTTCAAAGTATGGATTGAGATTGTGATGTCTTAGTTTCTAGAATTGTGACTGTGTCAGTGGGATGTGCTGACAGCACTTCAGAAGTGCTAACCACTGCAGAAATCCACATTTTAAGGTTTCAAACAAGGCACCCTAAAATACTTCACATTTTTAAGCTAACTGCATCGTGATGCTTCCAAAGCAGGGAGAACCCTTTGGCACTTTCTGCGTTCCTCAGATCTCCCCTGAGATCACACCTTGGTCAGTTTTCAGATGAAGAACATAATGAGCAGCAGCACCAAGTTGTGTTTTGCAGCATACCTAAAGACTTTACCTGTTTGCAGATGAATGTTTGAGGATGCTGACCTGACCTGTCAAGAGACAGAAAAGCAGAGTAAATTTTCAAGTCCTGATGATGCTAAGGGGCCAAACAAGCTTTTTCTTTCACATCATTGCTGCACTTTCCTGACACTACAACCTCATCTGTGTGTTACTTTTTAGTGTTTATTGTTTTGGTGTTTTTGGTGGTGGTTTGTTTTTTTTCCCCTTACAGCTTCCATGCAGAATGGAATTGGTGTAGCAGCACAAAACTCAGCTGAATTTAGGCTGAGGGCTCTGTGCAGCTTGATCTAGTTGAGGATGTCCTGCTTGCTGCAGAGGGGGTTGGACTGGATGACCTTTAGAGATCCCTCCCAACCCAAACCATTCTGTGGTTCTATGACAGATTCAGAGTAGACAGAGGAAGAAATGTTTTACACTGAGGATGGTGAGACACTGGCACAGGTTGCCCAGAAAGGTTGTAGATGCTTCACCCCCGGAAACATTTCAGGTCAGGTTGGTTGGGGCTCTGAGCAACCTGTTGTAGTTGCAGATGTCCCTGTTGCCTGCAGTGGGGTTGGACTGGGTGAGCTTTAATGGTCCCTTCCAGTTCAAACCATTCTATGGTTCTAACCATCTAACCATCATCTGTTTCAGAAGTTCATATTACTTTTAATCTGAGTGGTTGGTTTATGATGTTTTATGGTTGATGTTTTGCTTGTGCTTGTGGATGCATGGGAACGTGTGCATGCATGTGGCTGTGGAGATGTCAGCTCCAGAGCAGGACAGCACTGACAGTGACAGGGTTTTGGTATCAAATGCATAGCAGAAATGTGATCTCTGCGAAAGGAAGCACCTTTTGGGAGCAGTTAGAATCTTGTTACCTTGATTCCCCTTCAGCAGTGGGAATGCTGCTGCTTGTCTGTATGTGCTGTATGAGAGCTCCATCTAGTGGGGCTAGGAACTGGGTTTTGGGTTTATTTTTTAATTATTTTTTTTCCCACTGAAATGTAGAATTTGAAAGATTTAGCAATCACAGATTCTGTTTGTAAATGTAGCCATATCACATAGCAACCACTTCTTGTGATGGAAGGAAAAGCATTGTCCAGACACACCAAGTGCTCTGTGTCTTCCTGTCAAATACATTCAACAGGTTTGTAGTGGCACAGCAACCAGTTTGTTAGCACAGGAGATTATGTTGTGAACCCTCAGCCAAACACCGAGGCATAGAATCATAGAATGGTCTGAGTTGGAAGGGACCTTCAAAGGTCATCCAGTCCAAGCCCCTTGCAGTCAGCAGGGACATCCTCAACCAGATCAGGTTGCCCAGAGCCCTGTCCAGCCTCGCCTTGAATATCTCCAGGGTTGGGGCCCCAACCACCTCCCTGGGCAACCTGTTCCAGTGTTCCACCACCCTCATAGTAAAGGACTTGATCCTCACATCCAAACTATATCTGCTCTTCTCCAGCTTAAAGCTATTGCCCCTGGTCCTGTCCCTGCAGGCCTTTGCAAACAGTCTCTCTCCATCCTTCCTGTAGCCCCCTTCAGGTACTGGCAGGCTGCTATTAGGTCTCCCTGGAGCCTTCTCTTCTGCAGGGTGAACACTCCCAGCTCCCTCAGCCTGTCCCCATAGCAGAGGTGCTCCAACCCCCTGAGCATTTTCATGATCTTCCTCTGCCCCTGCTCTATCACCTCCATGTCTTTCCTGTGTTGAGGGCTCCAGACCTGGATGCAGCACTCCAAGTGAAGTCTCACCAGAGCAAAGTAGCAGAATCACCTCACTCAATCTGCTGGTCACAGACACATACATGCAGCACACTTAAAAAAAATCAAATTGTAATTTCTATAAAGAATTATGTTTTCTAAAGCAATAAAATTATTCCATTTTTATTGAATTTATTGCAGGTTGCTTATTTCATTATGAATATCTAAGCTATCAAATTCAAAATACTTTAAACTTTGTTAAGTCACATGTAATAGCTCAAAGCCCTACAAATTCCCCAATTAGACTACATTTGGTACTCTTTTGAGTATTTTAGCACCTCTGAGATGCTTATATAGCTTACAGGTGGTATGTGAACACCACTACCTCAGGGGAACAACATCTCCATTTATATAGAGAATGGAGCTAGGAGAGGAGTGCTGAGGGCTGTGGAGGGGGGGCAGAGGAGGGGCTGTTGCTTCCCTACTCTTGGCTGTGTGCTTCTACCTGAGTGTGATATTCATTGAACTGCTATGAATTGGAGGTCTTGGTCTCTTCTTCCTAGTGACAGGATGAGAGGAAACAGCCTCAAGTTGCATCAGGGGAGGCTTAGATTGGATATAAGAAACTTATCATAGAATCATAGAATCAACCAGGTTGGAAGAGACCTCCAAGATCATCCAGTTCAACCTGTCACCCAGCCTTAAGTAATCAACTAGACCATGGCACTAAATGCCTCATCCAGGCTTCTCTTGAACATCCCCAGTGATGGTGACTCCCCCACCTCCCTGGGCAGCACATTCCAATGGGCAATCTCTCTGTGAAGAACTTCCTCCAAATATCCAGCTTATACCTCCCCTGGCACAGCTTGGAACTGTATCCTCTTGTTCTGCTGCTGGTTGCCTGGGAGAAGAGCCCAACCCCCACCTGGCTACAACCTCCCTTCAGGTAGTTGTAGAGAGCAATGAGGTCTGCCCTGAGCCTCCTCTTCACCAGGCTAAACACCCCCAGCTCCCTCAGCCTCTCCTCATAGGGTTTGTGTTCCAGGCCCCTCATGACCTTCATTGCCCTTCTCTGGACACATTCCAGTACCTCAACATCTCTCTTGAATTGAGGAGCCGAGGATTCTCAAACACTGGCACAGGCTGCCCAGGGAGGTGGTTGAACTCCCATCCCTGGAGGTGTTTCAAAGAGGTAGAGATGTGGTGCTGAGGGACACGGTTTAGCTCCAGCCTTGGTAGAGTTAGAGAATGTGACTGGATGCTCTTAAAGGGCTTTTCCAACTAAAACAATTCTGTGATTCTAGGAGTTGAGTCATCCCACTGCCCCAGAAGGAAAGACAGTCACTTATTTCTCTAAATTAGTTCTCTGATCTGTAACACATCAGACCTCCTCAAAAGCAGTGTGGCACTGTCCTTGTTGCTTCATTCAGCAGCTGTGTGGTGTGTTGCTGGACCGCAGCATGGGGACAGGTAGAAACATTTGTTTTACCCCCAAACAGCCTTGTTAGTGCTTTGGGGCATGCTGACAAACATACATAACCCAAACCTGTGAGCACAGGGCATTTGTTTTCATAGCAGTGCAGGCACCTGTCACAGAAATACATTGCATACTTTTATTTAGACACTCTTGTCTCCCAAGTTGTTCTGGAAACCTGAGTCCCTCAGAATATTTTGTGCATCTTCTTACACAGAGGCAGTTCTTCATGCTGTCATGTGGTTGTGCCATTGCTTATCTAAGATAGCTATCAACTTGACTTTTTAATGCCATTTGTCACTGTGGTTTCTGTTCCTTCTTCTGACATATTATTCACTTTGAAGTGACGTTTGCCTTAAAAAATTGTATTTTCATTGTGCTGAATTGCTGAGAAGCATGTTTGCAAAAGGTCTCTGCCCTGAAGGTTTAACAGTTGAAATAGATGAATTATTAAAAGTGGAGAAAGAGAGGGAAAGAGCTATAATTTTCTAGAATCACACTACAATATTCTCCCCAGGGAGCCTCATGAATGAATCCACATCCCTGGAGATTTCAAAGAGGCAGAGGTCTGGTGCTGGGAGTGGTGAAATACTGGAACAGGCTACCCAGGGAAGTGGTTGAGGCCCCGTGCCTGGAGGCGTTCAAGATCGGACTTGATGTGGCCCTGGACGTCCTGATCTAGTTGGAGGTGTCCCTGCTGACTGCAGGGGAGTTGGACAAGATGACCTTTGATTCTTGAATTCTATAATGTTTTAACTGGTTAAAAAAGGTTTTTAGGTTGGGGTTTTTTTTGTTATTGTTGTTGTTGGGTGGGGGTTTTCTTTGTTTTTCTTTGTTTAGAAGGTGATATTTGAGGGTCCCTTCCAACCCAATGCAATCTGTAAATCTGTTGGAGCACCTGTCTTATGAAGACAGGTTGAAAGATTTGGGACTGTTCAGCCTGGAGAGGAGAAGGCTCTGGGGAGACTTTAGAAGTGCATTTCAATATCTGAAGGGGACCTACAGGAAAGCTGGGGAGAGACCCTTTAGAACAGGCTGTGGTGATAGGACAAGGAGCAATGGTTTGAAACTGGAGCAGAGCAGATTTAGGTTGGACACAAGGAGGAATGTAATATACCTAAATATAATGTACTATGCTTAAATATAGTGTAATGTACTTAAATATAATATAATATACTTAAATATAATATACTTTAATATAATACACTATACTAAATATAGTGAACTTGAATATAATTTAATATACTTAAATAAGATCATTACAAGTTTAACAGTCTTCAGATAAGTTGCTGATTATACTAAAAGTGATTTTCTTGGACTTTGTTTCAGCAACCAGAGCCAGAATTATGCATGTTCCTAGCAAAGATAGCATTTAATCTATCTGAAGTTGTAAAAAGGCTTGACACACTTAATTAGAAGGCCTGAATTATGGTGCTAGTCTTTGATTTATGACTTTAATGTTAGTTAACTAATTAGAAATGGAAAATGTTCCCATTCATTTCTGCTCATCGTTCATTAACTGGCTGTAAAGCAGGGCTGGAGACTTGATACTTTGAGGAAATTTATTGAAGTTGGATTTCCTGGCAACCATTTTTTTTTCTTTCAGCTTCCAAGAGCACTTTATTTCCTTGCTGACATAATGCTCACATACGTGTAAGAACTTTGTGCATGTCAATAACATAGTCTGAAGGTGTGTTTCAATACTAAACTTTGAAAGGGAGTAAAGCCTTCCAGAACTGAAACCCAGGAAGTGTCTTTGGGAACAGAATGTTGAGAGCTGTCATGTAGCAGGTTCTTATCCTCATTCCTTTTCACAAAGCTCAAAAACCTGTTGTCCTTCTGAGAGATTTGAGAAATGTTTACAGTTTAAAATGAACATCTAAAATATAATTTATTTATGACTACTGATGAGAAAGTAACTGCATCTTTATTGATTGCATTCTAAACAAAGTGTAGTTGTTCTGTTTCTTTCCTTAGAATCTTGTCCAAAGAAAGCCAACACAGCTGGTGAAGGGTCTGGAGAACAGGGCTGGTGAGGAGCTGCTGAGGGAACTGAGGTTGTTTCCTGAGGGAAAAGGAGGTTGAGGGGAAACCTTGCATTTTGTCTGAAAGGAAGTTGGAGCAAGGCAGGTCTGATCTTTTGTCCCAGACAACAAGTGATAGGAGATGGCCTCAAGTTGCTGGGGAGAGGTTTAGGTTGGACACCTTGAGTTTTAGTTTTGGGAGCTGCAGTATAAGAGAGATATTGGGGTGCTGGAACATGTTCAGAGAAAGGCAACAAAGCTGGTGAAGGGTCTGGAGAACGGGGCTGGTGAGGAGCAGCTGAGGGAAGTGGGGAGAAAAGGAGACTGAGGGGAGACCTCAGTGCTCTCTGTAACTCCCTGAAAGGAGGTTGGAATGAGGTAGGGATTTGTTTCTTCTCACAAGTCATAACTGATAGGACAAGAGGAAATAGCATCAAGTTACACCAGGGGAGGTTTAGGTTGGTTATTAGAAGAAACTTCTTAAAGGCTGGAAAAGGCTTCCCAGAGAGGTGATGCTCAAGGCTATTGCTTAGCAGGGGCCCTGGTAGAGTTAGATAATGGTTGGACTTGATGATCTTAAAAGTCTTTTCCAGTCACAGAGATTTTGGGAAATCTTTCGATTGAGAATGAGGTTTGCTCCAAGCAGAACACCTTGGCTATTGGAAATCCTCCAGTCTCTAGTGAGGGCTTCTTGCTGTCTTTGTTATGACCATTTTTATGCTAATTTGAAAACAAACAAACAAACAAATCCCCCCAAACGAACAGCCCAAACAATCAAACAACAATAAAACCCCACTACTACCACCAAAAAAACCTCCGCAACCCCCCCCAAAAAAACTCAGAAAAACCCAATCCAACCCAAACACACCATGACCATTAACATGACCATTCTATGGTCATTTATTTAAAAACATAAATGAATAAACAGATTTGACTAAGGAAATACTGAAGCTCATCTGAATCATGCAGTGTGTTATTTTAAAAACCTTTTCCTAATGCCATAATTTATTAATGTAGTTCATCTGCTGCAGTTTCAGTCTTGCCACTACTGAATGCAATCTGCTGTTGTAAAAAAAGAATGCATAGTTGATTTCTGAAGGTCCCTGGGCTTGTGATGAGGAACATGCTGGTGGACTCTCTATGTTGAGTGTTCTCATTTGCCTGAAAAGCTCCATAAATATGCATCAGCTCAGCTCTTAGAGAAGTCATTTCTAATTTAGATGCTTGTAAAACTGCTCTGCTTACTGCTGTGAAGCAGAGACCTTAGAAGAGACATTGCATGTTCTGGATAATGCTGCATTGATTTCTGCCAAGTCAGCAGGGCCTGGAGCTGGGACAATAATGCTGCCTGGTTACAGTTCTTCTATTTGTCCTTTTTATTAAATAATGAATCTTCATAAGCTTCCTGACATCCTTGTTTATTGCTCTTTAACTGCTACACATCCAGTTAAGGTATAGATTTCTGAGGGCTTTATCTTCTTTCTCTGTGTAGCAATGAGAGCTATGGGCTTTATGTGTGGATTTAACTGGAAGTTTTATTGAGAAATATGCAAATCTTTTTGTAAAAGCTTTGTCCTGATGAATTAAAGCAAAAAAATAATATATATATATTCACTTGGAATCAGAATTTAGCCTGGAATAAGTGTTCTGATTTGTAATAAACAGATGCAGTTTTCCAACGTTAAAGGCAGATGGTGGCTCTGTATCATGGCCCTCAATCCTGATTTACATTTTAATCCACTGTGTTGTGCTTTCTCAAATTAACTGTATCCCTGTGATGGTTTGAAACTGTCTTTTTAATTTTTCCTTGCAAAGTTCAGAACAGAGAAAATGAAAGAATGTAAATTGGGTG
This sequence comes from Indicator indicator, assembly GCF_027791375.1. Taxonomy (NCBI): domain Eukaryota; kingdom Metazoa; phylum Chordata; class Aves; order Piciformes; family Indicatoridae; genus Indicator; species Indicator indicator. The sequence goes on along the minus strand of NC_072032.1, from coordinate 3,045,308 downwards.
TAAGAAAGCAAAATACTGATTGTTCTAAACACTTCCATTGGATAGATAGAAATGTTTAAGAACTATTACCCAAAACAAAGTAGGCACTCTGCACATTCTGCGTTCGGCAGTGGGGGCAGTTGCTGGGCTGTCTGGCTGCTGTTTCTTCTTCTCTTCTGGCTGAAGATAACACACACTGACCTTGGCAGCTAAGTTAACAACTTTCTGCTTAACTAACTCTGCTTCTCTGTCCAGTGGGGCCTGGGGGGAAGCTCCTGGGAGAGAGAGAGGCCCCTTTGGGAGGGTCCCCTTGGGGGGAAGCAAAGGGAGATCGGTTGTGCTTTTCTGTTGATTGTATATATTTGTGAATGTTGTGAATTTTGTATATTTGTACATATTCATTGCATTTCATCATATATTTTAGACTCTGCTTGTAAATACAGCTTTTCATTTGCTTCCAGACTGAGCTAGCCTGGTTATTGTTGGCGGGGGGGGAATTTCAGCTCACACCGACACACTTTTTATTTTTGGCGCCCAACGTGGGGCTCGATTGCTTGTGATTTATTTCTGCTCAAATTAGGAAGCAAAATGAAGCTGTTTTGGATTCTGAGTCATTCTATTTCATCTATTATCAGTGTGATTGTTTACAGATGGGCCGTTTCATGCATGATAGACAAGATTGTGAGATATGTGGCATATAAGTCATTTCTTTGGGTTAAGAACAAGTTACTGAATGTTGGTGAATTCTGTTGTGGTCTTATTGGGCTAAGAAGCTATGGTAACTCAACTATGGATCTGCTAGCAGACACGTTTGAGTTTGTTACTCCTCTTACAACTACAGAGGGTCTTTGGAACCAGTGGTACCCTAGATATCTTGTGCTAGCCTTAATCTTAATTTTGTTGCTTCTTGGAATAATCATATGGCTACTGATAGCACTGTATCAAGAAAGACATAAGGCTACTTGCTCTTCCAACTCTGCTGTGAATGTGAAAACCAAGCCAGTAAATTTGGTGGCCACTGTAAGCAGAAAGCGTAAAGGAGCTGCAGCAGGAGATGCAGATGCTGCAGGAGATGGTGCAGATGGAGATGAGGGTCCTTCTACTCAGGATCCCTCTGTTAAGAAAGATCCTTCTGGTGAGGAAGAGAGGGTTAGTCTTAAAACTCTGGTAGACCTCTTGAGACCCCACATGGATGATGGAGATGGAGGTCAGGATGTAGACCCTGGTAGATTAGCAACTGCTGGCAGAGCCTCTGAACTCAAGGAAATTCAACAGAGGATTACAACAGGATTATGGGGACAGCGACCTCAGGAAGATGATAATGATGATGATGATGAGGATGACATACAGTCAGCTAATGCACCCAGACAGGAAATTAGACATGTGAGGAAGGATTACATCAGAGGAGATAATGAGCCAGTCCTGTCTTGGCTAGCCAGGTGTTTTGACATGGGAGCCCCAGCATTGGTGGTAGGCGACAAGTCGGCCTCTCAGTTGGGGATGCTCTCAAAGGATACAGGCATAGACAGGCACCTAGGCAAGTGCATTGGTAAAGCTTCTCTGTGGGCACGCCTCCTACTGGCAGTCTCGCTGAGGTACCCCAGCAGAGATGATTTACCATGGAACCCTAAGCCTTGGACCACAATAGCTGAGGGAATCAAGCGTCTGAGAGAGTTTGCTGTGAGAGAAGTAATGTATGGAGATCATAAGACTCTGAATCCTGATGAAATTCCTGTTGGAACAGGCCTTGCCAAAAAGCTCATTAAGCTTGCTCCTCCTAATTATGCTACTATTCTGGCAAGCAGGATTGTGGCAAGAAATTATGGTGGAGCACCTCCTACTGTTGGCCATTTCACTGACCAAATGAGGCAATTGGAGGATAGTCTTGCACGTACTTCTTTGGTTTCAGCCATTGAAACTTTGTCTGGAGAGATAAAGAATTGCATGAAAGAGCTGAAGGAGGAACTTAAAACCTCCATATCCAACTTGATGAAGGGGGATGATTCTGATTCCTCTTCCTCCAGATGGATACAAGTTTCAGCTGTTAGGAACAGACGTGCTCCAAGAAGGCCATTCCAAAACAGGTCAAACCAAAACAGACAGCAGAGGCAATCACGTGGCAGTATCTGGATAACTCTGCGTGATCAGTTTGGTGAGAACATGAACAGATGGGATGGTCAACCAACTTCTGACCTTTTCAAGAGGCTACGGGAGCTGCAGAGGGGCAGATCCCGAGGTAGCAATACCAGGAGGGTAGCTGTCGCTTCCTCAGTTTCCCAGAACAGCTCTGATAGCTCCAACAGTGATCCTAATTCTGGTGCTGGACGTTGTGCCAGCTGTACATGTGGATGTAATCCCCACCATTAGGGGTGCCCTGCCTTCCGCCAGGGGGAGGTAAGGGATAATGGAGATAACAGAATCTATTGGGATGTGTACATCCAGTGGCCTGGCACTTCAAAATTTCAGAAGTACAGGGCCTTGGTTGACACAGGAGCTCAGTGCACCATAATACCATCAAATTATCAAGGGGGAGAATCTATAACTATTCAGGGAGTCACTGGTGGATCTCAAGAGTTGTTTAAGATAGAGGTTGATATAAGCTTAACTGGGAAGCAGTGGAAGAAACATACTATTGTAACAGGACCTAATGCACCTTGTATTTTGGGAATTGACTTTCTGAGAGAAGGGTGTTTTAAAGACCCTAAGGGTTACAAATGGGCTTTTGGAATAGCAACTGTAGAAATTGAGGGAGGAAAATTGAAGTTGTGCATTAGACCTGAGCTTTCAGATGAATCTGCAGTTGTGGGACAACATGAGATAGAAGATGTAAAGCTGCCGGTTGCTTCTCAAACTGTGCATCACAGACAATACAGAACCAACCGTGACTCTTTGGTGCCCATTCAAAACTTGATTTGTCAGTTGGAGAGTCAGAAGGTCATCAGCAAAACTCATTCACCTTTCAACAGTCCAATCTGGCCTGTGAGAAAGCAGAATGGAGAGTGGCGTCTGACAGTTGATTTCCGTGCCTTGAATGAAGTAACTCCACCCATGAGTGCAGCTGTACCAGACATGATGGAACTCCAATATGAGCTGGAATCCAAGCAGGCCAAATGGTATGCTACCATAGACATTGCTAATGCTTTCTTCTCTATTCCCATAGCAGAGGAATGCAGGCCTCAGTTTGCTTTCACCTGGAGAGGCATTCAGTACACATTCAATCGTTTGCCCCAGGGGTGGATTCACAGTTCAACCATCTGCCATGCAGTGATCCATGATGCTTTGGAGAAAGGTGGAGCTCCAGAACACATTCAGTTCATCGATGACATCATCGTCTGGGGTGAGACTGCTGAAGAAGTCTTCGAGAAAGGTGACAAAATCATTGACATTCTCTTGCAAGCTGGTTTGTCTATCAAGCCAGACAAGGTGAAAGGACCTGCCAGAAAAATCCAGTTTCTGGGAGTGCGGTGGCAAGATGGTCGCCGTCACATCCCAATGGATGTGATAAACAGAGTCTCCACCATGGCAAATCCCATCAACAAGAAAGAAACTCTGCGTTTCTTAGGCATAGTGGGATTTTGGAGACTGCACATTGCTGGATACAGTCAGATTGTGAAACCTCTCTATGATGTGACTCGAAAGAGAAACAGTTTCCAATGGGGTCCTGAGCAACAAGCAGCCTTTGACCAGATCAAGCGAGAGGTAGTCCAAGCGATGGGTCTGGGACCTGTCCGAACTGGTCCAGACATTAAGAACATTCTGTACACGGCCGCGAGTGACAATGGTCCAACCTGGTGCTTATGGCAACGAGCTCCAGGGGAGACACGAGGACGTCCTCTTGGTTTCTGGGGTCGTGGCTACAGAGGCTCAGAGGCAAACTACACTCCAACAGAGAAAGAGATTTTAGCTGCTCATGAAGGAGTGAAAGCTGCTTCTGAAGTGATCGGAACTGAGTCACAACTTCTTCTAGCTCCTAGATTGCCAGTTCTGAATTGGATGTTCAAAGGCAAAGGTTCTTCACCACATCATGCAACAGATGCTACCTGGTCTAAGTGGATGGCTCTGATAACACAGAGAGCTCGAATGGGAAATCTCGAAAGGCCTGGTTTGGTGGAGGTGATCACAAACTGGCCAGAAGGCACAAGCTGTGCAAAACCTCCAGAGGAGAGAGTAACTCGTGCTGAGGAAGCTCCTCCTTACAGTGATCTGTCTGATGATGAAAAGAGATATGCTTTGTTCACAGACGGTTCCTGTCGTCTTGTTGGGAACAAGCGGAGATGGAAATCTGCAGTGTGGAGTCCAACGCGCAGAGTTGCAGAAGCGAGAGATGGAGAAGGAGAATCCAGTCAATTTGCAGAGGTAAAAGCTGTCCAGCTAGCTCTTAACATAGCTGAACGTGAGAGATGGCCAAAGCTTTATCTCTACACCGACTCGTGGATGGTAGCCAATGCCTTGTGGGGTTGGCTGAAAGACTGGAAGAAGAATGGCTGGCAGAGGAAAGGAAAGCCAATCTGGGCTGCAGATCTGTGGCAAGACATTGCTGCTCGCATTGAGAGAATCCCAGTGAAAGTGAGACACATCGATGCTCACATTCCTAAGAGCAAAGCTACTGAGGAACAACAACACAACCATCAGGCAGATCTAGCTGCAAGTGTTTCCCAGGTGGACACAAACTCTGATCCTGATCCTGATCTTGACTGGAAACACCGAGGTGAGCTGTTCTTAGCTCGGTGGGCCCATGACTCGTCAGGACATCAAGGCAGAGATGCAACCTACCGATGGGCTCGTGACAGATCCATTGACATTTCCATGGATGCTATCACACAAGTCATCCATGACTGTGACATTTGTGCTGCTATTAAGCAGGCAAAGCGGATCAAGCCCTTGTGGTACGGTGACCGATGGTCCAAGTACAAGTATGGTGAAGCCTGGCAGATTGACTACATCACTCTACCTCGTTCTCAATCTGGTAAGCAGTATGTGCTGACTATGGTAGAGGCAAGCACTGGATGGCTGGAAACTTATCCAGTTCCTCATGCAACTGCACGTAACACCATTCTTGGTTTGGAAAGACAAATCCTGTGGAGACACGGAACTCCAGAGAGGATTGAGTCAGACAACGGAACTCATTTCAAGAACAATCTTGTAAAAAACTGGGCCAAAGAGCACAGCATCGAGTGGATATTCCACATTCCCTACTATGCACCAGCTGCAGGGAAGATCGAATGCTACAATGGTTTGCTGAAAACCACTCTCAAAACCATGGGGGGTGGATCATTGAAAAACTGGGAGAAACATTTAGCACAAGCAACCTGGTTGGTCAATAGTAGAGGTTCAGTGAATCGAGCTGGACCTGCCCAATCAGATTTGCTGCGAAAGGAGGAAGGTGATAGAGTTCCTGTTATCAGAGAAAAGAATCTGTTAGGCAAAACTGTTTGGGTATTTTCTCCTTCAGGAGAGGCCAAACCTGTCCGAGGGGTGGTTTCTGCTGAAGGTCCTGGTCACACCTATTGGGTGATGCAAGAAAATGGTGAAATTCAGTGTATTCCACAAAGAAATCTAACTTTGGCTGAGAGAGGTTAAATTCAGAGTGTTGCACAGATACAGCATCGCGCCCAAGAGGAGAGTTCATGAGATCTACGGTGCACGAACCCTGAGAGCCCTGAGTCACCTGAGAGTCCCTGTTCCTTCCTTCACTCCATCTGCGAGGAAACAAGCTGTTTGCTGTTTTTCCTGTGATTTGACTCTTTTGAATCATCTACATCTGAGATAGCCGGAATGGACTATGGTCTTTATTCACCTATTGTTGTAGATATTATTTTAAATTAGATAAATGGTAGTAGCAGCCAATGGAATTGTTTAGAAGGGGTGGACTGTGGTGGTTTGAAACTATCTTTTTAATTTTTCCTTGCAAAGTTCAGAACAGAGAAAGTGAAAGAATGTAAATAAGTCACTATTGGGTGTAAGAAAGCAACGTAACGATTGTTCTAAACACTTCCATTGGATAGATAGAAATGTTTAAGAACTATTACCCAAAACAAAGTAGGCACTCTGCACATTCTGCGTTCGGCAGTGGGGGCAGTTGCTGGGCTGTCTGGCTGCTGTTTCTTCTTCTCTTCTGGCTGAAGATAACACACACTGACCTTGGCAGCTAAGTTAACAACTTTCTGCTTAACTAACTCTGCTTTTCTGTCCAGGGGGATCTGGGGGGAAGCTCCTGGGAGAGAGAGAGGCCCCTTTGGGAGCGTCCCCTTGTGGGGAAACAAAGGGAGATCGGTTGTGCTTTTCTGTTGATTGTATATATTTGTGAATGTTGTGAATTTTGTATATTTGTACATATTCATTGCATTTCATCATATATTTTAGACTCTGCTTGTAAATACAGCTTTTCATTTGCTTCCAGACTGAGCTAGCATGGTTATTGTTGGTGGGGGGGGGGAATTTCAGCTCACACCGATACAATCCATTTAGCTTGTGCTTGTTGAATGCTCTTGGATATTAAAGGAAATAGACTCATCATAAAGTTATCAAAATGCTGTGAAAAACAAAATGGTTCATTAACAAAAATCCGACATGCTCTACAATAGGTGTGATTATTAGAAAGCAGAATACTTTTAACTTTTTCATTCCTCATTCCTGATTTTTTTTTTTAAAGCTCAGATAATAAGTGCAGAGCTTCCAGAGCCTTTTTAGACAGTAAGCAATTAAGAAAGTTCTTTGCATGATTGCAGCAAAAGGTTACTGAATTACACGGTGTTGTTTCTGTGCCTGTAAGCAGGAGCAGGAGATTATTTCTTCAGTGTTTGTTACTTTGAAGTACAAAAGGAGAAAACCAGCTCAGGATGTAATCCACTGGTGACTCAAAACTCAAAATGTTACACAAGTTTGTGCACTGATAAGGGTGGAGTCTTGTCAATAGGACAGGAGGAAATGGCCTCAGATTGCATCAGGGGAGGTTTAGGTTGGACGTGAAGAACAATTTCTTCCCTGGGTTGCCCAGCCCTGGAACCGGCTGCCCAGGGCAGTGATGGAGTCCCCATCCCTGGAGGGATTTCAAAGCCATGTAGATGTGGTGCTGAGGAACATGGTTTAGTGGTGACCTGGCAGTGCTGGGTTAACAGTTAAACTTGTTGATCCTAAAGGTCTTTTCCAACCAAAATTATTCTATGTTTCTTTAGCTCTATTTGATGTTTGGTGACAAGTTTGATATATGAAGTACACAAGTGTTCAGCAGGGCTCAAAATAGAAAACAGTCTTTGGTTTGGTATTTTTTGTTTGTTTGGGGTTTTTGGTTGGTTGGTTGTTTTTTTCCTAGTGAAATATAGACATTTTGATAGCCAGTAGCCTATTTGATAAAAAAAGATGGGTTTGGGATCCTGTCTTGTTAGTTAAGTAGTCAAGCACTTTTCCTGATTTAAAAACAAATTGAAAAGAAGCTTGCAAAAGCCTTTGGAAGAAAGCTTGTAAAAGATGTGCTGCAGGATGGGATGCAGAGACATTTCACATTTCTGTCTCAGTGTGATCATCTAATAATGGTTTTCTTGCAGTGATAATGTCTTCTTATTTTTTTTTTCCATTTAGTTCTGAGACAGTCTAGTAGCATTTCAGCAACATCACCTGCTAATAAAAATAATCAAGATGAAGGAAGTAGTTCCCACAAAATATTCCACTTTCTCTTCAGTCAGAAATAACTTTTAACTTTCATCTGAATTTCCTGAATATTCAGGAAATTTGCAGAAAATTCAGGAAATAAAAATATTAGGTCGCTTTGAGAAGAAATACATGGAATTCATAGAGGAGAAGAGACACACACACACCCTGGTTGGCAGGGTTAAGGGTTGGATTTGATGATCTTAAAGTCTTTTCCAACTTAAACAATTCCATGATTCTCTGTTGCATGCACGCTACAGTAGTTGATGATGATTTGTGTTATACTATGTGCTTCCTCAGTGCATGTTGAACCAGATATGCTGTTCACAGTAGTCTTTCATAGCTGTAGGTTGGAATTAATTTTTATATGTAATAATTTTTAATTTATTTATATATTGTGAGACCACACCTGGTGTATTGTGTCCAGTGCTGGGCTCCCCAGTTCAAGAGGAACAAGAAACTACTGGAGAGTGTTCAGTGGAGGGCTGTGAGGATGAAGAAGGGGCTGGAACATCTCTCATATGAGGAAAGGCTGAGACACCTGGAGCTGTTTAGCCTGGGGAAGAGAAAGCTGAGAGGGGATCTTATGAATGTCTATCAATATGTGCAGGATGGGGAGTCAAGGGGAAGGGACCAGTCTCTTTTCAGTGGTGACCTGTGGCAGCACAAGGATCAAAGGATGTAATCTGGAACCTGGTAAGTTCCACCTCAACATGAGGATACTGTGATTGTGCTGGAGCCCAGGAGCAGGCTGCCCAGAGAGGTTGTGGAGTCTCCTCTGGAGACTTTCAAGCCCCATCTGGATGCATTCCTGTGACCTGCCCTAGGTGATCCTGCTTTGGACTCCATGATCTCTGGAGGTGCTTTCCAACTCCTACCATTCTATGATTGGGATCTCAGATCAATCAGCTTTTTCTTTAATACTGATTTTACAGGAATCTGGTAGATAAGTTATTTATATGGAAGACTCAAAACCTCATGAAGCTGCTGAGATAAGATACACATAAAAAATATGCCCAAGACCCATCCAGACTCATCATTTTCCCCTTCCTCTTTTTGCCTTTCAGAACAAAATCATTTTAGACCCGATGACTTTCAGCGAGGCACGCTTCAGACCGTCTCTTGAGGAAAGGCTGGAGAGCATCATCAGCGGAGCTGCCCTGATGGCAGACTCCTCGTGCACGCGAGACGACCGCCGGGAGCGCATCGTGGCCGAGTGCAACGCCGTGCGGCAAGCCCTGCAGGACCTGCTCAGCGAGTACATGAATAACGTAAGTTACACCCTCTGCTTCCTGCTCCGTGAGCAGCAGCTGCTTGAAAACCTTTCTGAGGGCTCTGCCTTTGGTATATGACAAAAACATTTGATACCAGGAGTGAAGGTGGTGCTATTTGAATCACTTTAACTTTCTCATGGGAAGGCTATTGGAATTATTTGGCTTTTTAATGGGATTGATATTTGAATTATTTGACTTCTTAATAGGAATGATGTTTGAATTATTTGACTTCTTAATGGGAATGCTCTCCGAGTTCCTTATCTTTTTAATGGAGATTTTAATTATTTAACTTTCTCTTGGCAGTGCTACCTGAATTCTTTCAGTTTTAATAGATGGCAAAAAAAAATTGGCAGATATTTGTTGCAATCAAAAGTGCATGGGAATGTTGTTGTTTTGGTTTTTTTACCTTCAAAGGAACTCCGTGTTCCTCATAGCATCAAAGTTTCTTCTCATGTAATAAACAGCCAAAAAGATTCCTTCAGAGGTAAAATACTTTTTTGAAGGAAAATTTGTGGTGAGCAATGTACGTGAGAGATGGCCTAAGAGTTATTTTCTTAATGAAAGGGATTAAGGTTAATCTTCAACATGGTTTCCTCTCTGTGATGGTTGTCTTGTTAGTATGTTACCTGTAGACACTCATGGGAGGTTGTCTGTGTGCTGTGTGGGTTGAACCACTGAAGCTCACTGTTGGAGCTCTTAAATATTCTCTTGTCTTGAAAGCAGTGGGGGTAGCACTGCTGCTGTTCACACAAAAACATAGCTGCAGCTGTCTGTGTAGGCTTTCAAGAGGTGCTAAATGGTTTAATGTGGTGTTAACTTGTACTGCCTAAGCTTTGTTCTGTGTATCTTACCCCAGGAAATTCTCTACCCTTGTGTGTTTAAAATCCTAAGTGCTGTTGCTGTGTCCTTTGGAGGGTGTGTGAAAAGGTCCTAAGCAACATCAACAACCTTGGTTTTTTTAAATGGAGATGTTTGCAAACAAGTCTCAAACCCAGCATCCTGTACTCTGCTGTTTCTTGTCTGTGGTCCCTACCACAGGGTCAGGTGGCACATTTTGATCCTGTTTGGCTAGAATCACCAAGCTGACATTGAGGAGACTGTTCAAAGATGAACCATTAACTGGGATTTTCATTGGCACTGCTAAAGTTGAAGTGTTCAATCATGCAAGCTTCAGTCCTTTAGTCATTTATTGTGCAGGTCACAATTAGTTCAGATTTTGTTAAGGTATTATTGCTTATCACAGTCACCTCAAGGCCTAGCTGTTTCTGGTGCTGCAGAATTTAAAGACATCTATTGCTTGCCTTGTATTTTTTATAAAGTGATACTTGAAAGGCTCTCCATGAATGAAAGCAAAATCCATGCTGTTGTGTCATGGGTTAGGAACTGTAAAGAAGGCATTCAATACCAAGTGGTGAGGCTGTGGAAGAAGAGGACTTGCTGGATTGCTTCCCCTAGGATCTTGCTTTGTAGAAATAATTCTGGTAGGGGTAATCTTTAAAAGTCTTTCAAGAAAACCTTTGAGAAATGGTGCATTGTGGCTTCTTATTTTATTGTGGTGCCTCTCTTTCCATGCAGAGGGTTTTGGTAAGGATGCAGTTTGCCTGTGGAGGACCAGGAACGTTCTTGCTTTATTTCTGAGCACATTTACAGAGGAAGGAGTGTTTTAAATGACTGTAGGCATTTATGACCACACAGGAGGTGGCTAATACAGTTTCATAGGTTGTACTTAAAATCATAATGGTGTGAGCATCAGTTTTTATGGTTACTGCAGTATGGGTTTGAATTTCTCTTCCTCCTCCTTTTTTTACTGTTTTCCCCCTGTTCTAATGAGTCTGAGCTGCACAATTCCTGTATTTATTTATCTTATTTCCCTGCTTTATAGTGGGCTGTAATAAACGTCAGCTATTTTTTCCACTATTGAGTAAATATTGCATGGACAGAATCTGCACTCAGCAGTACTTGGTTTTGAACATCTGGGATGATAGAATTTGAGAATGATACTGCATTAATGTTGTCTTCCAAGCTGATCCTAGAGACACAAGGGATAGGATTCAGTTTACAGGTTAAGACACCTGCATTTAGGTTTCTCTACGTAAATACAGTCAGGCCAACTTGGGGTTCCAGTTCAGTTTTTAAGGATAAATGCCTGGTGCCATTTTAAACCACTAGTTGAAACAGTCCACCGCTCATTTGAACAGAGGCTCCTCGATCTGCTGCTCAGAAGCATTTGGGTCTACCATGGGTCTTCTGTTCTACCTGCTAGCCCCATTTCCATGTTATGTGTGCTCTAGGGAAGAAAGTTTGGCCTGACTTCTGCCTTTATCATTATCAAATCATTGGAGCCTCAGTTGCTTAAGCTCCCGTTAAAGCTGATAGTGATGAGATCAATACTGTCAAGGGAACCTAAAGAGCCACTCAGATGACTGTTAAAATCTAATATGGGATAGGTTAAATAACTCCAGACTCCTCAGACTGTGTTCACTAAATCCCCATGAACTGGCATAGAAGATGGCTGTCTTCTAGGCAGCACCTCTTCAGTGAACTGTCTGGAGACAGCATTTCAACCATTTGTCTGCCCCAGCAAGATTTGCTTTAGTATTTAACCATTTGTTGAACCCTGGGGATAGATTTTCCTGGGTTCACAGTAATGTTGTAAGGAGGTTGGTTATGACAAAATAATTCACTTGGAAAGTTTGTTAAAAGCTTGGAAGAATTTCAAAAGGCAAAACTAAAAGGCATGCTCCAAATTAGCCTGGTCAGGAGCTGGCTAGACTGTCAGAGCATGTTAGGTTTGAGATGATGTGCTAAAGATGGAGATCTTTAATGTCTTCTGCCCACGTAGCCTTAAACCACTGCAATTCTATGCTTGCTTAAAGATTTGAATTTAATTGGACATCAGTGTTTGGGGTTTTTTGCTGTTTGATGATATCTGTCTGATTGATCAAGTGTGTGCACTGCTTTTGATGCTTGCCATGAGATACAAAACAGAGAACAAAAGATATTTAAAGGTTCCAGGCAATGAAGTGCAGGATACTGGGGATGTGCTGTACAGTCAACATTCAGTCCTTCTACAGCCTAAAATTTTTTCTTTGGAATTGTCTACATCTATGATTTGGGTTCAGAGCGGGGTTTCTTCTTGTGTACACGAACATTGCTGGGTTTTGGTTGTTAAACAGGACCCATATTCCTGTTAGATCTTTACACTGCAGACTCCCATATAAATTGGTTGTGATTTATCTTCTGTCCTATATTAAACTTTGATTGCAGCTAAGTAAAACACCGAGTACAAAAGAACATGCTGAGAATGTAGGCATTGTTCTTGAAGCTTCACTGAGCTTCACAAGAGGTGAGGAATACATGAGACAGGAGTTTAAAATCATAGATTCATAGAACGGTTTGAGTTGGAAAGCACCTTCAAGATCATCCAGTTCCAACTGCCTGCCATGGGCAGGGACACCTCCTGCTCAAGGACACACCCAACCTGGTCTTGAACACTTCCAGGGAGGGGACATCCACAACTTCCCCAGGCAGTCTGTCCCAGTGTCTCACCACCCTCCGTAAGGAGGGTCAAGAATTTCTTCTTAATCTCCAGTCTAAATCTGCCCTCTATAAGCTTCAATCCATTGCCCCTCATCCTATCACTACAAGCCCTTATAAAAAAGTCACTTCCCAACTTTCTTTTAGCCCCCTTCAAGTACTGGAAGACTGCTTTAAGGCTCTCCAGAGCCTTCTGTTCTCCAGGCTGAACAGCCTCAGATACTCACTTTGGAAATGTTGGCAACCAAACTAAAATACAAAAAGAAGTTTTGTGAAGAGAAGGATAGGACAGACTTCAACTTAGAGGAGTAAACATAATCCTGGTTTTGCAGTTGTGTTATTTTGTCTTATAAAGGTTTTAGGAAGAGTGACAGAAACATAGATGACTGTGAAAATACACGGTTGGAGAGATGGTGTTTTGGTTCCTTCTTCATTCTCTTCAGATGAATATTGGTTTATTCCATTTCCTATGTGTGAAATAAGATTTTTTTTTTTAATCTACCTTAACAAGTATTTGGATGTTCTGGTTGCAGTTCAGAGGTTATTTAAGCAGTAATTATAGCAGGAGGTTTTTGAATGATCATTGCTCTGGGAAAATTAGTCCCTAAGATCTTTACCAGTTCTATCACTTGCATTGGAGTCTCACAGTACATAAGCCCTTTGCAAGAACTTCTATGAGGATGAGGTTTAAGCTGCTTTGTGAGACCCCACCTGGAGTACTGCATCCAGTTCTGATACCCCCACCGTGAGAAGGACACCAGACTGCTGAAGCAGGTCCAGAGGAGGCCATAGAGATGATCAGAGGGCTGGAGAACCTCCTCTATGGGAACAGGCTGAGAGAGCTGGGGCTGTTCAGCCTGGAGACGAAGAGGCCAGAGAAGGGAGACCTTAGAGCAGCCTTCCACTACCTGAAGGGGGCTACAAGAAAGCTGGGAAGGAACTTTTGACATGAGCTTGTAGTGACAGGACAACGGGCAGTGGATTGAAGCTTGATGAGGGGAGATTGAGACTAGAGATTAGGAAAAAATTCTTGACAGTGAGGATGGGGAGACACTGGAACAGGTTGCCCAGGGAGGTTGTGGATGTCCCCTCCCTGGAGGTGTTCAAGGACAGGCTGGATGAGGCCTTGAGCAGCCTGGGGTAGTGGAAGGTATCCTTGCCTATGGCAGGGGATTGAAACTAGATGATCTCTACAGTCCCTTCCAACCCAAACCATTCTGTGAATCTCTGAATTACTGTTTCTGTATCTATTAAAATACATGTTTCATCTATCAGTAACTGTCATTTTTTATCTTTTTTCCCCCAAGCCTGGTATCTATTATTTCTGCAGTGAACTCAGTCAATTTTTTTTTTTTTTAATTTTGGGGAAGCAGGGGCAGAAGGACTCTCAGTTTCTGGTTCTTATAACTGTTCCCCCCCCCCCCCCCCCAAGCTCCTACAGGAAATAGATTCTTCAGATTTGTGTATGTGATACATTCCATCATTTATTTCCAAATAAAACTACACTTCTAGACTTCTGTCCTACAGAGAAGAACTAAAGGCCAGCTCCACAGAAGCTCTTAATGCAATTGGTTTCCATTTGTCTAAATGAAAAAATGATTGAATGGATGGTTAGCTCTGATTGTGGTCTAGTTTCTTGCTGGGTTACTCTCTTGCATCCATCAGGATTTGTACTGCAGACTATCCGGGAGCAAAAATCCCAGCAACCTGGAGGTTCCAGCTCCTAGACTCCTGGATTAGAAGCACACTGCCAGACTGCTATAACCCAGTGCCCCATGGGCATCCTTTGTAGCAAGCAGCAGGTTGCTGCTGTGTTGCTGTCTGATTAATATAAAGGAAGAAAACTCTATCATTACAAAAATATGCCTAAGGAAGGATGCTTTGAGTTCCCTGACATCGTCAGTGCCAAGCAAAGACAGACTGGATTTTGGGTTGCTTGGGTGTATCAAAGAGGTATTTGGGAAGTGGTTTACAAGTGATGACTATTAAAGACCTCTGTGGTCACTGGGATACTGGCTTGGCATTAACTCCAGGCTGCATTTGAAAAGGCATTTCCTGTCTGGTTCAAATCTAAGTTTATCTTCTTAAACCTTTGGGCTCGTTGTTAAACTAAGCTTCATCCTCGCGTCTGCCTTTGCCTCTTGCCCAGTGTCCTGTTCCCAGCCACTCCCAGCATGTCAGAAGGGCTTGGAGTTTGTTTATATTGGAATTGAGCTTTGGGACCGAGAGTATTTGGGTCCAAATATATTGGGACCACATAGCCAAGTGGAATGAACATTCCTCTACGAAGTCCTTGTATTTCTACTGATGATGTAATGTTTAGACATGAGCACAAGAGCATGGCAAACTAGATTTTTGGTGGATATTTTACGGATATTACCATAGGAATAACATTGCTTACGAGTTGGCTCTCGGTAATCTTGTTCCCGGAAGTTCCTACCCATTCCTGGTGTCTGTTCACAGTCACTGAGATGCTACAGGCTCTAATTTCTGTTCCCTGCAGGAAAGAAAATGTCATCTCTTGCAAATGCAAACTGCAAGAACGAAGGAGAAAGCACAACTCTACAGGCAGCTTTTCCTCACAAATAAATCAGTAAAAAATTTGAATTGCTCCAAGTAAAATTATAGTGCTGCAGTAGATGAAAATGAAATGTCCTTAATGGACAGCTGAAGTTCTTGTGCTTGATTGGGGAAAGAAGAACATGATAGCAAATGAAAATCTATAAACTCTCAGGATACTGTCAGCTGCCACATTTAACAGCTCCATCTGAATTCCTGTTAAAGAGCAAAGCAATAGCTCGTGTCTGCGTTTCGCTTCTGGTGCTGGCTTGCATAAGGTTAGTCTGAGTGACAGTGAGAAGTAAATGGTGGTTATGAGACAGAGGAATGTCCATAGCTGTCCTAAGATGAGTAATCAGGGATGAGTGACAAGCAAGTGACTGCTGGGTCCTCAGTATTGACTGCTGTAGGCATGACTGGGCAGTTCTTCCTTTGGCACCGTTGTTGGGGTCCTGGCTTGCTGAATCATTTCTAGAGGACAGTGGCTTGTTTAAAGTTTCCTACTCTGTTTCAAGCTGGAGATAAGCTGGTTTATTATTCACTTTGCTCTTTTAGGGGCTGTATGAGCAGTTTTGTCTTTCCAAACTTGGAAGAAACACAGTAGTTAATACCTGAGGAATGGGATGTGGTCCCAAATGGGCAAATGTTTTGTGTCACAGTGTTGCTTCCCAGTCAGTTTGGGTTCCTTGGCATTTATGCATCACTTCTGACTGCTTCAACTGCTCGTAACTATGCCTACATCACTACATATGCTACCTGCAGCATGACTTGAGCCACCTTAAAGAACACCAGGGGAGGTTTAGGCTGGATATTAGAAGAAACACCTTCACTGAAGGAGTTCTCAAGCACTGGAACAGGCTGCCCAGGGAAGTGGCTGAATCCCTATCCCTGGAGGTGTTTCAAAGAGGCAGAGATGGTGCTGAGGGACATGGTTTAGCAACAGCCTTGGTAGAGTTAGAGAATTGGTGGACTGGATGATCTTAAAGGTCTTTTGGAACCAAAATGATTCTATGATTCTATGACACTCTTTTTTTTCTTTTTTTCTTTTTTGGATGATATCATCAGGGCCTCATAGGGGAGGACTGTAGTCTAGATGTAAGAGACTTTGTTTTCAGCTTCCCTTTGAGTACAGTTTGAATATTGTCTTCATCTTTCATAGGTCCTCATCTTTCATAGGCCCTCATTACTTCTGAACAACAACCCAAACTGCTTCCCTATAAGATGTGATATTAATCTCCTCCATGCCATAGTTTGGAATAAATTATTTATTAAGCATAGTCCTAGTTCATCAATACTCTGCCTCTAGAAAACTTGCCTTCTTTGACAAATGTATTTGTTATTCCTCTTTGTTCTACCTCTAGGTATGCATGCAAGATGCCTGCTTCTGCTGCTGCTACCTTAGCAGATGTGCTCATTTTAAACTGAGGGTATTCAGGCACAGCAACCCAAAAATAAACACAACCCAAAAAAAGTATTGCATTGTCTTCTGGTGATTTTCACATCTTGGCTCATTTTATTTTGCATTAATTAAGTGTGGATTTTTGGGTTGTTTCTCTTTCTAAGGGGTGTTCCTGCAGAAGTGATGACTTCTGCACCAGTGCTTTTAATATGCTGGTGAACATTGCCTCAGTGTCTGCAAGACTTAGGCTTTCTGAAAATGCTGTTTGTTACAGCTATTTGTTTACCTGTAGGAAAGTCCTGTATCAATCTTGTGTGTGCAGCATGACTCATAACTTCTGCAATTTGTCTTTGTACCGAAGTTGGCAACTATGGGTCATTAGTTTGTTGTTTTTCCATGTCTGCAAGTCAATATCAGGAGGAGAGAAGTCTTTCATGCATTTTATGCTATACCAATAGCAATATGATTATTAGCTCCCTGTCTACATGCTTTTGGGCTGTGGAGCTTACTCTCAATATTTGCACAGTCCAGACTAATACTCTTGTTGTGCATTGTGTAAAATGTAAAACAATCCCAATGCATACAGAGTTGTTGGAAATGCATCAAAATAAAATAAGCATGGACCTACTGAAAACAGTGAGCTTGCAGAAAACCACATCTGGAGCCCTCAGTACAGGAAAGACATAGACCTTGTGGACTGGGTCCAGAGGAGGGCCACAAAAATGATCAGGGGGTTGGAGCACCTCTGCTGTGAGGAGGACAGGCTGAGGAAGCTGGGGGTGTTCAGCCTGGAGAAGAGAAAACTCTGGGAAGAGCTAATAGCAGCCTGCCAGTACATGAAGGGGTTAAAAGAAGGCTGCAGATGGACTGTTTGCAAAGGCCTGGAGTGATAGGACAAGGGGCAATGGCTTCAAACTAGAGAAGAGTAGCTTTAGGTTGGATGTTAGGAACAAGTTCTTTACCATGAGGGTGGTGGAACACTGGAAGAGGTTGCCCAGGAGGGTGATTGAGGCTCCAACTCTGGAGATACTCAAGGTGAGGCTCGACAGGGCTCTGGGCATGAGGATGTCCCTGCTGACTGCAGAGTGGGTTGGACTGGATGACTTTTGGAGGTCCCCTCCAACCCAGACCATTCTATGATTCAGACCAAAAATCAGTCTGCTGGGGGCTACATCACTGTGTGCTCTTGAGGTTAGGTTGTTCTTTTATATCTCTAATATGTCCAGTTTCTGGTATTCCTGTGGAAAACTTCAAGTCAGCAATGGAAACAGAAAGAGGAAATTATCTGTGCATACTTACATCTCTGAAGTATTATTATTATTACTGTTTTGCAGGTGAGCAGAGAAGGGAGGAGCTGTCAGCAGGCTCAGGCTCTCTGAGGGTACAAGTGCCCATTGGTGATGTTCAGTGGATGTTTGCCCTGATGTGGGAAATCAGTCTGTGTAACTTCTTGAGCATTGTCAGAACCTGTCATAGCAGATTATATTAACATCACAATATCCATTAAACTGACTCTGAGCACTTTGTTCTGGTCTTTCTTCATCTCTAGTATGATGGGAGGGCTGGAAGCTCTTTGCTGTGAAGCTAGGCTGAGAGAGTTGGAGTTGTTCAGCCTGGAGATGAGAAGGCTCCAGGGAGACCTTCTGGTGGCCTTTCAGTACTTGAAGGGGTCTATAAAGCACGCTGAGAACAGATTTTTTAGCAGGACCTGTTGTGACAGGACAACTAAAGGAGGAAGACTGCATAGAATGGAGAATTTTTTGTCTCAAGCAGGGTGGTGAGACCCTGGCCTAGGTTGTCCAGAGAGGTGGGGGATGCCCTTGTCCCTGGAACCATTCCAGATGCAGCTATTTGGGCTCTGAGCAACCTGCTCTAGCTGCAAATGTCCCTGCTGACTGCAGGGGTGTTGGACTGAATGGCCTTTAAAGGTCCCTTCCAACACAAACCATTATATGATTCATTAAAAGCTGGTAGGAATTCACATCAAAATAAGGAAAGGAGAGAGGTTGTGAAGTGATTTTTTTTTCCTATTTAGTGCATTACATCATTTTTATAGTCAAGTGCGCTCTACTACAGTAGTAGCAATGTCATGCCAGTGTTTTCACATGGATTAACAATCAGAGCTCTAAAACTGGGAAATGACAGCAGTGTGTGCAAAGCTGCGGCTTGTGTCCTGCAGTGGTTTGCATTATTTGGTTGCTGTTTACACGAGGAGCGTTTTTACCACCGAGAGCAAATGCGAGTCAGTGCTGGAAGGATCATGTAGAGGATTATCATCTGCGTGCCCAGAAGAGGGCGCTCCTGGACACCAGAAAGGCGCTGCGCAGCACCACAGAGCTGGATGCTGGCAGCTGTAATCAAAGCGGTGTAATAATGGAGATAATGAAGAGGTTACCTGGTTAGTGGTTCAGGGATCTTTAGGAAAATAAATAGATTCAAAAGCCGTTTTGAGGGAAATTATGTCTTTTAATCAAATGCCTAATTTTATTTAATTGGTTTGATTATTTCAGGCACTTAATAGTGCCTGAAGTATCAAATAGAAACGAGGTGTTAAGCTCTGCTTGCATTTTTAAAAGGCATCAATATTTTGATTTCAATAAGGAATCTGGCGGGCAAGGGGGAAGAGCCTCTCCTGCCTCTTTGAAGTTATTATTTCCAACCACAGAGATTCTATGGCTCTGTGCTTTCAAATTTCCGTGGTGCAGAGCTCAAGAACATTGCCTTGCAATACCAACTCATTTACAAGTTGCTTTCTGCAGCAGTCAGATGTGTGGTAACGTGAAATGAGATATAGCAGTGGTTAATGGGGTTTGATATTTGATCTGGGAAATGATCTTACAGCTTTCAAAATGCAGCAGAAATACAAGGACGTGTCTTGTGACACAGTAACTTGTCCCTTTCTCCAGATCTGTGTTTCAGACAGATGTTGGGAGCACATACACACAATCACACTGAATGGTAGGGGTTGGAAGGGACTTCTGGAGACTATTGAGTCCAACACCCCTGCCAAGGCAGGGTCACCTAGGAAGGTCACACAGAAGCACATTCAGGCAAGTTGTGAATATCTCCAGAGGCAGAGACTCCACCACTCCCCTTGCATCCTATTCCATTGCTTCATCACTCTTAAATTAAAGATTTTTCTGCTCATGTTTATATTGAATTTCTTATGTTTAAGTTCATGCTCATTACCTCTTGTGCTATCACTGGGTGCTGCTGAAAAGAGCCTGGTCCCATCCTCCTGACACCCACTCTTTAAGTATTGATCAGCACTGATGAGATCCCCTCTCAATATTCTCTTTTCCAGACTAAAAAGCCCCAATTCTCTCAGTCTTTTCTCCTAAGAGAGATGTTCCAATGCCCTCATATCTTTGTAGCCCTTTGCTGTACCCTCTCCAGCAAGTCTCTGTCCTTCTTGAACTGGGGAGCCAGAACTGGACACGGTATTCCAGATATGGCCTCACCAGGGCAGAGGAGATGTCATTTGTTTTTGTAGTTTTGCTGGAGAAGTGAATGACAGCAAAAGCATCTCTGCTGTAGCCAGGTCTCTGAAACTTCCTTAGTGGTACAGCAACAGTGGAAGAGGATTGTTGCATTTATTTTAAGCTGACTGAGCTGAAGGAATCAGCAATTTTCCTTTTGCTTTGGATTCTTTTTAGGAATTTTAAGTAGAGATCCAGTTTTCATCACATTTAATACCATTTGGAGACTTTGTCAGAACCATTCATTTGAACAGATATTTCAACTGCCTGAAATAATTCATCATGCATTTGGCTTCAACAGGAGAACAAACAGGAGAACATTTGGTGAAATTAACTTGTCTGTAATGAAGCTTTAAGCTTAATAAAGTATCATAGAATGGTTTGGGTTGGAAGGGACCTTAGAGATCATCTAATTCCATGGCAAGCACACCTTCCACTAGAACAAGGTCCTCAAGGCCTCATCCAGCCTAGCCTTGAACACCTCCAGGGAGGGGTACCCAGAACCTCCCTGGGCAACCTGTCTCAGTGTCTCAGCACTCTCCCTGTAAAAAATTTCTTCCTAATCTCCAGTCCAAATCTCCCCTCTTCCATCTCAAAGCCATTGCCTCTCATCCTGTCACTACAAACCCTTGTAAATAGCCCATCTCCAGCTTTCTTGTAAGTAAGCTACAATGAAGTGTAGGGTAACACCCTGACCACACATTTTCATCATACATTATGTAGGTTTTTTAGGTACTTACCAGATTAACTGACTGTCCTCTTGTCCATTTTTTAAAATTTGTTAAGCAATGGTTTAAAAGAGAATAAAATAAAACACCCCTGGAAGTGTGACAGCACTCCAGTTGTAATTCTGCATTAACTTTGTGCATTTCCATGTAAAACCAGAGCTCCCCAAACAGAATCCTGTAGCTTTAAGTGGACAATGACTGAGCTCTTTCTGACCTGATCTGAAATACCTTGGGGCATGGTGTGTAGTAATGTAGTTACTATAAGGCTGTCAAATGTGTTGACAGATAGTATTTGAATCCTGGGAAATTAGATTTTAATCGGATTTTAAGGGTAAGCTGAATAAGTAGATAAAGTAGAATTAACCAGAGGCATATTAAGGCAATGAAACCTTTGGATCTCTTGCAGCTATTGTTGTAAGTTCCTTTTGAAAGGAGACATGGTAGTGTGGAAAGAGGTTGACAATTATGGGTAAGAGGAGTGGTATTACCTAACATAATCACACAAACACCTCATAACATAATCACCTTCTCTGGAGCACCCTGACCTCAAGAAACTGGAGAAAATTGCATTAGTTGTATTTTGTTAAAGCATTTGGAAGGGAAAGAAAACAAATTCTTGTGCCAAGGGAAGTTCGGGTTGGATATTAGAAAAAACTTCTTCCCACAAAGGGTTCTCAAGCATTGGAACAGGCTGCCCTGGGGAGGTGGTTCAGTCCCCAGCCCTGGAGGTCTTTAGAAGACATGTAGATGTGGTGCTGAGGGAGTGGTTTAGTGGTAGTGGCTTAGCATTAGTGGTGGGATTGTGAGCTCTAGGTGAGCAGTTGAACTTGATCTCAAAGTTTTCTCCTAACCTCAACAGTTCTGTGATTGTGTGAAATAAACAGAGAGTCCAACACTGAGGTTTCCCAAGCTGGTGGGACCACTCACCCCAGGAGTTTCCTGAGGCTATTGAATGTTGGTGTTCTTAGCTTGGAGAGCAGCTGCTGTGATGTGAAATGGCCAGAACACTTCCCTGTCTGCTTCTTTTCTCTGAGAACTACCTTGGGATGGTTTTGCTCTGTTGATTTTTGTTTTTATTGGATGCATGACATTGTTACTGGTAGCTTCCTTCTCTCCCTCATATAGGTGTGTTCAGATGATTAAACATATTTCAAAAGTTAGAAAATCCAAGCACTTGAACTCATTTGTTAGCCCATTATTTTATCTTTAAACATATTTTTATCATATAAAGCAGAACAGAATGTTTAATGACTAAAGGCCTTGCAAGTCTAACTTTAATGTGAACAATTTATTACATAAGCAACAACAAGGCTCTGTGATACACAGGGAAAAATTATAAAGTACAACACCAAAGAAAAGGGAAAGAGGTAAAAAAAAGGGAAGAAAGTGGGAGGAGGCTTTTTTGCGGTTGAGATGAGTCATAAATATGTTGGTTTATTACAAAATCATCTTTTCCTGCTTTACAGTGAGGGTGGTGAGACACTGGAACAGGTTGCCCAGGGAGGTTGTGGATGCCCCCTCCCTGGAGGTGTTCAAGTCCCGGTTGGACAGGGCCTTGAGCAACCTGGTCTAGTGGGAGGTGTCCCTGCCCATGATGTGGGAGCTGGATCTAGATGATCTTCAAGCTATCTTCCAACCCAAACCATTCTATGATTCAATGAGTGGGTAGCTGAGCACAAACCCTTATGCCTCATGCAGTACTTTCAATTTCTGCATATAGGATGAGGACTATAGAGCTAAATCCCATGGATGTCTGGGAAGAGTCACTCCTTGTTACACAAACAAGGAAAGGATTCAGTGGGGGATATAAAATACCTGACTTTCTGTATATAGATATCCCCAGGAAAAGCAGTAAGGCCTTCCTTACACATATTATAGGACTTAGTTCCATGTATTATTAGATTTGAGTCTTAGGTTTTACAGGAACTGGTTCATCCTGATGCATTTTGCTTGGACAGCCATCGTGTGATGAATGCCAAAGTTCAGATGGAAGCATTTTGTCAGTGTGAATGTAAATTAAAGCTATGGAACCTGATGTTTATAAAAAGACAAAGCATGAAGAAGTGAATGTTTTGCAATGTCACAATTAGCTAGTGAAATAGATTTGGAAACTAAAATACAACAGATTTTAGATTTGTTTTGTTGGCTGGTTGAGGTTTCTTCCTCAGAAGCTATTGCAGAATGTTGTTTCTAGACATCAGTCCACACCTTTGAACATCAATTTTATCATTGTTCTCTACAACTGTCTGAAAGGAGGTTTTGGGGTGGGGGTTGCTCTCTTCTCCCTAGCAACAAGTGATAGAAGGAGAGGAAGTGGCCTGAACCTGTGCCAGTTGAGGTTTAGGATGGAGATTAGGATTCCTGACCTGAAAGAGTGGTCAGGTGTTGGAACAGGCTGCCCAGGGAGGTCGTGGAGTCACCATCCCTGGAGGTGTTCAAGAAATGTATGGACAGGGCACTTTGGGACATGGTTTAATGGCCATGGTGGCTTTAGGTTGATGATCTTGGAGGGTTTTTCCAACCAAAACAATTCTGTGATTCTATGCTTCTGTTTCTCTCCTGAAGCATTTCCCTCCCCACTTCCCCTCCCCTCTTCCTTTCAATGTAAATAAAGAAGTGAATGACTAAGTAAAAGGTATGCCTGATTGCCCCCTTGTAAGGCTAGACTTCCAAAGCAGATCTACATTCAACCATTTGTATGTACCAAACAATAAAAGTTGATGCCTCATTAGCTTGGAATGACCCAACTGTGTTTTATGCATAGGGGTCATTTCTTTACTAATGAGCCACTAAGCCAGATGGCTCACCCCACAACAGTCTAGCTGAATTAGTGGGAGTTAGATTTTTAGGCAAATTGCCCCTTTTTTTTCCTTTTTTTTTTATATTATTGTTTTGTTTTTATGTTACAAACAGGAGCTAGAGGGATTTTTTTTTTTCTGAACTGTGGAAACCAAAATATTTTGCCTTAAAAGATAAATGGCCAAATTGACTTTGCACTTCTGAGGGGTTTATATCAATTTCTGATTTTTTTTTTCTGGTTTATTCTGATGTGAGTCTGTTAGATACTAGCCTCCCTGGGAACATTTTTGGGCAGAAACTTATTTTGACTGTCTTTCTCTATATTGGATTTTGGTTTGATAGATAATTAATCAAACCCGTGATTTTTGCCTCATATCTGAGTGCATATGGAAGAACTTACATGTAAAATTCAGAAGAAGCCTGAGTCTGCACAGGGAACAGTGCTGCTGCTTAATATGTGATTTCTTATAGAATTTTGGCTGGGCTTTATGAATTTAAGATGTTTCAGGTGATGAGGATGAGAAATGGTTGCTCATTTGGACCCAGACTGATATCTCACCTTTCTCAGGTGTGTGAGTGAGGAACCACGTCATTGTGGATTACCCCAGGTGAACTGTAAGAGGTTGATTCCCTCAGAGCACACTCTGTTTTAAGTGACCTGGATTATTTTTTGGAAATGCTTTATCACTCACCATTGCATAAATCATACACAAGGCAAGTTTGGACATTACCTAAACTCCATACAACCCTATGGTAAGCTAAGGACTTGGGGATGTGTGGTTGGAAAGCTGCAACTTGGAAATGGATCTGGGGCTATTGGTTGACAGTCAGCTAAACATGAGTCAGCAGTGCCCAGGTGGCCAAGAAAGCCAATGGCATCCTGGCTTGGGTTAGAAACATGGTGACCAGCAGAGACAGGAAGGTGATCATCCCCCTGTGCTCAGCACTGCTGAGGCCACGCCTTGAATGTTGAGTTCAGATCTGGGCCCCTCACTACCAGAGGAACATTGAGGTGCTGGAGTGTGACCAGAGAAGAACAACAAGGCTCATGGAGGGCCTGGAGAACCGTGGCCTACCATTTACACCTGAGGGAGCTGGGGTTGTTCAGTCTGGAGAAGAGGAGGCTGAGGAGAGACCTCATCACTCTCTACAACTATCTGAAGGGAGGTTGGAGCAAGCAGGGGGCAGCCTCTTCTCCTTGGTGTCAAGCAACAGGACCAGAGGAAATGGTTCCAAGCTACACTGGATGTTAGGAAATGTTTCTTCACTGAAAGGGTTCTCAAACATTGGAATGGTCTGCTCAGGGCAGTGCTGGAATCACCATCCCTGGGGGTGTTCAAAAGCAGCATGTGGACCTGGCACTTAGGGACATGGTTTAATGTTGACCCTTCAATGCTGGGTCAAAGGATGATCTTGGAGGTCTCTTTCAACCAGATATATTCTGTGATTCTGTAAAAATCTCTATAGAGATCAGCCCTAAAGAGAAGGGTACTTAAAAATGGGCAGTTTATGAAGGACAACATCAGCAAGGTGATTTTAAAGTGTGTTTCAAACATACGGTGCAAATGAGCACCCAAGGGCCTTCCAGCAATTCCACGTTTGAATGAAATTTTAATGCAGGAAATTGTCTGTTGCTGGGAATAACTTCACAGGGTGATTCTCTCCTATCTTATGAGAGTTTGTTGCAGTGGTGCTAGATAATTTTGTATAGGTTCTTATCACTGAAAATTGGTCATAACTTCAAAGAAGGTGGCTACATTTGGGGGAAAAAGAACATAAAATGGCTCAGAATAAAGCTTTTTTCTGGCCTAGTATCTCATCTGTGATAACAGTCACAGGGGATGACTAAAATACGGTGATTGTGCTGCTGCTTTGCAGAATTTATTATCTTAGCCTCTGGCAATTTATGGTCCAGGGAGTTCCTGAACCAAGGATGGTATTTACTGTTTAAAAATGAATAATCCAGAATCCTTATGTAAATAGCCTGTAGAACATTAAGATCTTAAGGATTCACAGGTCTCTAGAACAGCTATTTTGCATCATTTTGACCCTCTCCTCCCTTTTTATTTTAACCCTTTTAGTCCAGGTGGTTAGTCCAGGGTGAATTAGGAAGGGGAGAAATGGGGTAAGTAAGTAAAGGAGAGATGTGAAAACTGTTAATTTTTGGTAAACCATCTTTGGGCTGTCTGTATCATGATCAGCTTTAACCTGCAGTCATTTACATTTTGAATACAAACAAAACTGGCCGTGCCTTGTCATGTTTCTTAATTGTATCAAGCCCAATACACTGAGATTTGCTCACTTAATTTCCACCTGCCACAGGTGTAGGAAAATCTTCTGCATCTACTAGTGCCAGTAACTTCCAAAGCAGCATCATTTTCTGCTGTGGGAAATCTGCCTAAAATTAGCTATGAAGATATGGAATGGGAGATGATCTGGACCCATCTTGAACAAGCTTTCTTAAAATAAGACCTGGAACAAAACAATAGAAGAACTGGTACTGTGTCTTCAGGGCACTGCACTGTGTGATCATGGAATTCACAGAATGGTTTTGGTCAGAAAACACCTTTAAGATCATGGAGTCCAACCATTCCCTCATTCTGCCAAGGCTGGTGCTAAACCATGTCCCTCAGCACCACATCTCTGCCTCTTTGAAACACCTCCAGCAATGGGGATTCAGCCACCTCCCTGGGCAGCCTGTTCCAGGGATTGAGAACCCTTTCAGTCAAGAGGTTTCTTCTAACCATAGAATCACAGAATCATAGAATCATGGAATGGTTTGGGTTGAAAGGGACCTCCAAAGGTCAACCCCCTCTGCAGTCATCAGGGGCATCCTCAACTAGGTCACGTTGCCCAGAGACCAGTCAAGCCTGACTTTGAATATCTCTAGGGGTGGGGCCTCAACCACCTCCCTGGGCAATCTGTTCCAGTGATCCACTACCCTCATGATGAAGAACTCTTCTCTTCTCTAGTTTGAAGCCATTGCCCCTCATCCTGTCACTGCAGGCCTTTGTAAACAGTCTCTCTTCATCCTTCTTGTAGACCCCCTTTCAATTACTGGAAAGTGAAGAAGTTTCTTCTAATGCCCAACCTAAGCCTCCCTTGGTGCAACTTGAGGCCATTTTCTCTCATCCTATCATTTGTTACTAGGGAGAAGAGACTGACCCCCACCCTCTTTTTAAGTAGCCGTAGCGAATGATAAAGCTTCCCCTGAGCCAGGATGAAGACATTACCAATGGACTTTGTCAGAAGATATGCTAAAATGTTTAGTAAAGCTTTTCTTCAGTAAAAGGATTTTCCTTTAAGCAGTCAAAGTCAGAATCAGGGCCAAAAATGCACGAGATAAGTTTCTCCAGAGAGGAGGAGTAAAAAGGGTGTCAAAACATGAGAAAAATAAATTAATTTTAGATGCAAAAGTGCAAGAAAATCTTCACACTGTTGTGATTTGCCAATGCTCGTAAATCTCCTGTCTACAAGAAGTAGGACACCAGTCATTTTCTGATGGAGATACTAATCACAGTGAAAAAAATAGGAGGTGTTTTTCTCTTTCCTCCTGATTCAAACTCATATTTCTATGAGTCCACATTTCACAGTGTGTTGGGGGTGGGCTGTATGGGTATCTCACACCTTTACCTTCTGTCTCTCTTAACCAAAGAGAAAGTCTTTCAATGGGAGACTCCATTGAAAGGATTCTCAAACTTTGGAATGGTCTGCCCAGGGCAGTGGTAGAGTCCCCATCCCTGGGGGTGTTCAAGCAGCCTGTG
Source organism: Indicator indicator (assembly GCF_027791375.1). Classification (NCBI taxonomy): domain Eukaryota; kingdom Metazoa; phylum Chordata; class Aves; order Piciformes; family Indicatoridae; genus Indicator; species Indicator indicator. Next base: position 3,018,143 of record NC_072032.1, on the reverse strand, counting down.
GACCTAGTGCTTAGGAAGACGGTTTAGTGTCGAACCTTCAGTGCTGGGTCGAAGATTGCATTGGATGATCTTCAAGGTCCCTTCCAGATACATTCTGTGATTCTGTAATATTGTTAGGAAGAAAGTTGTATTTAATTCCATCAGTGCTTTTATGATTTATTTGTAAAAGTAAAACTTCTGCTTTCTCGTTGAGAATGTGAATCTGGTCTCCAAATCATACCTTGATTTGTAGCTTGGGAAGTGTAAGTGCTGTGATTTGGGTTTGTTTGTTGTTTGATGTTTTGGCTTTTTGGTTTTTTTTTCACTTTACTTAGTGCTGCCAACCTAACAGAATGAGAATAATATAACTGAGTTTTGTCAAACCACGTAATTAAATGGCTATGAAAACTAAAGAGCATTCCATTCACTGCAGAGTGGTTACACTTTACTGCCATGTAAGCTAAATTGAAATAAGGAAATGATGGAGTATCACGTGCTGCATACATTTCTGTTTGCTACAACAAATTGAAAATGATAAATACTTCTCTTTCTGTAAAATTCTTCTGGAATCTCCTGAGGGTTCAGTAGCTCTGTAAGTCTAATCTGCAGTTCTTCACAATTAGAGTTTAAACAGACCGAGTCTAAAGGGAGTCTGCCTGTTTGATTTCCAAATTTGCATCACTTAAAATCCAATCAGACCAACTGTTCAGCTTTTGATTGGATATGAAATACAGGACTGGTCCAAGGCCAGGCTATGTATAGCAAACACATACCTTGTTCTACAGCATGGATTATCTCATTTGGTACCTGTGCTGGCCTGCAACCTTCAGCCCACAAAGGCTGCTTACAGACTTCTGCAGTTGTTACTGTACTAAATCCTTCGATTTTTGGTGGCTGCTACTTTATAGGACAGCAGATTGCATTTGATTTTGTGAATTTGCTGGAACATATTGAGTTTAATGGATTTATGCAGGAATGTAAACCAAAAATAATACAGCAGGCACTGGGATGTTTGGAGCACAAGGGCATTAGGCTCGCAGATGGCCGATATGGGTAATGGCATTGAATAATTTAGTGTGGAAGATAATCTGGTTTTGACAGAATACATTAACATTTAACTAGTGCATACAGGTGTTTGGCTGGGGATCTGTGTGCTCTTGATCTAAGGCAGACCAGGGTGCCTGAAGTGCAGCTTTAGAACCTCACAGACTGTCCTTACAGAAGGAGAATCCATTCAAAATATGTTCAAATAGATTTAGAAGACCCTCAGTACTGCTGTCTTTGAAAGAATTTCTGACTGGACAGTGTTATTTGTAAATTTTGGTCATGATTCAAGGAGAATCCATTCAAAATATGTTCAAATAGCTTTAGAAGACCCTCAGTACTGCTGTCTTTGAAAGAATTTCTGACTGGACAGCGTTATTTGTAAATTTTGGTCATAGGAGAAGAGGCCAAATGTTTATTTAATGCTTTGGTTATAATTGTGTGTTCATTGCAGGGTGGATCTGAGGAAACAAGGAGGTAGAAAACACAGTGTTTAAATGAAAAGATTTCTCTCCTCTTCACACCTGTTATACCAAAACATGGCCTCTGCCTATTCTATCCAAATTCATGATTAGACACTCCTAAATATGAAGATCTTTAAACTGTAATAAGCTCAGTGTTGGAACTGCTGGAGAGTCCAACGGAGAGCCACAAGGATGCTTAGGGGACCTGAGCATCTCCCCTGTGAAGAGAGACTGAGATCCTTGGGGCTCTTTAGTCTGGAGAAGAGAAGGCTGAGAGGGATCTGATCAATGTGGATAAATATCTGAGGGGTGGGTGTCAAGTGGAGGGGGCCAGGCTCTTTTGGGTGGTGCACAGTGATAAGACAAGGAACAATGGGTACAAACTTGAACGTAGAAGATTTCACCTCAACATGAGGAGAAACTTCTTTCCAGTGAGGGTAGTGGAGTGCTGGAACAAGCTCCCCAGGGGGGGTTGTGGAGTCTCCTTCTCTGGAGACTTTCAAAACCCACCTGGATGCATTCCTGTGCAGACTACCCTGGGTGATCCTGCTCTGGCAGGGGGGTTGGACCCAATGGTCTCTTGAGCTCCCTTCCAGCTGCTGATATACTGTGAGACTGTGATAGTTGAGAGTTAGAAGCTTTCAGACTGAACACCCACAACAAATGGTCAGATCAGCTGGCAGAAGCTCTCTGGGTTTCATTTGCTTGGCTGTGTGTCATTCCAGGAAGCAGTTGGGTCATGTCTTTGCAGTTGTCTCCCCCTGACACATACATGCCAGAACAGACCATGACAGTGTATTTCAGCCTGAAGTCAATTTCCCATCACTATATTTTTTTTTTAACTAGTATGTCTGAAAGTAACCAGTGCTCCCCAGTTCTTCAAAGAAATACATCTCCCTGCAAACTGTACTAATAAAAGTATTGAACACATATGCTTTAAGGAGCATTCATGATGGCATTGGATAATGAGTATTTGATTTCATTAAGCAAATCACCTTTATGAAGTTAAATCCTGGTATTCTTTTGGGTGGATCCTGTGTAATTTTTACTTTGTCAGGAGGGAACCACCCAGTTTGAATATTTGGGAAGCTAAGGGGCAAAACTATTCCTCTGCCCAGGTGTGACTGGTAATTTCTTTAGTGCCCAGCTGCAGTGCTGGAGCCATGCACCATCTCTTCCAGGCCATGCCTGGAAGTGTCATGGTATTGTAGAGGTTGGAAGGGACCTCTGGAGATCTTCTAGTCCAACCCCCCTGCCAAGGCAGGTTCATCTAGAGAAGGTTACACAGGAACACATCCAGGTGGGTTTGGAGTGTCTCCAGAGAAGGAGACTTCACCATCTCTCTGGACAGCCTGCTCCAGCTCTCCGTCACCCTTGCAGTAAAGAAGTTCCTCCTCACGTTTAGGTGGAATTTTTTGTGTTCCAGTTTGTACCCATCACTTTCCTGTCACTGGGCACCACTGAAAAAAGCCTGGTCCATTCTCCTGACACCCACCCTTTAAATATTTGTGAGCATTTTACAATATCCCTGACTGTAGTGTGTATTCAGCAGCAGAACTGAGCCAATCCAAATTGCCAGCTTTGGGCAGAAACAGGGCACAGGGAGCTTGCTGCAGGAGCTGTTAAGGTTTGATTTCAGATGGAGCCTTGCGTAGGCTGGATCATTTTCAGGAGCACTCGAGCACTGCTTGAGTCCCTGGCTGATTGTCATTATTGACCCCAAATAAGAATCTGATGAGAGAGGGAGAGGGAGCTTTCAGCAAAGCATAGTTTAGGGTTAAATTGAGTTAAACTTGCAGCTTTCTGTCTCTTTTGTCTTGCCTATTCAAAAAGGCAATAGCTATTAGATTTTTCTGAGAGGAACTAACACTATTTAGAACTAAATGTGGAGAATTTCTGTTGAACAGGTGAAGTTTTCCAGTATCACAGGAAATTGAGAGCTGGAGGATCTAAGGGGAAGGAAGCCTAATACAGTTAGCACTCCCCATTTTTATATGACACACCATAAGTATTCTGCATGCCAAGAGTAGCTGAAAGATAATATTGATTTTCTAATGCTGTGCCTGACTCCAGCCTTGCAGTGCAGTGACATTTCATTACACCCATTGGAACTATAATAACTGAAGTGCAACACCAGCTGATGGAAATGAAATTAAATCTATCTTCAGTAATAAAGAAGTGACGTCCACAAAGAATGGGATGCAAACCAGTTTCCTAGTCTTTGTAATGTTCAATTACAACAAGCTATAAATAAAAAGTGGGTCTTTATTGTAGCGATGCTTTATGTGTATCAGCTGACAATCAGGTAACCTAATTTCTCTTTGAACCCAAAAAGTTCCTAAAGTAATGCAGTTCCAACTACTCTGTTGTGAAGTTGATGTTCAACAAAATATTTAATAATGATTCTTAAATAGCTTCCTATTTGTGGTGACAAACACATCAAAAAATTCCAGCTCTTTTTTGGGAAGGTATAAATCTGACCCTGCTCTCAAGCTTGCATACCAGTTAGAAGAGCTGTATTCTTTTATTCTGGACACCCAAATGGCTAGGTCAGTCTCTTCTCCCTAGTAAGTGATAGGATGAGAGAAAATGGCCTCAAGTTTCACTGGGGGAAGTTTAGGTCAGATATGAGAAGAAAATTCTTGACTGAAGGGATTCTCAAACACTGGAACAGGCTGCCCAGGGAGGTGGTTGAGTCCCTATCCCTGAGGGTGTTTCAAATAGGCAGAGATGTGATGGTGGTTTAGCACCAGCCTTGGTAGAGTTAGAGAATGGCTGGACTTAATCTTGAAAGTCTTCTCCAACCCAAACACTTCTGTGATTCTATGATAATCATCACTTGAGATGCACATTTTACTTTCATGGTTTTTAGTGGATACCAAAAGCTCTGCAGAGGTGATTTTTATGGCTCATCAGGTTCATGGCAGTCTGCTATGGGCTGCTAGAGTTGGATTTTGTGGACCTAAAAAAAAAGAATAAATTTGCATCCTTTGCGGGATTGTCATATCTTGAGGCTAAAAAGAGTAGTGGACTGCTAAAGGATTGGACTTCCCAACAAATCTGTGGATGGTTATGGTTGGTTTTTCAGTGTTTGTTCTCAGTGGTTTTTGCAAAGCTGTCTGTGAGCTCTAAACCTTTATTAATGAGAGGCAAGACAGAAGGTTGGTGTTTTGTGATGTGTTCTTGCAGAAGTAATTAGATACTGTATGCAAGTGGTGCAAAAAGAACATAGTTCAGCTAATTTGGTAAGTTTTGGGAAACCAAAGTATTGAAACTTGTCTTTTTTAGTTCATTCTGTTCTCCTTTGTGGAGGAAAGACCTAAAGTCAGAGTTGCTAAATGACCTTTTGAAAGAGTTATTAAGAATTCAGAACAATTCTTAACCATTTTCATCTTGATGTCTGTATTACTCCTAGTAGAGTCATTTTCATTTCCCTGTCACCTTTCCAAATTTCCTGACATATAACTGACAAGATCTACCTGGAACATAATGTGTGGAGACCCCAGCTGAAAGGGAGCAGAAGGAGCCTGACACTGGGATATGAAAAGCAACCTTCGCCTGCCACTTTGTGGTATTAAAATGTGTCTGGCACCTGTGATCACGTTTAAGTTATAAACTGGTCTGGTTTTGCTTTATAGCAGTTTTTTGTGTTTTTTTTTTTTTAATCTTCCTCATATCTAAAATTTTATGGGTTTGGAGGACCTATAAATATTATCAATATTCCTGCAGGCTGTAGAAATACTAGTCCTATCCTGGGATATTTATCTTGTTAAATAAGTGATGAGCCGGAAGTGGCTACTGCAAAATTAAGATTCTCCCTTTCCTTTTTTAAATCTTAGAAACTTTCAGTGAGTTCTTTTAAAACAGTGGTTTGTGGATAGAGAGCAGTGGAGAGTGGAAATCAGTCTCTGATTTTCATCTCTATTGGTGTTGGAGCAGGGTGGCTAAGGGACATGTGTGTGAGTTTACTCGCTGCAAGCCAGGAAGGTAAAGACATTAACTTAGCTTACCTGTGGCAGTACAACAGAAGGAGACTCATCAGGGAAGTTCTTTGCTTGTTATCATTTCTAACAGAAAGTGATTTCTGCAGGTAGCAGGCAAATGGTGTTCAGCAAAGCCTGTGTTTCATGGAGTGAGACTAAGAAGGGTTTAGAGAATAAAGAGAGATCCCTTGGGAATGCTTCAGGTTTCTCAGTGTGTCTGTCTTTGTATAACAAATATGTCCAAGCAGGGACTTCCATAAGGTTTTGTTCAGTCCTGCTCAGTCACAAACTCCCCTTTAAAAAAAGTTTTCATTGCTTGTTTTCTATGGCAGTGCCTTGAGTTGTGTTTTCAGTTAACCTGATTAAAACACAGTGATTGTCACACAGAATCACACAGAGTCACAAAATGCAGTGGGTAGGAAGGGACCCTCGAAGGTCATCTTGTCCAGGCCACATGCAGTGAGCAGGGTCATCTCCAACTAGATCAGCTTGCTCAGGGCCACATCAAATTTGATTGTCTCAAGGGACAGGACCTCCAGCACATCTCTGGGCAACCTGTTCTCATTGTAAAGAACTTCCTTCTGATGTCCAACCTAAATCTACCCTGCTCCAGTTTACAGAGCCCCTTGTCAGATTAACTGAGTTCAAACTATGAGAATATCATCTATGTGAATATAGCCTTTTTTTTAACCTATTCACTTTTTTTGTGGTGCAAGTCTTTGAAAAGAATAAAAATATTAAAAAATAAAAGATAAAAGATGACTAACCCCAAAGTTAACATTATTTCACAAGAAAAAAAAAACAAACAATAAAAATTAATGAAAGGAATATTCTGATCCCATGGAAAAAAAAAATCCAGTTTAAAATCAGTGGGCTTTTAGAGAGGTCTAGCCAGTAACATCCTATTTATCTTCCCCAAGTGTCAATGGTTTGAGCTGGGCTGGCCACCAAATGAGTGCCAGAGGCTGTCTGTGAACCTCTCTGCCTCCCCAAAGGGTGGCAAAGAAACTAAACCAGCTGGGATGGAAATGAGAACAATCACATGAAATAGATACAAATAGATGCAAACCAATATCCAACCCAAGCCCTGATGGCAATGGTGTCACCATTGATGATGTGGCAGAAGTCCCAAACTGGACTCAGTGACAGATGGGAATCAGATTCAGGAGCTGGATTCTGGAACTGGATGCAGTAACACATGGATCAGGATAGAAGGCAGAAAGGACTGAGTTCTGCTTGGACACCAGCCACTGAAAAATAGACTTGACCCTGGTGATGCCTCAGCTTTCTCCTGAAGATGATATCCATTAGCTGCAATCCCTTGTTGATCAGTTTAGGGTCACTTGTCCTGTCTGCTCCTCCCTGCAGGTGCCACTTCTGACTTCCTACACCCCAAGGTGACACACAAGATGTGGCAGTGTCCTTGGTCTGCCCAGGAGCAAGTCTAAGCCAGAGCCTTTCTGCAGCCTAACCTTTGGCAGGAACTCTCTCCATCATCTTATCACTGCTAGAAGCAGTCCCTGGCTGTGCAAACCTGCCCTGAGCTGCAGAAAGTTCCAGCACTGAGCAGAGATTGAGCTGAAAAGTCAAATCCCTGAGGAGAATTAGTTCTGGTCTAGCTCAGAACAGGACACCAGGTATTTTCTAAAGCGCTCAGGCATTTGAAATGCAAGTGGAGCTAGCTGGCACTGGGAATGGTGTTTGGTGAAGAAACTAGTTCCCATTGATTAGTTAAAAGATTTTATTGAAGATAATTTAATGGTAGTGCCCTGAGGAATTACACTGCCACCAATTTTAGCTTCATAGGACAGCCACAGGAACAGAACTGTAAATCATGGTCGTAGTATTTCCAATGTTAGCTTCTTTTGCTAGCAGTGTGTATTTGATTAGTAAAGGAGATAGTGTTTAATCATTTAAATGTTAATGCTGCAGAAGTTCATTTAGGAACAGGAAAATCCTGACACATTCTTTAGCTGCTGGTCACATGCTGGAGTTGATGAGAGGTCTGCGTGTTCCATGCCAGAATGAGAAGAATTAACACATTTTAAAATACATTCAGAGATGCAGAATGGAAATCATTGAGTTGTGCTTGCTTTTGTCCTGTGTAACAAGCCATGCTGACAGGGTTTGACTGGAGCCATGGTGTTGAATAGAACATTGGATTTTTCAAATAATGGTCAGGAATAAGTACTTCCTCATTCTGTGGTCATAAATTCTATTTCCATTCCAACAAGCAATTTTTTACCAGTCCAGGCTCTAAGCAGAGGCTCCTGTGCTTCACTATTCATTTAATTTTACTTCTCTGTGAAGGTGGTGATGTGACTGATGATTTCATTTCATTGCTCCTCCCTGCCAAGTTCACCACTGGGACATGTGGCTAGGAGGGGGGAAAGTTAGTTAAATTTAGTTAAGTTCTCTTCTGGGAGAGGATCTGAATTCCAGCCTTCCTACTTGTAGTTCAGCACAGAGGATCTGAATTCCAACCTTCCTACTTGTAGTTCAGCACAGAGGATCTGAATTCCAACCTTCCTACTTGCAGTTCAGCACAGAGGATCTGAATTCCAGCCTTCCTACTTGTAGTTCAGCATGCTGACCAGAAACCTGTCTGGTTTGAAATTACCTTTTATTTCTGTATTGAAACTAATGCAGTTCACAGAGTCCCAGAATGGTGGGGGCTGGAAGGGACCTCTGGAGATCACCTAGTCCAATCTCCCTCCTAGAGCTTGATCACCCAGAGTAAATCTCACAGGAACATATCCAGGAGAGTTTTGAATGCTTCCAGAGAAGGAGACTCCACAACCTCTCTGGGCTGTCTGCTCCAGGGCTCTGCCACCCTCAAAGGAAAGAATTTTTCCTTATGTTTACATGGAACCTCCTGGGTTCCAGTTTGTGTCCACTGCCCCTTGTCCTGTCACTGGACACCACTGAGAAGAGCCTGGCAAGTAGAAACTTTGTGTTTGGGTCAGGAGATAGTTTCCAGCACAACGTGCTTGTTTCATTATGACTTTTTGTCTTGTCTCTTCCTGTTCTGTATGTGTCATGTTCTTCATTTTTAGTTAAAAAGAAAGAAGGGGGGAAATGGTGGTTTTGCACACTTTTAAATGCTCGGAATACTAAAATCAGCATGGTGCTCTAGCTTCTGGAAGAATTTTTAGATCCACAGAATCATAGAATGGTCTGGGTTGTAAGGGGCCTCCAAAGGTCATGCAGTCCAACCCTCTCTTCAGTCAGCAGGGACATCCTCAACTAGATCAGGTCACTCAGAGCCCTGTCAAGCCTCACCTTGAACATCTCCAGGGATGGGGCCTCAACCACCTCTCTGGGCAACCTGTTCCAGTGCTTAGGCACCCATATTCAATGTGTTAAGAAAAATCACAAATTCTCCATTGTCTTCATTTTTCCCTGGGCTTTGTGGGAAAACAACTTTTCCTTCATGGATCTCAAGATGCTGACAGCACTTTTCACTCTAAGACAATACTCATTATCTACCTCTCTAAGGCAGGCACTTCAGGTGAGTGTTGAAAGTGTAACGATGCTGTCATGAAGTGGTTAAATTGAACTGTGGGGAAGGCAGAAGTATTGTTCCTTCACCAAGGTGAAGGGAAGTGACAGTCAGCATGATGTGACTGTTGTGTTGCTCACAGTCTTGTCTTTATAGTGGATGAGGTTGAAAAATATGCTTGTCCATTATCAATGCAGCAGGGCATTAAGAATCTGTGTGTCTTCAATGAGCCACTAGCTCCATCTTTTAGTTTGTAATTAATTTATCTTTAAAAAATTATAGTTCATTGCAGAGATTAAAATGAATACAAGCACCAAAGATTTTTTTTTTCCTTGAGATCTTTAGCATGGGTATGTAATCACTCTGGAAAAGATCCTGGTTCTCAGAAATGAGGTCACCTTGGCAACAAAATATTTTATTATTTTCTGTAAAAAAAGCTAATCAGTGATTTGGCAGAGAAAGAGAATGATGAAAGGGATCTCTGAGCCATTTTCTCTCTTTCCAGTCCTCCTCTGCTGTGTAAGGTGATGGTAAAGTGCTTGCATCAGAAGCTGGAGGAGACCCCTACCTTCCCTTGGTGTCTGCAGACTCTGTGAGCACCAAAGGGAATTAGTGACCCCCTGGAAGGGATAAGATATAGTCAGCTTTTGCTGCTGATGTGTATCAGCTTGGGGTTAATTCAATGACTAAAAGCCATGCTGTATTTAGAATGATCATAGAATCATTCACTACCGGGCTGGAAAGCATCATCTGGCCCAGCTTTTCTTGGCAAATGAGTGGTCTAGACAAGATGGCCAACCTGAATCTTAAAAGTGTCCAATATTGGGAGAATGATATAAAACCTTTCCATATATTCTTTTCTGCTTGCTTGTTCTGCCTGTTTGCCATGGAGGATTAGACTGAAGCTTACAGAGTCCCCATCTTCAGTGGGATTCTGGGACACGAATGAGAGCAGGTGGTGGGTGCAGGAGGTCTGGTGAGTCAGGACAGATCCTGGGGGCAGGTAGCTGGACTATTGCAGGATGGTGTCATGTACAGTATCTTAACAAAAGGTGTCCCATAAATCAAAGGACATTCTTCAGAATGTTGAAGTCAGCTGCTAGTGAGGCAAATGGGTGACTGAAAGGTAAACTGCACATGAAGCCACAACCACAGATGAGTAACATGCTGCTGGGGGCAATCTGACTTCAAGTAGACCAAAAGAACAAAATCTCTAAGCTAGTAAATGAGTTGTGGTGTAAAAGAAGCCCTGAGTACATTTAAACTGATTGCCAATATTGTGTGTGCAGGAGCTCAAGGAAGTTCCCACACCAGGGCTGTTCTTCACAGTGGGTAAACTGCTGAAAGTGTCTCACGTCGAAATGTTAGTGGAAGGGATTTTGTTGTGTTAAACAGCAACACACCAAAGTAAGTCATCAGCATGGAAATGTCTAAAAGGAGCCTGCTTGTGAAGCTGTTGAATTACTGAACAAGATTCTTTGCCTCTTGCCTCATTTGGCACTGGTTCTAGAGGACAGGAGGATGGCAAATATGACTCAGCTTTAAAGAGAGACCTAAAGAGCAGGTGGCAGAACCTAGGACTAGCAAGTCTGAGTATCTAACACGCTAAATATATATGTAGAAATGATTAGGAAAAGGTGTAAGTAATAAAGTAATGAAATTTGCAGTGGCACAGCATTGGTTAGAACAGCTAGGAGGGCATCCTACAGAGGGACTCAACAGAAGGGAATTGAATGCCAGTGAAGCCAGCAGGAGTAAGGAAGTGACTGTCCCCCTGTAATCGGTACTGAGGAGGAGTACTGGGTTCAGTCTGGGGCCTCTCCCTCCAAGAAGAACATTGAGGTGCTGCTGTGTGTACAGCAAAGAGCAATGAAGCTGGTGAAGGGACTGGAGAAAGGTCTGGTGAGGAGCAGCTGAGGGACGTGGGGTTGTTTAGCCTGGAGAAGAGACTGAGTGGAAACCCTCTGGCTCTCTGCAACTCCCTGAGTAGAGTTTGGAGCAACATGAGGGTTAGTGACAGGATGAGAGAAATGGAGAAATGGCCTCAGGTTGCACCAGGGGAGGTTTAGATTGGATATTAGAAGAAAATTTTTCACTGAACGGGTTCTCAGGCACTGGAATAGGGAGGTAGTTGAATCCTCATGCCTGGAGGGATTTAAAAGCCATGTAGATGTGGTGCTGAGGGAGATGGTTTAGTGATGACCTGACAGTGCTGAGTTGTGGTTGGACTCATTGATCTGAAATGATTCTATAATTCTCTAATTCTAACTCAGTGATGATAATTTTAATGTTGCAGAGATGCATCAGGTGATTAAAGAGAAGATAATCAAATACCCATTCAAAATCACAAACTCCACCTTAGCTGTTAGCACTTAGGCCAGGGTAGCAGAGAGTAAAGGAAGAAAACTTGGAGTTTTTGGGGATACTTCTGTGTAAACATCTGCTCAGTGACTGCAAAAGGCAAACGGAATAGTAGGGATGGAGATGGAATAATAGTGCTCTGTGATAGGACAAGGGGCAATGGATGTAAACTGCAGCACAAGGAAGTTCCACCTCAACGTGAGGAAGAACCTCTTTACTGTAAGGGTCACAGAGCACTGGAGCAGGCTGCCCAGAGAGGTTGTGGAGTCTTTTTCTCTGGAGACTTTCAAGACCCATCTGGATGTGTTCCTGTGCAACCTGTGCTGGATTCTATGGTCCTGCTAGGGCAGGGAGGTTGGACTCGGAAGATCTCCAGAGGTCTCTTCCAACCCCTAACATCCTGTGAGCCCTGTGAATTATTGGTGGAGGGTGAAGGAAGAGACAGCAATGTGGTAAATGTCTTGTTGCCACTGTGTAAATTCATTCTATACCTGTCTTTTGCATGTTAAATGTAGTTCTATAATTGTTATTGTAAGTATTATAATTATTATATTAAGCCGAACAGAGGAGGTTCAAGGAAGATTGACAACAGTGGTTAGAAATATAGAGATGCTTATGAAGAGGAAAGAGTAATTATTCTTCTCCTTGCTCAATGCATGATTGAAGGGAAATGTAGATTTGATAAAACCAAGGATGTTATGGCAAAATTAATTTGAGGAGGATTATTTGCTTTGTTGTACTATCCAGAAATAGAGAAAAGCTGAAGAAATCAGATTTAAAGCAAACAAGATATAAGTAATTTCTTTTGCATGTCATACTTGTAGAATTCTTTGCCTGTAGATGTTTTGAATGCAGTAGTTTAGCTGATTTCAAAGGAGGATTGTCTAAATCCCAGGGCAGTAGAACATTTGGTGGTGTCTTATCTTTGGTGGTCCTCTATGATCACCTGAAGAGTGACAGGTTCTCTGTTTCCTAAGGGCTGAAATTATATCCTTTTTCTTTTTTTATTTTTTTTTTTTTTTTTTTTTTTTTTTTTTGTGGGTGGGCATCCTTAGATATGCACATGTGGTTTTTTCCTCTATTTATTCTATTCAGCTGAGTATGTTTTTGAGTATTTTGGTTTCTGTCTGACAGATTTATTTTGATCAGTGATGCAGTTAATGGTCTTTAAATGATGAGTCTGATGAGAATATTCACCTGTGTGGATTCTAAAGCTGGTTTGTAATATACAATTTTTCTTATCCTGTCTTAATTTTTATTTCTTACTTTCCTTCTCTTGCATTGTGTCTAAAATCCATTTTTAGCTTTCTGGGAGTATTGTAAAGTAGAATAACCTGTCACAATACTGAGAGTTAAGTCCCTGACACTGCAACAGGTCTACTTTTATCTGTTGCTTCAGTCTTCTTGTTCTAACAAGAGGTCTGAGATCATTCTGTGATTCAAAGAAGAAGCCTTAGATGAATTCACAAATCTGAAACCTGAATATAGCACCTTAAGTGTCTTATCTTCAGCTATACTCAAGCACTATTGATACTTCATTTTGCTTGCTGTCCTCTGCCTCTTTCCATGAGCACTTCAGACATGACACAAGAATTATCCTGAACAAAAGACTATTAAATACTCAAATGAATTAATATGGGCAGGCAGGAGACTGGCAAGGAGCTTTGCTATATCTGAGCTAAGAGTTCTCTCTATTTATTACATCAGTTATAACACATTACAGAGGATGTTGGAGTCCACAACAAAGCACCAGCATGGTATGAGATGTTATCTGTTCCAAGCAGGAAAGTGATTATTTTCTGCACACAGAAGTCCTCTTATTTTCACCCATCTTTGGTTAGAGTGCTGTAAGTACTTATCTCTTGACTCTCTGTCTTAAAACCAAACTCATTAGCTCCTTAAGGTGCTAATTTGTCATTATACTTTTTCCTTAGCTTCGCTCTAATAGCAACAGAACTCTGACTCTTGGAAGCTCTTTTCTATTAAAGACACACACAATAGTGGGGACACTGGGAGGCAGAGGGTGAGAGAAAAGGCTGGAAATGTCTATTTATCCATTAAAGTATTTTGGGTCTCAGAATTTTTTCAGTCTTGCAAAAAGTGAATTTTTATTCCAGCTTTTAAAAGTTGTTGGAACAATAGCAAAAAGATATTTAGAGAGTAGTTTTAGGGGTTAAATAGAATCATAGAATTATTTTGGTGGGAAAAGCCTTCTTTATGCATTGAGTCCAACCATCAACCTAACACCACCACCACCACTAAACCATGGCCCCAAGTGCCATGGCCACACATCTCTTGAACACCTCCAGGGATGGTGACTTCATTACTTCCCTGGGCAGCCTGTTCCAATGCCTGACCACTCTTGCAGCAAATATTTTTTTCCTAATATCCAACCTGAACCTCCTGTGGTGCAATTTCAGGCCATTTCCTCTCCTTCTATCACCTGATACTAGGGAGAAGAAACCAACCTCCACCTCATTCCAACCTCCTTCTGGGGACATGTTGAGAGCAATGAGGTCTTGCCTTAGTCTTTTCTTCTCCAAACGTTAGGGCATTTTTAAAAACACATCAAAAATCTTAACTTAGAAGAAAGTATTGCTCAAGCATATAAAATGCTCTTTTTAAAAATATGATTAATCCTTATGTGGTAGTGAAATTACAAGTTGATAAGATTGCAAGTCAGCTTCAAAGAATTTGAATTTTAGTAAGTCACAGCCAAGTGGTAGAACTTTATTATTAGTATCCTGTGTGATTTATAACTTTCTAAATAATTGATAAATTCTAAGTGACTCAATTTATAAATTATAAGTAGATTAATGCTCTTAGAAGTAGCTTAATACTAAGCATTTTAGGGAAGAAAAAAAAAGTCTGTGAAAAATTTTGTCTGTTTTCAAGTTTTCTTTTTATTGTCAAAGAATCACAAAATGGGGGAGGTTGAAAGGGACCTCTGGAGATCATCTAGTCCAACCCCCCTATTGAAGCAGGTTTTCCTAGTTCATGTGGCACAGGAATGTGTCCAGGTGAGTTATAAATAATACATATAAGTGTTTCTACAGGTTCAAGCCTTAATGCTTCTAACTGGCCTTCTTAATACTGGCCTTCACCAGCAGTCCAGCATCAGTTTCTGCAGCTTTTGACCCACTGTAGCTGGGACCCACCTAGCAATAACTCAGACCACAGCTGTAGTATGGAAAAGTCATCTTCATTTGATCCAGTTTCTCTTGTGATGGTTAAGAAATGTGAAATCACAACATGGAATGTGGGAAAAGGGGGTTGGTGAGCAAGATGACTGCACTGGATGAAAAGTGTCACCTCATCTGAATATCAGGGGCTAGTTTGCTGAAATAAAGCATTTGGTATTGTAGGTGTTCTATTTGAGACTGAAGTTGTGCCAGGGGAGGTTTAGGTTGGAGATGAGGAAAACATTCCTTCCTGCAAGAGTGGTCAGGTATTGGAAGAGACTACCCATGGAGATGGTGGAGTCACCATCACAGAATCACACAGAGTCAACCAGGTTGGAAGAGACCTCCAAGATCATCAAGTCCAACTGATCACCCAACCCTAACTAATCAACCAGACCATGGCACTAAGTGCCTCATCCAGGCTTTTCTTAAACACCTCCAGGGATGCTGACCCCACCACCTCCATGGGCAGCACATTCCAATGGCCAATCTCTCTTTCTGTGAAGAACTTCTTTCTAAGATCAAGCCTAAACTTCCCCTGGCACAGCCTGAGACTGTGTCCCCTTGTTCTGTCACTGGTTGCCTGGGAGAAGAGCCCAACCCCCACCTGGCTACAACCTCCCTTCAGGTAGTTGTGGAGAGCAATGAGGTCTGCCCTGAGCCTCCTCTTCTGCAGGCTAAACCTGGAGGTGTTCAAGAACTGTGTAGGTGTGGTGCTTCAGGATATAATTCAGTGGTCATGGTAGCTGGTTTATGGTTGTATACAATGAGTGTAAAGTTCTTTTCCAATTTCCATGATTCTGTGGTTCTATGAAATGTACATTGGGGTTTAATGATGTATTGTATTAGGAATGTGATAGCAGATCCAAGATGGGACAGTTTCCAGTTTTGTGTAGATGGGATCTGGTTATTCCTAATTTTATTACAGGACATCTGTGTCAGTGCTTGTGTGTGTAGGTTAGCAAAAGTTAGATCACTTAAACTCAAAATGCAGGTGATCCTGCTGAATGTATGAAAATAATACACTCTTAACAGAGATGGTGTCACAAAAGCCTACACAGGGCCCACTAATTAAGGGACTAAACATCTGTCTGATGAGGAAAGCCTGGGACCTGGGGCTTCATTGAGAGGATCCTCTATAAGATAATTAGGGTGATTGACAAAGAACACTCATTAGGATCCTGGAGGATTTGAGGTGGAGAGAGAGAACACAGGCAACCAGCAGCAGAATGAGGGGACACAGTCTCAAGTTGTGCCAGGGGAGGTATAGGCTGGGTGTTCTTCACAGAGAGAGAGATTGTCCACTGGAACGTGCTGCCTGGCGAGGTGGTGGAGTCCCCGTCCCTGGAGATGTTCAAGAGAAGCCTGGATGAGGCACTTAGTACCATGGTCTGGTTGATGGGATAGGGCTGGGTGATAGGTTGGACTGGAGGATCTTGGAGGTCTCTTCCAACCTGGTTGATGATTCTATGATTCTATGAACAGTGATCTCTTCAAGGCAATATCAAACTTCCATAGTACTCAGGGAGGTGAAGGTGTCACTTTTTGTAACTGGCTTACATGTCTGCACACAGCCAGCTCCTGATGATGGACTCACAGTTGATCATACCTTGGATAGCAGCCCTGCATATGCTGCAGTGATAATGTGGATTGATGAGATGTAATTGAAGGAGATGCTGCTATGATCTTCACTGCTAGACCTTTGACATCTTTTATTACAGCTGAGTATTTTCTGGGATGTTATGTCATGCTGAGGGCTGTCTTGTTTCCGCTGTCTTAGAAATAGCTTCAATTCCATCTTTTAAGACAGTGAGTGCATGAACATCGATTTGAAACAAAAAATTGCTTTTGCAAGTAAATCTAAAATATAACAGAATCATTATATGGTTTGGGTTGGAAGGGACTTCAAAGCTCATCTAGTTCCAATCCCCTTGCCATAGGCAGGGGTACCTCCTGTATCCATGATAATAAATATCTATTACAACAAGTATCTGTGATTTTTTATCACCTTTGTAAGGATATAAAGTACTTTCCCTTCACATAGGGCTAATTATCTCTTGAAGTCGAGAAAGCCTGTCTCTGCTTAATTTTCTTAAGAACTGCAAACTATTCTAAGCATTTCCATTGAATATAATCTGCTCTGATTCACTTTCCCAAGACTGCAATAATGGATCTCATTGCTCATTATGGAGTGTTAGAAAAAAACTGAAATGCTATTTTATGGTGTTTGTGTTTCTGACCTGTTGACATTCTCCAGTGGAAAATCAGAAAACTCAGTCCGTCCCTGCAAACATACTGTCAGCTTTGGAGCTTTGAGACTTGCAAATGTGAGCATTCAGCTTGCTTTTTGTTATTGGGTTTTTCCCCACAGCAGTGTCTTGCACACTTTACTTACTCCAAGGTGACTGAAAACTAATATGGGATTCTTTTATCTTATCAAACTAAAATTTTCTGTAAACAAAGATGCAAGCTCTGGCTCACTGAATTCTGACCTCCAAAGCGCTCGAAGAAGCTGACCTGCTGGAAAGCAGCTCTCTAGGAAAAGATCTCTGAGTCCTGGCCAACAACAGGATGACCACGAGCCAGCAATGTGCTCTTGTGGCCATTGGCATCATGAGTGTGGCCAGCTGGTTGAGGGAGGTTCTTCTCTACCTCTACTCTGCCCTGGTGAGGCCTCATCTGGAATACCAGGTCCTATTCTGGACTCCCCAGTTCAAGAGAGACAAGGAACTGCTTGAGATGGTACAGCAAGAGGCTAGAAAGACGATTAGTGAGCTGAAATGTCTCTGTTATGAAGAAAGGCTGAGGGAATTTGGGCTTTTTGGACTAGAGAAGACTGAGGGGGAGATCTTATCAATGCTTATCAATACAGCCATCTACAGGTACTGAATACAGATCACAGAACCTCAGTGTGGTTGAGGATCATCATCATTTGGGTAGATGTCAGGAGGATGGGGCCAGTCTTTTTCCAGTGCTGCCCATTGACAGGACAAGTTAATGGTAGTTGTGCCTCTTCCTTTGTAGATGGATCCTGGGGAAATGTTCCAAGAAGTTATGGTTTTGGTAGTCCTTTGCAATAATACTGTATTCTGTGAGGCACAGTTGGTGATATTTCAAAGAGAATCACACTTAGATCCTAGCTCTTGTGTGGTAATGAAGAAGCTGCTTTGCTAAGGCAGAGAATATATTTGGCCTGTAGTGGTTAACTAATACCTTCAGTTAACTCTAAATTCTTAATTAAATATGATTGTGCCTAGAGAGGCAGAAAGAGCTCTTGCCATGCTTTTGTCTGATTACATCACTTGCTACATTAAGTTCATTAGACACATTAAGCAGTGAATAAAGGCCAAGGGAGATGAATCATTTTTAATAAATGATAAATGTTACTGAAACCATTTATTGAGGACGGAGGAATAACGGTTTCAAGGAATATTTTTCTTCTTCTTTTATGCATGCAAAACGTGCACCAAAATGCACCAAATGCACCAAAATAAGTGCATTCCTCATGTTTTGGTTTTTTTTTTTTTTTATTAATTCATTAAACATCTCAGGAGAAAACATAATAACAAGGGTTCAAAATAATCTAGTATTTTCTTTTAATTTCCTTCCAAATTTTGACAATGGTAAACACCTCTGTGAGCACTTTGATGACAGAGATGTCATGAGAGAAGGAAAGATTGCTTCTAAATATACCTCTATCAGCCTACTCTGAAGGGGTGTCTTTAGGCAGCCCTTAGAGAAGATTAAGAACACAGCTTTGTGCAGCAAGCTAGCAGTCAGCAGGGACATCCTCAACTGGATCAGATCCCCGAGAGCCCTGTTGAACCTCACCTTGAATATCTCCAGTGATGGAACCTCAACCACCTCTCTGGGCAATCTGTTCAGTGTTCATCCACACTCATGATGCAGAACTCTTTCCTAACATCCAATCTAAATCTCCTCTTCTCTAATTTCAAACCATTGCCCCTTGCCCTGTCACTCCAGGCCTTTGTAAACAGTCCCTCTGCAGCCTTCCTCTACTCTGTTTGGTTGCTGTTTGGTTTCCCTGCAGCCTTCTCTTCTCCAGGCTGAATACCCCCAGCTCCCTCAGCCTGTCCTCATAGCAGAGCTGCTCCAACCCTCTGATCATTTTTGTGGCCCTCCTCTGGACCTGCTCCATCAGGTCCATGTCTTTCCTATATTGAAGGCTCCAGAATAGATCTCAACAGTGTCACCTCAATGGCATAAAGGTGGAGTGTATCTGCTGTAACCCAATTGTGAACACTTTCAGGCTCTATATATCATTATTAACATGCTTGGGTTCCAAGAATTTGTTTTGGACCTCAGTTTATCCCACTTCACCTCCAAAACAAAAAAAAAAAAAAAAACAACCAACCCAAATCGTCAAAGTTGGCTTCATAAGGTAAGTTTGACTAATTCTTCATTCTTCACTGATACTACATTTGTTGAGGTTTGAAGGTGCCTCTGAAGATCCTCTAGTTCAACTCCTCTGCTCAAAGCAGGGCTAACTAGTTCAGATTTCCCAGGTATAGGTCTAGTAGAGTTTTGAATATCTCCAATATCGCCTGAAATGTTTCCTTCTCAATACATTGTTGCACAGTCCTACTGCCAGTGATATACACATGGTTATTTCTTTGCAAGGCTTGGTTAACACTGGTGAGTTACATGTCACTCTTTCTTTGCAAGGCTTAGTTAACACTGGTGAGTTACATGTCACTCTTTGCAAGGCTTGGCTAGCCCTGCTGGGTTCCATGTCACTCTTTGCAAGGCTTGGTTAGCGCTGGTGGGTTATATGTCACTCTTTCTTTGCAAGGATTGGTTAGCACTGGTCACTCTTAGTCTATACTATTCCCATTCTGCTTGACTCTCAGTCTTCTGTAAGTTGCTCTTTCCTGCCTTTTTACTTCATCATCATTTCTTTGCCCTACTTCTGCAATCTTTTGCTGCCTATTGGCAGTAATTTTAGTTGATACTGGAGTTTGTGACTCTCTTTCCTTAGGCAAAATCAGGTACCAAATGAGAGCAGGCTAAGTAGCAGGAATAAACTGTGTTTGCAGAAGCTGCTGCTGGCTGTTGAGTCTGTGCATGGTTTAACCCCAGCCAGCAGCTCAGCCCCACTCACTTCCCTCTGGTGGGATGGGGAAGAGAATCTGAAGAGTAAAAGTGAGAAAACTCATGGGTTGGGGTGAAGGCATTTTAACAGATAAAGCAAAAGCCACACACAAGCAAAGCAAGACAAGGAGTTCATTCACCACTTCCCATGGCAGGTAGGGTGTTCAGCCATCTCCCGAAGAGCAGGGTACGCATGATAGGGACTTGAGAAGAGAACTGTCGCCACTCCAGATGTTCTCTTCCTTCTTCTTCCACCAGCTGCATATGCTGAGCATGATGTCATATGGTCTGGAATATAACTTTGGTCAGTTGGGGTCAGCTTTCCCAGCTTTCTTGCACACCCTCAGCCTGCTTGCTGGTGGGGTGCCGTGAGGAGCAGAGGAGGTATTGACTGCTGCTCAGGAGTAAGTAAAACATCTCTGCCCTACCAACAAGCACTGTTTCCAACACCCATTAAAACCAGCCCCATACCAGCTACCTCCCCTGCAGGGACAGGCTGAGAGAGTTGAGGCTGGTCAGCCTGGAGAAGAGAAAACTCTGGGGAGAGTTATAACGACATTCCAGTACCTGAAAGGGATTACAAGAAAGCTGGGAAAGGACTTTTTACAAGAACTTGTAGTGGTAGAACAAGGGGCAATGGCTTTGAGCTGGAAGAGGGCATATTTATATTGGAGTTTAGTAAGAAATTCTTTCCAGTGAGGGTGGTGAGACATTGGAACAGGTTGCCCAGGGAGGCTGTGGCTGTCCCCTCCCTGGAGGTGCTCAGTCAAGGCCAGGTTTGATGAGGCCTTGAGCAACCTCAAGGTTGCCCATGGGAAGGGGTTGGAGCTAGATGATCTTTAAAGTCCCTTCCAACCCAAACCATTCTATGATTCTATTTAAAGTCCTGTTAGCTGGAAATATTTGAGGAATTTAATTGGTGTACTTCCATTTCTGCAATTCATTGAGAAAAACTCACTTCTTTACAAGCTCATGGTATTTCCATGTTTTAATGTTTATGTGCAGCTTGTGTGACTCAGGACTGGGAAACTCAGGGATATGCATCTGCATATTTAAGAAGAAAGATTTTCAGTGGCTTGATACTCATGTTTTCATTTCAAGTTAATGGAGTGGAGAATGCATAAATAAATTCCATTCAGAATGACTCAGATTTTCATAATAATTGCACTGGGCTGTGTTACTCATTTTCTTTATGTGCTTCATTTCAGAAATAGTTTTGACAATTGTTACAGGTTTACATGCAGCATAAAATACTTCAGGGACTGGACAAAGGTGTTGGAGAAAGAGATACGTGGACTGCTACAGGGATTTCCACATTTCTGTGCTATCATCTTCGGTGTGTGCAGGGTTGAGAGTTAAGACAAGAATCTCGAAGCAGGAAAACTCAGAAGTTAAACTGGAGGAAAAAAAGGAGAAAAACATAAAAAAACAGTCTTTGAGGCTTTTCTGGTGGTGTAGCATTGCCTCATTAGCCATGAAACATTTTAGTTCTTTAAGGCTTTCTCCAATCTCCTCTGATTTTAGAGTCAAAACACCTCCACCAGATACATCCTATTGATTTCTGCATTCAGATACTCTAATTGTCTTCATGTGCAGAGCATTTTGACTACTTGGTGTTCAAACTGTTACAAGTTTTGATCTTGATCATTGGGTATATCTAGCAATCAAAGGTTCTTTGTCTTCAGGATGAAAGATGTTTTAAAAAATGCTTTACATTTATACCTACTTTTTTTCCCCCTGTTACTCAGAAAAAGCCCAGAGCTTACTCTTAACAGACTGGTGTGTAATCACATAACCACAGTCCTCCTCTCCTTGTTTTGCCTGTCAGCTTTCTGTCCCCTTTAAGGTTGCAATGCCAGAATTATTAGAGGCAAATACATCAAACAGCCTGTCAAATCATGCTGATTCCCTTTCTAATCTCAGTGCAAGCTTTCACCTCATCAGAGGTCCAGGAAGGTCATGAAATAAAATTCAAGAATTAAAGGAAACTTCTTGCAATTGCAGAAAAGAGCCTGTGGTTCAGAGCCTGGTTTTATTCTATGCATGCAGCAGGCTTTACCTATTATCCCAAAGGGAGGGGATGCAATCAGAATATTAAGTGGTATCAAATAATAAAAACTTATTTTTTTCTACTTTCATTTTAATGCATTTGCTTCCTAACACTACAATATAAAAGCTCTATTTAGAAATACCTAAATCACACTCTAGTCCTTCTCTTAGGGTTCTTGATACTTTGAAGAGAAGAATGAAGTCCAGAGGCATTTAATTCTCAGAGTTCTACTAAATAATTTTGTTTTCTGGCATGATTTCAGGCTGGGGAAGCTACTGACCTGCTAATTATAAAGCCTGAGACTTTCATAATTTTCTTCATTGTCTGTATTCATCCTCCTAATTACAAAGAATGGATGTGACTTTAATTACCTTCCACTATAGGTGTGAAAATAAGCAAGCAGTTATCACAGCCATTACACCAAATGGTGCAGCATTAAATTCCTGACCCTCCTAGTAGCAGACAGAGCTGCTCAACTGCAACAGCATCTCAGTGTAGCTGAGTAGTTCTAATTATTGCCTTCTGTGAATGCTATGCTTTGAACTTTCTGCCCTGGACTGTCTTGTTCACAACTAAGAAATAACAAATGCCCTCATCAAAATGCAATGAATTCTCTGACATTTTGAAATAACTGCCAGAACCAGCTGGGGGATAGGAAATAATTGCCACTCAAATGTATCACTTTTGGGGTTTTCCTTCTTGCTTCACCAGTCTCCTGTGCAATGAAGTTTAGTGAAGTTCCCATGCCATAAGTAGGAACATTTGGGAGGTCATCAGTTCTGTTTAATTAGCTCCTTCTCACAGTTAAAATCTCAGTGAAACTGTGCTCACATGGATCCAGACAGAGAAGTTTGCTTTAAAGCAGCAACAGTTGTTCTTTGTATTAGAGAAGGGTCAGTTCTCCAAAGATAACAGGCTGCCCAGGGAGGTGGTGGAGTCACCATCTCTGGAAGTGTTCAAAAACCAGGTAGGCATGGCACACTGGGACATGGTTTAGTGGGCATTGTGGTGTTGGGTTGTTGGTTGGACTTGGTGATCTTGAAGATCTTTTCCAACCTTAATGGTTCTATAATTCTATGGTATGATTCTATGTACCAAACTGTGTGTGTTAGATCACCCATCTTCCTCTGGGAATTTGGGGAACAGGGAGAAATGGGAGGTGTCTTACCCACTTTGGGTAGCATGAGCCTACACCTCCTCTGAGGACAGTTGCCCTGGCTGTCATGGGAGCCTTCTGTAGAAATTGTACCTATGCTGTCCAAAATGCAGAGGAGGCTTTCATATTGTATTTAAATATTTGGTTTAAATCTGGTGGAGAGAAAGGGATAGAAAGTGTCATAATCCACCATATCCAAATCCTCGCAGTTGTTGCCTTCAGAATGTGTACCTTGGAGTGAATGTAATGTTTTGTGGCCCGGAAATCTGGGAAATACTTTCTCTGAGCTGCAAGAGAAAAATGCTCCTCCCTGTGTGGAGAGTTAGGAAAATGGGGTTGCTAGAGAGAAAAGGGACATAGCCAAAGCACCAAGCAGCACTGGAATAGGTTGCCCAGGAGGTGGTTGAAACCCCTTCCCTGGAGATATTCAAGGTGAGGCTTGACGAGGCCCTGGGCAGCCTGATCTAGTTGAGGATGACCCTGCTGACTGCAGAGAGATTGAACTAGATGACCTTTGGAGGTCCCTTCTGGCCAGGATCATTCTATGATTCTATGATTCTCTAAGCTGGGCAGAGGTGATGGTTTTTCCTCCTTGCTCAGCAGGACAGGATGGGTAATGTATCTGCTGTGTGGGAAATGAGATGCACAGGGGCTTGAAGCGTTCAGAAGGTTCAGGGCTTGGCTAAGGAGAGGGATGTTGAAGGAGAAGAATGAAAGACTCAAGTGGTTAGTTTGTTGCTGACAAGATCCTGAGTGTATTCATCTTCATGAGAAGCTGTTAGACATTTCCTGTGGTGAGCTCTGAGATGCTTCATCAGCCCACAGCCTGTGGCCTGGATTCAGAAGGTGGAGATAGGTCGCTGTCTTGTTGCTATTGGTGAAGCACACACATGAAGGCACCTCTCCCAAGTTGAATCATGAGCCAACAACCTGGTGAACCATCACCCAGATTTCAACAGTCACAGGATGGCAAATGTGCTTTAGCATTTCTGCAGCACAAAAATCCATTGAATTGCTTTATTTAGGGATGTTTGTCACTTGTTCCTGAAGTGCATTTGACTGTCTGACGTATAAATAAATAGAAGCAGACATGCACAGTTTTATATGTCAGAGATTATAATCTTGTTTCAAAACACTGAGTGGAATTTCATGTCTATTTTTTAGGCTTGAAGGCTAAAAAAAAACATGATCCAAGTGGCATCTTCTGCTGTTAACAACCTTAAACCTATAAGAAATTTGTAATACGTACAAAACTTGCTTTTCGCTTCATTCTTAATGAACTGAGAAACTGACTTCATTTTTTTTAATACCCTCTTGTTCAATAAAGAATGGTAGGTTTTTTTCTTTGCTCATTGTAAGATCGGTATAGGCATTATTATCCCTTTAATCTTCATTATACCTCCTCTGCTTTGATGTGGGCTTCACCTGTACTTCAATATGAGCACAGATTTGTTTAGTGCTCCCATAAATAAGCCCAGCATCAATCCCCAGTGATTCAGAAACACCTTGCTCAATTCCCCACATGCTGTCTTTTGACTTAATCTCACTGACAGTTATCTATATGGACAACATAAGCACGTTCTCCAAGTGCAGGCACAGATGTTCTAGGAACTTCTTCCTGTGACCTGTCTCTGAAATACTCTTTATGATACTGGGAATATTTTATGCATGGCATAAAAAATTGAGAAGGCAGTAAAGAATATTCTCTTTATTCTGCAAATGCTGTCACCACTCTAAGATGCAGGTTTGCCTCCATGTATTAACTTTTTACTTACCCATATCTTAGTTACACATCCTCTCTTATTATTTAAGGGGCAAAATTGTATTTGCCTGATTAAATTTTCCTCAAAAGGAAGATTATTTTAACTTCTCAGCACATAAAGGAGACAGAGGATTCTGCTGGTGCTGAGTAGTCAGGAGTGCAGAGTTAATTGCATTAATTTTTAATATTATTATTCCATTCTTTATGATTGGAGTGGTTTGATTTTTTTTGTGTTCACTATATAATTAGTGAGAGACTTTAGTGTACTGGAAGGAGATTTCATGGCTTATTTTTGGTTAAATGAAAGCAGGAAGTGGCTTTCTTTTTTTCAAGAGGTTTGTTTTCAAGCGTTTGTCAGAGATTGCATTGCAGCCTTGTGTTAGTGTGCCACCAAAATGATGGATTGCAGAAGGCAAGCTGTTCTTGGCTGTGGGCTTGTAGAGTTTGGAGAATCTAAAGGAAGTTTACCATAAGCAGTGCTTTAAATCTCCTTTATTTATTTTTCTTATGTTTCTTATGTTTGGGTGGGAAGAAACCTAATGAAATTCAGCAAGGGCAAGTCTGGGGAGGAATAACCTCCTGCACCAGTGCAGGTTGGGCACTGACTTGCTGGAAAGCAGCTCTGCAGAGAAGGAACTGCAAGTCCTGGTGGACAAGTTCACCATGAGCCAGCAATGTGCCCTTGAGGCCAAGAAGGCCAAAGGTCTCCTCAAGTACATGAGGAAGAGTGTGGCCAGCAGGTGGAGGGAGGTTTTGCTCCACCCTTACCCTGCCCTACTGAGGCCACATTTGGAGACCTGGGTCCAGTTCTGGGCTTCCCAGTTTCAGAGAGACAGGGAACCACTGGAGTGAGTCCAATGGAGGCTCCAAGGATGCTGAGGGTACTGGAGCATGTCTGTGAGGAGGAAAGGCTGAGAGACCTGGGGCTGTTGAGCCTGGAGAAGAGCAGCAGGAGAGGGGATCTGTTCAGTGCTGATCAGCATCTAATAGCTGAATGTCAGGAGGGTGAGGCCAGACTCTTCTCAGTGGTGCCAAGTGACAGGATAAGGGGCAATGGACACAAACACAGGAGATACCATGTAACCAGAAGGAAAAAAGTTCTTCCATTTGAGGGTGTCAGAGCCCTGGACCAGGCTTCCCAGAGAAGTTATGGAGTCTCCTTCTCTGAAGACATTCAAAACTGCTTGGGCATGTTCCTGTGTGATTTATTCTGGCTGACCCTGCTTTAGTGGAGGGTTTGGACTAAATATCTTCAGAGGTCCCTTCCAACCCCCACCATGCTGGGATTCTGTAAATTACACAATAAGGGCAAGCAAGAAACAGGCCACAGTGTCTTGTCTAGTTTTTTTATGGCTTGATTGCCTCAAGAAATATAGTTGTAGGTCACTGTTAATTGTGGGTTTTTTAATCTTCCATATAAACTTTCTTCCTCTGGAAGCATAGTAGAAAGGTGGTTATGTACTTTGAGGTTTTCTGCCCTCCACTGATTCCTCCTACAAAAGTGAAAGTCTGTGGTGGTCACTCCTAAGACCACCTAAGACCATTGTCTAGCTCAGACCTTCCTTTTGTTGTTGTTTTGTTTTTTTTTCTTTTTTTCTGATGTCCCCCTCTTTATTTTTTTTAATTTTCTTTTCCTTCCCCTCGCCCCCACTTTCCCCCCTTTTTTTTTCTCCTTTTTATTAAGTTTCCTTTCTCAAAACAAAAGAAATTGTAGCATTCTGGTTCTACTTGCACCTTGAGTATGAGCAGCAACATCAGAATCAGATGACACATTTCATTTTGATGAAAAAAAGCCAAACTTTATTTTCAGTGCCCTATGATTATACAAATGAATGCTGAGAGTAATGTAGAAATGAGTTGAGAATATAATTTAAAGAATCTGAGGTCATCTAATTCATCCATGTTTTCTCCAGGCCATCAATTATGTGTAAACTGGTTCTGACAATGGAAATGGTGAATCTTCTAGTGTATAAAAAATGTGTGAGTTTAAACTCAAAGAGGGGAAAAGCCAACAGCTTAACACATATAAATGTACTCTCAAAGTACTTATTTGCGTTTTCTCTTGACTCTGTTAGGTTCAAGATACTCTTATGTAGAAATAAACCTGCTCTGCTTCGAGGTGTCCCTGCTGACTGCAGGGGAGTTGGACAAGATGACCTTAGAGGGTCCCTTCCAACCTGATGCATTCTGTGGTTCTGTGAAACAGGGCTTAACCTCAGAAAGGTCTCTTCTGGAATGCCAAGAGATGACACAAACAATGTAGGTGCACTAATAGAAAGGATTTCTTTTATAACCCAGTATATCCTTTCCATTTCTCTTGTCTAAGATTGTGTCCACATTTATGTTTTATCTGTTTGACTTTGAATGAGAATTAGCAAGGAAATCTATATTTAAGATTTTAGAATCACTGTACATTTTAATAAGGCTTAAATATAACTTTCTGCTAAACACTGTGGGGAAAAGGCCAACTGAAATCACTAATTGCCAGCCCCTTTTTTTAGAATGGCAGAATTATTTTTTGCCTGTAATAACCCTCAGCAGTTTGCTTTGCTATTGTTGGAACATGTTTGACTACCAGTTGTTAAATGAGCTTGTTATCATTTAAGAGTGGGAGAAAAGCTTTTGCAAAAGGAGTCAGAGGATATTTATTTAAAATAGGCAAATTAAGCTGTCATAAATACCATTGTGAATTATTTCTAATAGACAACCTTTACATGCTTTTCAAAAGCAGCAGTTTAAACCTCCCTGTGTGTAGTTTTCCTTTTAAATTTTCCATTTGGAATGATACAGGCCTATTTAAATGTTAGGTTTCTCTGCTTTTTAGGTTGTTGTTACATATTCCCAGCTCTAATGTTTGGGGGTTTCCCTTTTTCTTTTTCTTTTTCTTTTCCTTTTTCTTTTTCTTTTTCTTTTTTCTTTTTCTTTTTCTTTTTCTTTTTCTTTTTCTTTTTCTTTTTCTTTTTCTTTTTCTTTTTCTTTTTCTTTTTCTTTTTGTTTTTCTTTTTCTTTTTCATTTTCTTTTTCTTTTTCTTTTTCTTTTTCTTTTTCTTTTTCTTTTTCTTTTTCTTTTTCTTTTTCTTTTTCTTTTTTCTTTTTCTTTTTCTTTTTCTTTTTCTTTTTCTTTTTCTTTTTCTTTTTCTTTTTCTTTTTCTTTTTCTTTTTCTTTTTCTTTTTCTTTTTCTTTTTCTTTTTCTTTTTCTTTTTCTTTTTCTTTTTCTTTTTCTTTTTCTTTTTCTTTTTTTTCTTTTTCTTTTTCTTTTTTCTTTTTCTTTTTTCTTTTTTTTCTCTTTTCTTTTCCTTTTCTTTCTTTTTCTTTTCTTTTCTTTTCCTTTTCCTTTTCTTTTTTCCTTTTCCTTTTCTTTTTCCTTTTCCTTTTCCTTTTCCTTTTCCTTTTCCTTTTCCTTTTCCTTTTCCTTTTCCTTTTCCTTTTCCTTTTCCTTTTCCTTTTCCTTTTCCTTTTCCTTTTCCTTTTCCTTTTCCTTTTCCTTTTCCTTTTCCTTTTCCTTTTCCTTTTCCTTTTCCTTTTCCTTTTCCTTTTCCTTTTCCTTTTTTTCTTTTTTCTTTTTTTTTCTTCTTTTTCTTTTTCTTTTTTCTTTTTTCTTTTTTCTTTTTTCTTTTTTCTTTTTTTCTTTTTTCCTTTTCTAGAATCATAGAATGGTCCATGCTGGAAGGGACCGTCAAAGGTCTTCCAGTCCGACCCCCCCCCAGTCATCGGAGGCTTGCCCAGCTAGATCAGCTTGCCCAGGGTCTTGTCGAGTCATACCTTGAGTACCTCTAGGGATGGAGCCTCAACCACCTCCCTGGGCAACCTGTTCCAGTGTTCCACCATCCTCATAGTGAAGAACTTCTTCCTGATATCCAATCTCAATCTTCTCTGCTCTAGTTTGAAGCCATTGTCCCTGGTTCTGTCCCTGCAGGCCTTTACAAACAGTCTCTCTCCATCCTTCCTGTATGCCCCTTCAGGTACTGGAAGGCTGCTATTAGGTCTCTCTGGAGCCTCCTCTTCTCCAGTCTGAACACCCCCAGCTCCCTCAGCCTGTCCTCAACACAGAGGTGGTCTGACCCCCTGATCATTTTCATGGCCCATTTCACCCTAATGGCCCTCCTCTGGGCCCTCTCCATCAGCTCTGGGTCCTTCCTATCAATTAGATAGAAGAGCATGAGACTGTGCAGTTCTGGGCAAGGTATTTGCCACTGCCCTGAGTATTAGACATGTTTTTATTGCAAGAGGTTATTTTCCCGTTTGAAAAATTCCATGGGAAATGGAATGGCTTAAGATCATGATGGACCAAACTGATACTTTCCACTCTCAGAGAATGTGCTCTTTCCAGTTCACCAGCCTTTTGGGGTTACCATAATGCAAGATGATTATCTTCTTTTCCACAGACAGTGTGGATTCATCTTGTTTAAATTAAGATGAAAGAGTCCTTTATAGGAGGAGAGGCTGGAGGCAGTGTCCCTCAAGCCTCTTTACCATGCTGTTGTGAATGAGCACAAACTAGGACACAGAAAGTTTCACTTGAACTTAAGAAGAAACTTCTTTACTTTGAGGGTGGCAGAGCACTGGAACTGGCTGCCCAGAGAGGTGGTTAAGTCTCCATCTCTGAAGACATTTAAAACCCATCTGGACACCTTCCTGTGCAACCTGCTGTGGGTAAACCTGCTCTGGCAGGGGAGCTGGACTAGATGATCTCCAGAGGTCCCTTCCAACCCCTACCGTTCTGTGGTTCTATGGTTCTTTGTTGGACATGTCCATCCTCATCACTGCTACCACCATGATGACATTATAAGATGTCAGGCAGGAATTCTATCAAAGCTGCTTTTGGGCAACTGGGGCTGAGCCATACTGTTCTTGCTATTAACAAGTAGTTGGCCTACTGTCACTCCTAGATGTTTACTCCTTTTCCTGTAGGAGTATGGGTCTCTCTGGCCTCCAGCTACATCACACTGCTGGAGTCCACATTCCCAGCCCTAGGAGATGCGTGTGCTGTTTGTCTCTTTAGAATTTAGTCCAATGATGTGTTGTCAGGTGAGGAGTAGCATTGCATTGTGTTGGAAGATCAAGTTTTCAAATGAAACTTCAAATAAATGAGCAGGGAAGTGATGGACCTGCTTAAGTGAAAGACTGAGTGACAAGGGAAGAGAGAGAAATGAATATCAAAAACTCCTGAGTAACCAGAAGGATGAGGGAAAGGGCTTGAGATTGTTCTGACTTCAGAATAATTATTTCTTTCAGTTATTTATATCTTCAAAACTTCAGATCTGTCAGTGCAAGAAGACCTAGATATATAGATGCACAGAATGGTTTAGGTTGGAAGGGACCTTGAAGATCATCCACTGCCAACCCCCTCTGCCATGGGCAGGGACACCTTCCACTAGACCACATTGCTCAAGGCTTCGTCCAACCTGATTTTGAACACCTTCAGGGAGGTGACATCCACAATTTTCCTGGGCAACCCCTTCCAGTGACTCCCCACCCTCACTGTCAAGGATTTCTTCCTAATCTCCAGTCTAAACCTCCCCTCCTCAAGCTTAAAGCCATTGTTCTTTGTCCTCACTACAAGCCCTTGTCAAAAGTCCCTGCTTACTTGTAGACCCTTTCATGTACTTGTCCAGAAAAGACAGACCAGCAGAGGCCAACTCTATGCAAATCTGAACATATTTGTGTTGTTATTAGCATTTTGTCTCTGACCACCGTGGCTGCATGTTTAGGATGATTCTATTAGATTCTATACTATTGATTGTTTTCTAATTCTGGGATTCCAGGATTCTAGGATCTAGTCATGTTGAATCGGATCAAAATGGGTACAAGTCAAAATGGTGATCTAGATAAGCAAATGTTTAAACCTTAATAGCTGGGATAATTAGTTCTGATGCAGATACTGATACTGGTTTAGTGTACAGCAATTCAGGTGACATCACTGGAAAGCAGCAAAGAAATCAATCAAAAACCAGTGGGCAGTTAAGGGATTCATCTTGCAAATAAGGGATGGGATTTGGAGAGAGGTCTGTCAACTTCCTGAGCAGAATGATGCACAAATCAATACCAACACAGGAACAGGATCTGTGTGATGCAGACTCTAGGGTGCAGAAAGGAGGGGTTTGAAACTGAGCTGAATTGCACATAGACAACTTTAGTTATTAAACAATGGATACGTGTGCATGTTACAAAGAAGTAGGGAGCTAGCCTTGCAGTTAAATTCTGCTATACTTTTGGAAATCACTGCTTTGAGAAGAAAACAGTTTTGTTTCTTGGAAATGGATTCTGCACAGGTTGCTAGAGGAAAAGAATTTACAAGGTTCAATCCCAGCTCCTTAACGTGGCTTGCGACTGTGACTCTTTCTAAGTAAGAGTGATGAAACTGTGTAGTTCCATCTCCAGTCACATCAGAGGGCAAGGAGGCCTGAAAGGTTTCAAAATGAAGTGTGCTCCATAAATTACAATAAACTTCACAAGCCATCAAAGTGAAGAAAATAACACACCAGAAGAAAGTCCCTCAGATGGGCTTTATTGGTTAAGAAAAATGTGTGATGTCATGTATTAGAGGCTGAAATAGGATTCAACATATCCTTATGTCTTCATTTTCACCATATAGAATCCTAGAATTGTTTTGCTTGGAGAAGCCCTTGGACATCATCCAGTCCAGCCGTTCTCTAACTCTGCTAAGGCTGGTGTTAAACCATGTCCCTCAGCACCTCAGCTCTGCCTCCAGGAATGGCGATTCAATCACCTCCCTGGGCAGCCTGTTCCAGTTTTTGAGAACCCTTTCAGTCAAGAAGTTTCTTCTAATCTCCAGCCTAAACCTCCCTTGGTGCAACCAGCTGCCATTTCCTCTTGTTCTGTCACTTGTTGCCATGGAGAAGAGACCAACCCCCTCCTCACTACAGCCAGCCTTCAGGGACTTTTGGAGAGCAAGAAGGTGCCCCCTTGTACAAAGGTGTGTCTTGCCAGCTGGCTGGGTCTTTACTGGGGGAAACCAGTGAAATTAACCACAGAGAGTCTATAAAGATGGCTTGCTCAAATGATAAGAACTCCATTATGACAATTTAATAGGCAGTTAGATATGCAATAACAAGCCAGTATGCTTAGTTTTCTGGAGAGAAATCAAGTAATACATCAGATTAGCTTTTAAACTCTTGGCACACACATCCCAGGTTTCTTATTCAGAAGAAGTCTCCATGTCAATAGGTTAATTGTGTAAGCAGTTTTAGACATGAGATGGAAATCAGCTCCTCCTAATGTCCACTTTTCTAACATTTATCATTTTCTAACAATGGGCTGCTGACGTGTTTAACATAATGAAGAGTTCAGACACATCATCACAACTTCAATATTGGTTTGCTGTGGTGATTTGTGTGAACTCCCTGTGGATCAAAATACGATTTAAGGATTATCAGTGTTCTCCATTGTGTTTGAAGACCCAAACATGTGCAAGAATGATGTTAATTCTGTGGAAGTCTTGCAAATTTAAAATATCACACCCAAAGCTATTTGATCAATATAATTTGCAAGAAAAAAAAAATGCTGGAGCATTACCATTGATTAAGGTAGTGATGGATCTTTTAAGCACTAGAAACAGAGAGTTAAATATAGCCCCAAAGATATTTGAACCTTTCAAGTTAAGACACACCAGTAGGAGGGGTCCCTGCCCAAGGCAGAGGGTTTGGAACTAGATGATCATAGAATCAAAGAATTGTTAGGGTTGGAAGGGACCTCAAGGATCATTCAGTCCCAACCCTCCTACCATGGGCAGGGACACCTCACACTACATCAGGCCACTCAGAGCCACATCCAGCCTGGCCTTAAAAACCTCCAGAGATGAGGCTTCTACCACCTCCCTGGGCAACCTGTGCCAGTGTCTAATATCCAATCTGATCTTTAAGGTCCCTTGCAACTCAGATCATTGTATGGTTCTAAGATATTCTGCATAGGCAGGAAATTATAAATTTTCCTTAGATTTTCCAACCCATCTGAGTTTTCTGAAGATGGTTTATATTCTGTTTATGTCCAATAACTGTGTGATTGGATTAACAATGCTTAAGGGGAATATTTCGTCTCTATCTCAGAACTGGAGTTTCTAGGGTTTGCAGCCTTGTACATGTATTTGGTACTTCATCTCCCTGAGAAATATTAATATCTTTTTCCTCCAAAAATAGACCGGTTTTCTAAATACCAATGTACCAGCATTTACCAGAGCTGGAACACTAAAGAAAGAAATGCAAAGAGAAGCCTTGTAGCAAATTCTTCTGAAAAAGGGACTAAGGGGCTTTATCTTGGCTATCTGGAAGAAAACCTTGAGGGGGAATGGAATTAACTTTGACCTAAATCATAGAATAGAATCACAGAATCATTTCAGTTGGAAAAGACCTTTAAGATTGTCAAGTCCAACTCCCTAACTCTGCCAAGGCTGGTGCTAAGCCGCGTCCCTCAGCACCACGTCTCTGCCTCTTTGAAACACCTCCAGGGACAGGGATTCAACCACCTGCCCAGGAAGCCTGATCGAGTCTTTTAGAACCCTTCCAGTCAACCTAAACCTCCTCTGGTGCAACTTGAGGCCATTTCCTCTCATCCAATCACTTCTTGCTAAGGAGAAGAGACTGACCCCCATCTGGTTCCAACCTCCTTTCAGGGGGCTGTAGAGAACGAGAAGGTCACCCCTCAGCCTCCTTTACTGCAGATTAAACAAGCCCAGTTCCCTCAGATGCTCCTCCCCAGTCCTGTTCTCCAGACCCTTCATCAGCTTTGTTGCCCTTCTCTAGACATGCTCCAGCATCTCGATGACTTTCTTGTAGTGAGGGGCCCAAAAGTGAAACCAGGAGTCAGTTTATGGCCTCACCAGTGCTGAGTACAGTGAAGCAATCACTTCTCTGGTCCTGGCCAGACTCTTGCTGATCCAGGCCAGGATGCTGTTGGCCTTCTTGGCCACCTGGGCACTCACTGACTCATGTCCAGTCAGCTGTTGATCAGCACCCCCAGGTCTTTGTTTGCTGGGGAGCTTTCAGTACCCCTGCCAGGTTGTTGAGCTGTGATGACTGTAGCCTGCTTGCAGAAGTCCTTTGTAAACGGATGGCAACAAAAGAGTACTCTGTGCTTTGAGAAGAGTTAAAAGAGATGTTGGGTAGGCTCCTCCAGGTATTTTTTGATTTGTGACTTTAGATGCAGGTCTCCACTTAATCTTAACTGTGGATCTGCAACCTTTTGCCATGACATAAAGACCCGAATGAAGAAAATGCAGAACACGTTTTATCCTGAAGGTACACAATAAGCTCTAATGCTTAAGAGCTCTAGTTAAAGAGTTTAACTTTTGCTCTGCATTAGATTATTCTCCCTCACTTTCTCTCCCTCTTTTTTTAAATCATGGTCTCTTTAGAAGTGTTATTCTGTGTTTAAATGTTTATGAAGGTGAGCTTACAAATAGCTGTTAGCTGTTAGATCTTCTTGATTGCCTAATGAGTTATTGTCCTGGCTCTTGTATCACTCTCTGAGGGTTATGCCATATTGTATTTTTTTCTTCATCTTCTTTCAGAAATTTACGTAAAAAGGAAATAAATACTCAAAGGATATTTAATTTTTTTTCCCTTTTGCTGTCATTACCATGGAAACATTAAAAGTAAGAGGAACTGTAGGAAGGAGATGAAAAGGTAGAGACAAAGAAGGAGATAGAGAATGGTGATGGAAAAAGGAAGGCATGTGGCAGTGAATGAAGATGTGAGAGAGTCAATATTTAGATATCATTTTGGTTCAGAAATTCTGTCATATTTGGGAAAGCTCGACCTTCTAGTCCTGAAATGTAGATTACTTTGATCCATTTGTACAAAAATTAGATTTTTTTTCATGCACTCCAAATACTGAAAATCTGACTTCAATTCCTGGCTTCTCTGATGTTTTCCTGGTGCTATAATTCTGGCAAGGTAGGGATTTACAGCTGAGTTTCCTTACACTGGAATGAATCCTTCTGGGCTAGGGTGTGCATTCTGTTTGCTCTTCTAGCTGTTTTCCTTGTCTTGGACCGTTGCCCAAACCCCTGGGCGGGGGGAAGGGGGAAAGAAAGAAAAAAAAAAAGTGTGGAGAAGTCACTGAAGTGTGGATCCTTCAATGCAATTTGCTCTGAAGGACTTAGAGATGTATCATCGTTCTTTTCTCAGATGCGTGAATCTAATCTCTTTTTATCTGGATGCACTTACTATAAATACCACAATTTCCCTCGTTGCCAGCCACTCCCTCCTCTCTTTTCCCCATCCAGCAGTCACTGGTTTCGCTCTCCGGTCTATAGTTGTGTTACCAAGTTCCAGTAGGTGGCAGCCCTGCAGCGTTCTTTGTGGATTCTCCAGCGTGAAGAAAACTCAGTGTGCATTGCAAATGGCTTTTTTTGCACAACTCTGTGCAACGGTTCTGAAGTTCTCATCCCTTTCATGCTTATGATTTGCCACTTGGAAAGGACAATGCCCCAAATCACCACTTGCTGTATATTTTCACTGAATCTTCATAGAATGGTCGAGGTTGGAAGGGACCTCTGAAGATCTACTCCAACCCCTCTGCTACAGCAGGATCATCCAGAATACATCACACAGGAACATGTCCAGGCAGGTTTCGAATGCCTCCAGAGACGGAGACTCCACAACCTCTCTGGGCAGCCTGGCCCAGGGTTCTGCCACCCTCATATGGAAGAATTTGTTCTTTATGTTTACATGCAACCTCCTGGGCTCCAGTTTGTGCCCGTTGCCCCTTGTCCTGTCACTGGGCACCACTGAGGAGAGTCTGGCTCCATCCTCCTGACACTCCCCCTTTAGCTATTGATGAGCATTGAGAAGATCCCCTCTTAGACTGCTCTTCCCCAGGCTAAACAGCCCCAGGTCTCTCAGCCTGCTCACAGAGATGTTCCAGTCCCCTAATCTTCTTAGTGGCTCTCAGTTGAATTCTCTTCAGTACTTTCTTGTCCTTCTTGAGCTGGGGAGCCCAGAACTGGACAGAGTACTCCAGAGGGGGCCTCAGTGCAGAGTTGAGGTGGAGGAGAACCTCTCTTGACCTGCCAGTCACACTCTTCTTCATGCATAATGATGCCTACTGTTATATCCCAGAGTAAAACATGTTGCTGTTGTTGCTGGAGTCTATTCTTCAGTCCCATGCTGTGGGTTAACTTTAGCACACATGCAGCAGTTCTGCTGCATTCACCTGATAACTCTAAGCTGGGTGCAAACCCCATTTTCTGGTTTATTTTTAATAAATGGATGTTATGTGACTTGCTGCTAACCTTTTGTTTGGGAGAATTGATATCTCCCTCATACAGTCCAGTGTGGGAGGGCACTGGGCTGTTCTGAGGAATTAAGTTGCAGAAACATCTCAATATCACCTTCCCAGACCCCTTTTCAAGATCTGATAGAGTACCAGGACTCCTCCTGCACCTATTTTTCTAATCTATTTCTATGTATTAAGCAAACCTTTATCCATTTTAAAAGATATATTTGGGCTTCATAAATACAGTACAGAACCTGGTAACACTCTACTTTTTCCTGTCAAAGGAGAACCACTAACTTCAGTGGTAACCTATTTATCAGAACTGTCTTCGTAAGCATTTGGAAGCCAGAAGTATGTGGTCTGTGTGACTTGAGTCTTCTACATATAGATCCTATACATCTTCTTTAGGTTCTGAGATGAGAATCTGCTCCTCTGAGGGAGAAAAGAACCTGGTTTTCTGGATAAAGCACTGCTATGAATGTCATCAAGCTGTTATTTTCTGGACCTACTCATACATATGTTATTGTCACAGCCCTTTAAATAGTGTTGGTGTTGCTAAGCAATATTCAAATCTTTTAAAGATATTTGGAAAGCAGTGAATACCTGTTCACTGTCCTTTGGGCTGTGCCAGTTGGTTTACTACTGAACTGTAATAAAGCATTTTTCTTTGATTTTCCTTTTTTGTTGCTGTTTTGGTGGTTTTTAATTTGTTGGGATTGGGGTTTTTTGTTTGTTTGTTTGGGTTGTGTTGGGTTGGTTTTGTTTGGTTGGTTTTCTTTGGATTTTTTTCACTCCAAGAATTTAACCTTTAAAAGGGCAAAACCTGCAAAAGCTGAAATGAGTGATTTGGGTGTGAGAAAGTGGGGGAACTGGGGATGAAGGAACCCAAATGGGAACGCTTCAGGATATTGGTTTGGTGACCGTGGTGGTCTTAGCTTGACAGTTGGACTTGATAATCTTAGAGATCTTTTCCAACTGAAACAATTCTATGATTCCATGATTTTTATGGTTCTGTGATGATTAATTCCCGTTTCTGACTGTTCTGCTCCTTGAATTGGAGAAATTCAGCAAGTAAAGATGAGAATTGCCAGACAGGGTGTTGTTGCCTGGCAGCCTGTAGAAATCATACGCTGCTACATGAGGCTGCCTGACCTCAGTGAAATAGATATTTTTGCCCCTTTCTTCTTCTTGTTAATTCTTGAAAGAACTGTTGGGATGCTGCCTGGTTATGTGGCTAAAAATGTCTCCAGTGAAGGCACACATATAGCTTCCAGTATATTTTTAGAGGTGATGCAATTCATATTTTAATTAAGGTAGTACAGTTTTACATTCTTAGCTGGTAATGAAAGATGTTCTCCTAAAGAAAAGCTTTATTGCCATTTGTGATGGTGGTGTAGGCTGCTACTAATTGTGAATAATACAAGTAGCCTATGGATATTTTAGGTGTCTGTGTTGCCTAGGCTATTTCTCTTTAGAACTAAGATTTGGTATTAGTATTTTTGCCTTTATTTCAAAGGCATCGTAGTCTAAATGAATTAAATCTTTATAGTAAATCACCCTCTATAAATATTTATGGTTTATTTGGGTTTTTTTTCTTAATTTTTAAAGCAAAATCAGACTAATAGCAAAACAGAGAAATTCTGGCTTTGAGATGCTGCGCATAACTCTCCTGCATGGCAATCTTGTTAAATCTTGTTAAAGCAAGATTTAAAGAGGTGGCTGGTTGGGGATGTATGAGTTCCTCTTTCTATTAGCCAGTTCTATTAAGAAGGGAAAAACAGCACTGTGTTTGAAACTGGTTTAGTAACTTAGGGAACCTCTATTATTTTTTCTCCCCCCTTCTTCTTCTAATTGGATGTAGAAGAAATTATTTCCTAGAGAAATGGCAGTTTTAAAACCTGGGGTTGTAGCAGCAGGTTGTAAAACGTCTGCCCTGTGTCGCTGTTACAAGCACTGATGGTGACAGCAGGGTTTGTTCCAGAAGGAGGAAGGTAACAGCACCACTGCTCAGAGCCACGTTGTGGTAGGTACCATCCATGCTAATTGGCATACTGGTTTTAGGAGGTGATTAATATGTTTTCTGAGACAGTCTGCAAACGTTGGCGTTAACGAACATAAGGGGAAATAGCTTGTGAGGAAAATATTTGGGAGTCTGAGATATATGTTAGCTATACGGCTTCTCGACCAAACTGTGTTTGGATTGTTCCTTGTTAGGTTTCATAGAATCACAGGACCACAAAATGTTAGGGATTGGAAGGGACCTTGAAAGATCATCCACTCCAAACCCCACTACCAGAGCAAGATCACTTAGAGTAGGTCACCCAGGAACATGTCCAGGTAGGTTTGGAATGTCTCCAGGGAAGGAGACTCCACAACCTCTCTGGGCAGACTGCTCCAGGGCTCTGCACCCTCACAATGGAAAAGCTTTTCCTTCTGTTCATGTGGAACCTCTTCTGCTTCAGCTTGCACTCATTGCCCCTTGTCCTATCATTGGACTTCCCTGAGCAGAGCCTGGCTCTGTCCTCCTCACACTGCCCTGCACATCTTTATCAACAGGAATGAGGTCACCTCTCAGGCTTTTCGTCTTCATGCTAAAGAGACCCAGCTCCATCAGCATGTCCTCACAGGAAGATGTTCCACTGCCTTCGTCATCTTTGTGGCTCTGTGCTGGACTCTCTCAAGCAGCTCCCTGAAGTCCTTCTTGAAGTGCAAGACCCAGAACTGGCCATAATATTCCAGATGCAGCCTCAGCAGGGCAGAGCAGAGGGGCAGGAGAACCTCTCTCAACCTCCTAACCATATCCCTTCTAATCCACCCCAGGATGCCATTAGCCTTCTTGACCACAGGGGCACATTGCTGGCTCATGGTCATCCTGCAGTCCACCAGGACTCCCAGGTCCTTTTTCCCAGAGCTGACCAACAAATCAGCCCCCAACCTCTACTGGTCTTTTGGATTGTTCTTTCCCAGATGTCAACACAGCTTGCCTCAAAGAGCAGTTGCTGTAAGCCTTCTGCTACTACAAGACAATTAATATGTTGAGTGCCAAGCTGTTATGTTCTTCATGAATTCTCAGAGGTTATCTGACTGCTGCTTCTGTGTTTTAAAGTCAAAGATGCTTTTTAGTCAAACCAGCTTGAGATAACAAGTCTGGATGGGGCTCATTTCTTTCCACTGCTGTTCTCTGCTTCACTCTTCTCAGGTGGATTTTTTTCCAGAGTTGGAATCTTTTGCCACACCTGCTTGGTTGCAGATAGTCTTGTGGTTCCAGAGGCTTTCATTTATGTGATGCTTTATTAAACTGCATTTCCCCTTTCATTTTTCTCCTGGCATTTATAAAAATCTGGGACACTTCTGGCTTTAACTTTGCCAAGTACACGGTCAGATAATCTGGTCCTAAGCTTTTCAGGAAACGTATTTCAGCAGACAGCATTCTGAGACCCAGAGTGACACCTGGGAATTAAGTAATGCCAAGTGAGAAATTTAGAAATGCCAAATATCTGAATTGAAGTGGTTGACCTTTTTGGCACAAAATGATGATAATCCTGCCTTGAGGTAGTATGCTCAAATGCATATTCTTTCATAAGCAGTTGAGCTCAGAAAGTGATATGTTTGGCTATTGTCTTTCAGCTTTGCTTTTGTCATTTCCTAACAAGCACACATGAGATAACATCTTCAGCAGCAGTGGTAGCAATGCTCCTTCTTGGAGGTAAGAAGGAAAGTCCAGAATCACAATTGAATTGTTCCCAGCATACAACTCCAAATTCAACCATGGAACATGGATCTATAATGGGATTTTGTTTGGGTTTTTAGGGCTTTGAGGGGTGGATTTTTCCTTGATGGGTGTTTACATGGATAGTTCCGACCACTCATCCATTTCTAGTCAAGTTTGCTAGAATCCAGCTCGCAAGTAAGAAGGAGGTTGTGTTTCTTCTGGTAACAAACCCCGAGAACTTACACGTCAACAGAGTTTGCTCTTTCTAACTAGTCTACTACATCATTTTATTTCCACACCAAACTTGCTTCAAGTACCTTGCTTTAAATTTTTTCTAACTCTGTTTTGTGACAGTTCTTCACGACTCAAATCAGGGTTTCACAAACTGTGGAAATCTTGCATTTCTCTCAGTTTCTCCTGTTGCTCTTACACTACAATACTAACTTACTAATGGAACTCCTTATATGCCATCATAGGTTGGGGACTAACTTGTTGGAGAGCACTGTAGGGGAAAGGGACCTAGGAGTCCTGGTGGACAACAGGATGACCATGAGCCACCAATATGCCCTTGTGGCCAAGAAAGCCAATGGCATCCTGAGGTGTATTAGAAGGGATGTGGTTAGTAGATAGAGAGAGGCTCTCCTTTCCCTCTACTCTGCCTTTCTGAGGCTGCATCTGGAATATTATGTCCAGTTCTGGACCCTTCAGTTCAAGAAAGACCTCAGGGAACTGATTGAAAGAGTCCATCACAGAGCCACAAAGATGGTAAAGGGAGTGGAACACCTCCCTTTTGAGGAAAAGCTGAGGGAGCTGAGGCTCTTGAGCTTGGAGCAGGGGAGCCTGAGGGGTGACCTCATTCCTGTTGATAAAGATGTGCAGGGCAGTCTTGGGAGAACAGAGCCAGGCTTTGCTCAGGGATGTCCAATGACAGGACAAGGGGCAATGGGTGCAGGGATGTCCAATGACAGGACAAGGGGCAATGGGTGCCAGCTGGAGCAGAGGTGTTTCCACCTGAACAGCTTTTCCACTGTGAGGGTGCCAGAGTCCTGGAGCAGTCTGCCCAGAGAGGTTGTGGAGTCGTCTTCTTTGAAGGCATTCAAAACCTACCTGGATGTGTTCCTGTGTGACCAGTACCTTTGCTATTTCTGTGTTCAGATGCCGGTATCTCTGAATTTGCCCCAATTTATTTAAATTCAGTTCTCATCTTGACCTATGATTTCCCGAAGTGTGCAGCTCAGAGCATAATGCAGCTGAGGATAGTATTGAGAAATCTTTGTCAATGAGTGTGCCCCTGGCAGTGACTCAGTCTTTCATGTCAGGCTTGTCAATGAAGCCCATTTCTGTCTTCAAAATGCTAAAATTACCCAGACCTAGGTCCTCAGAGGAGCTTGCTGATCTTCTCCTATTGTGAGTATCCCAGTGCTTATGTCACCCATAGATTTTGATTAGTCCTGCCAGACATGTCTATTATTTCATGCTAGCTGAGTGGGCAGCTACCTTCACAATCCTGCCAGCTTCTCTGAGCACATCACAGGTGCTGAGGCTTTTCCTTTTATAGCCTTGCAACAGTGCAAGAATCTGACTCCCGACTCTGGGGATAAAAAAAGGAGGATGTTTTCTTCTTCTGCAGCACTCCTATCTGTTTCAGTCAAGCAAAAACATATTGCAGCACTTGCAAGCATGGGTGACAAAGAAACTTTCAGTTTTGTGTGTCTGCATCATGGCTGCTAATGAGCCATGTAACGCTGCGCCTTTGGTACTGACTTGAAGGTGATTGATCATTTCCATCATCTGGGGATTATTATTTCCCTAAATAGAATTCCTCATATCATGACAACTTGCACAGCCCCCTCAAACTGATTCACTCCTGCAACTGTGGCAGCTTCTTGTTGTATTGTGCTGCAAAGATTGGCTGATTAGTGAAAAAAAAAAAAAGAAAGAAAAAAGATGTCTTTAAATAAACTCAGTGTGCTTAACAAGGAAACTTAATAGCCTCTAAGAAGGTCTCACTGTGAATTCTCTCTCAATGGTCTAATAAGACCAGGGGAATTTTTTCCCTTCAATTAGCACTTAGAATTGAAGTTGATCACAAAATCACAGAATGGACTGGGTTGGAAGGGATCCTCAGAGGTCATCTTGTCCAGCCCCCCTGCAGGGTCATACCCAACTAGATCAGGTTGCTCAGGGCCCCATCAAGTTTCACCTTGAATGTCTCCAGGGATGAGGCTTCAACCACATCTCTGGGCAAGCTCATGACTGAGTAAGAATTAGAGAATAGTTTTGCGTGGAAGGAATGTTGTCTGCTTCAAGTTTACTTAGAACAAAGCTACCTTCAGTATCAGATTGGAGTGTTCAGAGCCTTGTTCTCTCACACTATCTCCATGTTCCAGTATTTAAATGGTGGCTACAAAGGCAATGGAGGCTCCCTCTTTACAAGGTGTCATATGAAAAAGTTGGAGGGTAATGGATACAAGCTGCTCCTGGAGACAGTCAGATTGGAGATGAGGAAAATTTATCCCAGCCATTGGAAGAATCATAAAATCATAGAATGGTTTGGAAGAGACCTTGAAGATCATCTAGTTTGAACCTCCCTGCCATGATCAGAGACACCTTTCACTAGGCCAGGTTGCTCCAGGTGTCCAACCTTACCTTCAACACCTTCAAGGAGGGGCATAATTTCCCAAGGGAAGTGACAGGGTCCCCAGCATTGGACACTTTTAAGATTCAGCTGGATGGTGCTGGGCCTTCTTGTCTAGGCTGTGCTTTTGCCAAGGAAGCTTGCACCAGGTGGTCCTTGAGGCCCCTTTCAACCTGGTACTCAGTGATTCTATGATTCCAAGTCTATGAAAATATTTGTACCTAAACTGAAAGAGGCCTTTTGCCATAAGGTTGAGGTAAGGCACAGAATCACACAATGCCAGGTTGGAAGAGACCCCAAGGATCACCTGGTCCAACCTTTCTAGGTAACAGTGTAGCTGAAATGAGCTGGCCCAGCACCCTGGCAAGCTGAGCCTTGAAGCTGTCCAGTGTAGGGGAATCCACTGCTGCCCTTGGGAGCTGATTCTAAGGTCTCACTGTTCTCATTGTGAAACATTTTCTTCTGGGAATCTCTCCAGCAGTAACTTGTCCCCATCATCCCTTGACTTTCCCATGTGACTCCTTGTACAAAGGGAGTCTCAACCCTCCTGGTAGCCACCCTCTATGTGCTGGTCCATGGTGATAAAGTCTCCCCTAAGGCTTCTCTTCTCCAGGCTGAACAAACTCAGCTCTCTCAGCCTTTCCAGAAGTCTACCAGGCCTCTGATCATTCTCCTGGCTCCTTGTGTGTAAGTAGAGGACTCTGCTGTTCCATGCTGGGCTTTGTGTACTGACTATGGGTTAGCAGTAGTAAAGTGATAATACATCTGATTGCCACAATTAAAGGCATTTGATTCCATCAGCTTGGAACATTTTCTGCGATATGATTAAAATCACTCTGAAACCCACTCAGCACTTTTACACTTCAATAATACACAATATGGAATGAACCCCTGGCAGCAGAGTGCTGGATTCAATGTTGCATGCAGGAATACGGAGTAAGCACAATGAGAGTGGCTCAGAAGCAGCAGACAAGAAATGCGTTTCAACAAATTGTGCTTTGTCTTTGCTTAGTCTTCAAAATGAAGCTTCAGCTTTCACAAGTGCAGCTTGTAGCTTGTTCAAGGTTGTCTGAATAGTTCTTTCTGAAACTGGTCAAAGATCAGGATGCAAGCTTTATTATTTGTACATGCTTCACATTTGAAATGAAATGCATAGCTGAGTTATTTTCTCCACTGAAACATCTTGTTTTGTTGGCTTCCAGCTTCTTTTTTTTTCCCCTCTCTGATTTTCAAAAGCTGATGTATATTATTTACTTTGCTTTGACTTTTTGTTTTCACTCCCCCCCTTTTTTTTCTCTCTTCCGCTGGAGTTCTTCCATTCTTTGTTTTCCTCTAATTTACTTCTTCTAAGTATAGAAAGCATCATTGATGATCTTAAAGCTCCTTTTCCAACCATAGAGATTCTGTGATCCATACTGATGC
Source organism: Indicator indicator (assembly GCF_027791375.1). Classification (NCBI taxonomy): domain Eukaryota; kingdom Metazoa; phylum Chordata; class Aves; order Piciformes; family Indicatoridae; genus Indicator; species Indicator indicator. The sequence goes on along the minus strand of NC_072032.1, from coordinate 2,974,540 downwards.
CACTGAAGGTACATTCTTTGAAACTGTCTTTCTTCTGAGTTAAAGGTCTAAGGGAGACTTTCTTCAGTCGCTTTGGTTCCTCTTCTTCCTTCAGTACTCTCATGTTGTCTATTTCCCTTCATTGTCCCTAAGCTCCCCAAAAGCTGGAGGAATGGAAAGCAGAAAAGAAAAGGAGATCTTACACTCAGTCCACAGCAGTTTTCTCTATGCAAAAACTTGTAACAAACTTTCTTTTTTAGGTCTGTACCCTTCGTTCCTGGCCAGAGACATGAAAGGACTGGAGGATGCATGCATTTCTCCAGGGAGATTTTATAGCAGCATTCCTGCTATTCCTGAAGGAGGCCAGCAAGAAAGCTGGGCAGGGACTTTTTACAAGGGCTTGCAGTGATAGGATGAGGGGTAATGGCCTCTACTACTGGAGCAGGGTGGAGTTAGATTAGGAAGAAGTTCTTTACTGTGAGGGTGGTGGAACACTGGAATGGGTTGCCCAGGGAGATGGTAGAGGCCCCATCCCTGAAGACTTGCAAGGTCAGGCTTGATGGGGCTCTGAGGAACCTATCCTAGTTGGGGATGTCCCTGCTTGCTACAGCGAGGTTGGACAAGATGACCTCTAGAGTTCCCTTCTAACCCAGTACATTCCATGATTCTATGCTGAATGGAACTTTAGGACAACTAAAAAATGAGAGATCATGGAAAGAGAAGGAGGGTGTGAAAGACAAACCACGCTGTCAGCAAGCAGACACTAGAATGGTGAATAACTTCTGTAGTGATAAAATAATGTTATTTTTCCTGTATTTCCTACTAGTGCCCCAGTTTTGAAGTGATGTGTGTGTTTTGTGGCTCATGAGCAGCATACCATTTGATAAGCATCGGGGTAATAATTTAACACATTTGGGGAAATCTGTTACTCATATTTTTTAATTTTCATCAGCTACATTTTTATCTGTAGGCTGAAGGTTAACTTCTCCCTGTAGTTTTGTAGGTGCAAGTCAACTTTAGCCTTACTTGCAGAGTACAGTCTCAAAGTGCTTCCTTGCCAATCTCAAGATTCAGTCTGGAAAAATCGCTGATAAGATTATGTCAAAAGCAAAAAACGTCCTTGTGCCTTTGAAGTGACAAAGTCACAGCACCAAAAAAGTGACAGAACAGGCTTCCCATGGCAATAATTTTACTTTACCAAACTGATTGTAAAATCAAATTCAGGTTACTCTAAGGTAATGCAAGAGTCTGGTGACAGAGCTGAGAAACACTCAGTGGAAAGTTATGTGATGGGAGCAGACCTGTAGAAAGAGGAGCCCATCTGTAGGACACAGGAGTTGGTGATGAGGACCTGGTGTGTGCATCACATCTGTTTCAGAAGGGTTTGTGACAACCTAGGTCTAGTCTGGACTTGTGGCATGAATGTCTGGCAGTCATTGGAGCTCCTGAATCACACGACCTAAAGTTTAGCTTTAGTTGCAACAAATCCTGTCCATAGAATCACAGAATTGTTTTGGTTGGAAAAGACCTCTAAGATCATTGAGTCCAACCATTGACCCGACAGCACTATGATCACTAAACCATGTCCCAAAATGCCACATCCACACATTTCTTGAAACCTCCAGGGAGGGGGACTCCACCACCTCCCTGGGAAGCTTGTTCCAATGCCTGACCACTCTTTCAGTGAAGAATATTTTCCTAGTGTCCGATCTAAACTTCCCCTGGCACAACTTGAGGAAATATATCTGAAGACCATGCAATGATATGAACCAAAGTGCAGTAAACATGAACCAAGAATGGCACAATCCTAAAATGCAGATGTAGAGTCACTCTTAGCTCCCAATTGTTTCTCTGTGCAGTTCATCTATTAAGAGACATCTGGGCAGATGAATCCCCATCTCAGCTTTGGAGTCATGTTGTACAACTCTGTTTTCTCACAGAACCACAGAATGTTAGGGGCTGGAAGGGACCTTAAAAGTTCATCCAGTCCAACCCCACTGCCAGAGCAGGGTCACCTATACCAGATCACACAGGAACACATCCAGGTGGGTTTTGAGTATCTCCAAAGAAGAAGGCTCCACAACCCCCCTGGACAGCCTGTTCCAGTGTTCTGTCACCCTCACAGTGAAAAAAAAAATTTCCTCATGTTTCCATGAAACTTCCTGTGCCTCAGCTTCCACCATTGCCTCTTGTCCTGTCATTGGGCATCACTAAGAGTTCTCTAGTTAAATATTTTTCTCTCCTCTGTCATGTTATGACTGGCAGTTTCCACTCAATGCCCATGAATCAAATCATTGTTATTTTCAAAAGCATTCCCCAATACTATGGAATTTTAAGTGATAGGTGTTGTTTATATGTTCAGATAAAATGATTACATGAAGAAAAGCTCTCATTACAAAACTAAACTAAAAAGTGAAAATGCTAACAAAAAAAAAAAAGTAAGAAAAAAAAGAACAGTGACTGTTATTGCTCATAATTTGATTTACTGCATTTTATGTTTCTTCTCTGGTAGGTGGTAATCATCTCCAAAATTAAATGAAATACTCTGTTTTGTCATGGGAGTATGCATGTAGAAAAGAACCAAACAAAAACACATTCCTGGGATTGATGGATAATTATTTTTCCGTCAAGCAGAGAATTTAATCACAATAACAAAATACTGAGGTTTCATGATATTAAAAACTTTGCTTGCGGTGCTTTGCATTCTGATTGTTGCATTCCCTTGGGGGGAAAAAAAATAAAAATTGTTCAGTTCAGGTAGTAATTTAATTGATTAAATGAATGTGACTTTGTGAGAACTTTAAGTAGCACCACCAGCAGCAGGTATTGTCTGTATCAATTCAAACAGTCCAAAAGAAATTGCCATCTCACTTAGTGTAATGAAGACCTCATGTGCCATTCTTGCTCACTGCAGTGCTGAGCTAAACTGGAGTGAAGGTAGGGTTCACTATGAGCTACACAGCATTCAGGGTATAAATAAAATATAAATGAATTGGGTTGTAATTGGATCTATGGGCCCAGGCCAACTGTTTCAATAAGGCCAAGTGCCAGTTCCTGCACTTGGGTCACAGCAACCCCATGAATGCTTCAGGCTTGGGGCAGAGTGGCTGGAAAGCAGCACAGCAGAGAAATACCTGGGGCTGTTGATTGACAACTGTCTGATCATGAGCCAGTGTGTGGCCAGGTTAACAAGAAGGCCAACATCATCCTGGCCTGGATCAGCAATAGTGTGGTCAGCAGGACCAGGGAAGTGATTGTCCCCCTGTTCTCAACATTGGTGATGCCACACTTTGAGTCCTGGGTTCAGTTTTGGGACCCTCAACTCACTCAGGTGCCAGAGCAGGTCCAGAGAAGGGTCTGGAGAACAGGTCTGGTGAGGAGCAGCTGAGGGCACTGGAGTTGTTTCACCTGGAAGAAAAGAGGCTGAGAGGAGACCTCTTTGCTCTCTACGATTCCCTGAAAGAAGGCTGGAGTGAGGTGGAGCTTGGTCTCTTCTCCCTAGCAACGAGTTATAGGACAAGAGGACATGGCCTCAAGTAACACCAGAGTTTAGGCTGGAGATTAGGAGAAACTTCTTGACTGAAAGGGTTCTCAACCATTGGCACAGGCTCCCCAGGGAGGTGGTTGAGTGTTTCAAAGAGGCAAAGGTGTGGTGCTGAGGGACATGGTTTAGCACCAAACTTGGTAGACTTAGGGAATGTGTAATGATCTTGAAGGTCCTTTCCAACCAAAACAATTCTGTGACTCTATGGTAATATAATTCCCTTGTGCAAGCTGAAAAGTCATTATTACCACTTCTGTTTGATTCATCAGGATTTCTTTGTAGGCTGAAATGGTGGTGATTGAATATTTTAACATAGTTTTATAATTCATTTGGCATTACACTACTGCACAATCAATGTAGAAGTGGTAGAAATTGTCAGAATCACTGTGAGCTTAATGTCAAAGTTATTATAATAACACAGGCTCAAGATAGCTTTGGAAATGAGAATTGGAGAGTTGAAGTTTTGGGTTTATTTTTCAGTTTTCTTTATGGGAGAAATGTGCAAAAATCCTATCTTGTTCCCAACAGAAGGCTGTTGTGTGCGTCTGTGGTAATCTTGGTTCTCACTTGGAAGAACTTGAGTTGTATTTGGGAAATGAGAAAAATCTGTCCCCTTGTATACACCAGTTTGTGAGCCAGGAGTGTCCCATGAGGTAAGAAGCCATAAGTCTGTACTTGAAAATCAACAATGACATCTGGAAAGTACTTAAGAGTGTACTCACATGGAAAATTAGGCAGAAAATATTTCATCATCATAGAATGCTTTGGGTTGGAAGGGACCTCAAGGCTCATCCAGTTCCAACCCCCCTGCCATGGGCAGGGAGACCTTTCACCAGCCCAGATTGCTCAAGGCCTCATCCAGCCTGGCCTGGTGTCTCCAGGGAGGGGACATCCACAGCTTCCCTGGGCAACGTGTTCCAGTGTCTCACCACCATCATACTAAAGATTTTTCTCCTCTTTGCTCATCATCTGATTCATCAGGTAAAAGCAAAATCCAAAGAAGTTGTTTCATTTTTTAAAGAAAACCAGAGATGCAAAATATATTGTTTCCATTTCTTGCCAGTTATTGAGATCAAAGGCTCATTTTTTTAAAAATTATCTTATTTTAAAAGGAAAAAAAAATAAAATGGAAACATAAAATCAAAGAGAGAAATGGGATTTGGGCACATGACACAAGTGTTAGAGTGGGTCAGACCAGCAAAATGTTAGCTCACTGTCCTGGTGTTGATAGGTGGCAGTAGCAGATGTTTAACATCAAGTGTAAGAGCAAAGAACACATGGGGTGAGCTTTCCTCTGCTGTATTCTCCAAGCTTCCACAGGCTGTGATTTAGAAACTTCCTGAGCTGAAATTAGCAACTGAATGGCTGTTTTAATAGCCGTCGATGGGCCTATAATCCACTCATTTTACTAAAGACTTACTGAGCCCACTCATATGGGGGAGCTTCCCTGCAACACTGAGCTTCTGAAATTAATTGGCTGTTGCAGGGAATAGGAATTATTGTTCTTTGTTTGAAATGTCCTACCTGATTATCCTATTTTAGATCTCCTAATTATTGATTAGTGGCCAAGTTACAACATAATGGTCTCTCACTTTCCCTCTTTTGCTCACTTAATGACCACTGCCTTCATTCAGAACCTGAACTGCTGCATCTACCAGTCTCTCAAGAGATGCTAAGCCCTCAGACAGAGGTTTTGTTTTGTCATTTTGTTCTTAACCAGTGAATACTCTGGCCTTGCAATGTGTATATGATTATCTTTTTAACCTATCCTTGCTCATACAATGTTTAGTAACTTGGTGCTGTTTAATAAGTTGATTCTAAAAATGTGGAGGCTGTGCTCGCAGGGATAGGAATATACTAGAGAGAGTCCAACAGAGGCTATGAGGATGATGAGGGAATTGGAACATCTCTCTGATGAGGAAAGGCTGGAGAGCAGCCAGGCAGAAAGGGACCTGGGAGTACTGGTTGACAGTAGGCTGAACAGGAGCCAGCAGTGTGCCCAGGTGGCCAAGAAGGCCAATGGCATCCTGGCCTGCATCAGCAATAGTGTGGCCAGCAGGAGGAGGGAAGTCATCCTGCCCTGTACTCATCACTGCTCAGGCCACACCTTGAGTACTGTGTCCAGTTCTGGGCTCCTCAATTTAAGAAGGATGTTGAGATACTTGAACGTGTTCAGAGAAGAGCAATGAGTCTGGGGAGAGGTGTGGAGCACAGCCCTGTGAGGAGAGGCTGAGGGAGCTGGGGGTGTTTAGCCTGGAGAAGAGGAAGCTCAGGGCAGACCTCATTGCTCTCTACAACTACCTGACGGGAGGTTGTAGCCAGGTGGGGGTTGGGCTCTTCTCCCAGGCAACCAGCAGCAGAACAAGAGGACACAGTCTCAAGCTGTGCAGGGGAAGTCTAGGCTGGAAGTGAGGAGAAAGTTCTTCACAGAAAGAGTAATTGACCACTGGGATGTGTTGCCCAGGGAGGTGGTGGAGTCACTGTCCCTGGAGGTGTTCAAAAAAGCTTGGATGTGGCAGTTGGAGCCATGGTTTAGTTGTCAGAAGGTGTTAGGTAATAGGTTGGACTTGATGATCTCTGAGGTTTTTCCAACCTGTTTGATTCTGTGATTCTGTAATGTTTATAAATATCTGAAGGGTAGATATCTAAAAGAAGACAGTCTCTTTGCAGTGCTGCCCTGTGATAGGACAAGGGGCAGTGAGCATGAATTGCAATCAAGGAAGTTCCACCTCAACATGAGGAAAAACCTCTTCACTGTCAGGTTGTTGGAGGCCTGGAGCAGGCTTCCCAGAGGGGTTGTGGAGTTGTCTCCTCTGGAGACTTTCAAGACCCATATGGACATGTTCTTGTGTGACCTGCCCTAGGTGATCCTGCTTTGGCATGGGGATTGGAGTTTTTGGCCTCTAGAGGTCCCTTCTAGCCCCTACTGTTCTATTATTCTGTGGTTTTCAAGTGAATAATGTCTATGAGGGAAGATGCCATGATAAGTCATGCAGCATAACTTATTAACCTTAGGTGGACAGCTAGAGAGTTGCTTTGCATTTTCACAGAGCTGCAAGGAAGGAGGTCAAATCCAAATCTAGACAGATCATGCTTTCAGCCAAGCCTTCTGGTGACTTTTTTTCTTAGCACTGGCTGTGCTGTTAGTAAGAGAACGGCACCAGACCAGAGTGCTGAGTATCCAGTGAGTATCTGCCTCGGTGTTCCCATCCATCAACAGCAGCGCTGAAATACAATATGACAAGTTTACACTGATGTTCCAGAGTTTATTATCTTTGAGTGACCTCTGTCTGACAGTTAGCTCCAGCTGAATAATATTGAGAAATCAGAGTGGATCAGTTTAATTTCCTTTTAATACAATTTGCTAATTACTCTTGAAATGAGATTTTCGGGAGGTTTCGTTGTACGGCTGGAAAAGGGTAGCAAGGAAGGAATCAGAGACTTGCAGCAATAAGCACAACTCCTTTAATTTTGGGCTGTTTCTGTAAAACATTAGTGCCATTTTAACAACAAACAAGGGATCAGAATAAGAAGTGTAAAGAAAAGAAGATGAGGAAGAGTAATAAAGTTCCAGCTAGCTGTTTAATGGGATGTGATGATGGGGAAAATAAGTATCCAGGCTTGACATGTGCTTTCTCTACGGTTTGCTTGGATTCATTTGCAGTGTTATGCACATTCCTTAGGTTTCTTTAATCCATGTGGATATATTTTTAGAAGAAAAGCCTTTAATTTGGGCCATCATACGTTAATTTCTAATGTACTAAAGTAATTTGCCTTTTTCCTGCATTCTAGGAATAATTACAGTAGTGTCAAATGAGTTGTTGGTCTTCACAAGTTATCTGAAGAGTAATGAGATTAATCATGAGTACAAGAGAGCCCAACAGAATTGTAATATGGGAAGGCAAAATGGGATTATGTGGAACATACCAACTTTTACCCCACCTCTGTTAAAAAAAAATAAAATGAAATATCCCATCATTTTAATGGATTTTCCCAGGGTATTTTGTGGTTGCTAAAGCAGGTGAGGTCAAGGGATAAAACCTCCTTGTGGGTGACTAGCTGGTGTAGTGACCCACAGTTCTAAGCATTATGAAGGTACAAAGTCAGTGAAGAGACTTCACAGGGAATAAACACTCAAGAGTGGCTGGAAACACTCAAAGTGGCTGGAAAGCTGCCTGGTAGAAGAGGTCCTGGGGGTATTGGTTGGCAGCCAGCTGAATGTGAGCCAGCAGTGTGCTCAGGTGGCCAGGAATGCCAACAGCATCCTGGCCTGGATCAGCAATATTGTGGCTAGCAGGAGGAAGGAAGTGATCACTGGGCACTGGTGAGACCACTCCTTGAGTACTGTGTCAAATTCTGGGCACCACAGTATAAGAAAGACATTGAGCTGCTAGAGAGGGTACAGAGAAGGACAAAGAAGCTGGTGAGGGGTTTGGAGAACAGGGCTGGTGAGGAGAGGCTAAGGGAACTATGATTGTTTAGCCTGAAGGAAAGGAGGCTGGGAGGAGACCTCATTGCTCTCTAGAACAACCTGAAAAGAGGTTGGAGTGAAGTAGGTGTTGGCATCATCTCCCAAATAAATAATGTCAGGGCAGGAAGGAATGGCCTCAAGCTGCACCAGGGCAAGTTGAGGTTGGATATTAGGAAAAGTGTCTTTACTGTAAGAGTGGTTAAACATTGGAAAAGGCTGCCTAGGGAGGTGGTGAAGTCACCATCCCTGGAGGTGTTCAAGAAATGTGTGGACATGGCACTTCAGGATATGCTCTAGTGGTCATGGAGATGTTGGGTAGAAGGTTGGACTTGATCATCTTAGAGGTCTTTTCCAACTTCTATGATTTTATGAATCTATATATGCCACACACATGACACTTTCTGAACATGATAAAGACTCAGGCTGTGCTTTAAAAAGAATTGGAATGAAAGTCTTGACAAGACTTATCTCCATCAGAGAAAGACTGTCATGAGAAAAGCAGGGAGGAGTGAGAGATACAGAGAAAGGGTTGCTGTTACTTCTGGAGCCTTTCCATGTGCATGTCCCCTCTATGAGCTGGAAGATTAAAGAGCTGACGGTAGAGCTGTCCCAGGCTTCAATCTGTCCCTAATCACAGTCTCACAGTATGTCAGAGGTGGGAAGGGACCTCAAGAGATCATCAGGTCTAACCCCCCTGCCAGAGCAGGATCACTTAGGGTAGTCTGCACAGGAATGCATCCAGGTGGGGTTGGAAAGTCTCCAGAGAAGGAGACTCCACAACCCCCTTGGGCAGCCTGTTCCAGTGCTCTGTCACCCTCACTGTAAAGAAGTTTCTCCTCATGTTGAGGTGAAATCTTCTCTGTTCAAGTTTGAATCTGTTGTTCCTTGTCTTATTACTGTGCACCACTGAAAAGAGATTGGTCCCCTCCACTTGACACCCACCCCTCAGATATTTATACACATTGATCAGATCCCCCCTCAGTCTTCTCCTCTCAAGACTGAACAGCCCCAGAACTCTCCATCTCTTTTCATAGGGGAGGTGCTCAAGTGCCCTAATCATCCTCATGATGACAGGAACCTCCTGTCACCTCGTGCCCTGTGTGGGTGTAGGCTGTCCATCACAGGTTGTCATTGGTGTGTTAACTTGGGCAAGCAGGTGTAGATCCCTGGATTCGTTGGGTTTTTTTGTGCCCTGAGAAGCAGTCAGGTTTTCTCTGCTTACAGCAAGTTCTCATGATGGAGAAGTGCATGGTGATTTAATCCTTTTGGAGACAATTTTATTTCAAATAATCAAACTGGCTAATTAGGTGGCTGAATTTCTCAGAAACAGTGTGTCTAATCAAGGCCTTGGACGACAGGAGATCTGCAGAAATGAGCAGATCTTTTCTTCCTCAGTGTTGTCAAACGTTGTGATCTCATGCCATATGGTGTATTAAGGAAGACACTTTTCCAATCACAGGCATCCTTCTGCCATTTGAAGGAACGAGAACAGAAACACTGTGAAAATGTAGAAATTAATTAGAAAGGTAAGAGGGAAGTTTGACTTTCCAATTAGTCAAACTTTTCTCATTAATGAGGTAAGTTAAAACCTGGAGAAGAAAAAAAAAAAAAGCTGTCATGGGCTGTTAGTTCTGGAAGAGGGTCTGTGTAGCACAGATAGCATCCCAGCCTTCTCCTTAAACTACCCTTTGAAGGCATTATCATTTCCTTCCAGGAGAGTTTGTGATGGTCTGACAGCAGCGTGCTGCATGGGATGAAAGCCTGGAGAGTGACCCAGTCTTGTTTGTTGTCCTTTCAGACAGTGTTTGAACAAAAATAAACAGCTCTGAACAAATTAATCTGCTTTGGTATTATTTTAGATATTGTAGAATTGCCTGGTTGGAAAAGACCAGAAGATCATCAAATCCAGCCATAAGCCAGCATCTCCCTGTACACAACTGTTAGACCATGGGCCCTATGCTTCTCAGACACACATCTTTTAAACACCTCCAGGGATGGGGACTCAAACACTTCCCATGCCTGATGATCCTTTTGGTGAAGAAATATCACCTGATGTCCAATCTAAACCTCCCTTGCTGCAACTTGAAGCCATTTCCTCTCCTCCTATCACTTGTTACTAGGGAGGAGAGGTTGATTCCCACCTAGCTCCAGCCTCCTTTCAAAGATCTGTAAAGAGCCAGAAGGTCTCCCCTCAGCCTCCTTTTCTCCAGTCTAGACAAACCCGGTTCTCTCAACTGCTCCTTACCAGACCTGTTCTCCAGACCCTTCAACAGCTTTTTTGCCCTTCTGTGGACACACTCCAGCACCTCACAGAATCACAGACTTGTCAGGGTTGGAAGGGACCTGAAGGATCTAGTTCCAACCCCCCTGCCATGGGCAGGGACACCCTCCGCTAGATCAGGTTGCCACATCCATCCTGGCCTTAAAAATATCCAGGGACAAGGCTTCCACCACCTCCCTGGGCAACCTGTTACAGTGTCTCACCACCCTCATGGGGAAGAACTTCTCTTTAATGTCTAACCTAAATCTCCCCTCCTCTAGCTTGGATCAATTCCCTCCAGTCCTATCACTCCCTGACACCCTAAAAAATCCCTCCCCAGCTTTCTTGTAGCCCCCCTCAGATCCTGGCTGCCACAATAAGGTCTCCTCAGAGCCTTCTCTTCTCCAAACTGAACAACATGGAGGAGATGTTCAAGTCCCATAGTCACCAAATGCAGGGCTTTATGTTCTTGCTGCATCAAAACTGTTGGTAAAAGAGGAGCAGATGGTCTTGTGGCTGTTTTCCTCAGAGAATCCTTTCCCAGAAATAGTGGTAAGTGTGTTCTGAAGGTCCTGAATATTCTAGAACCTGAGCAGGAGTGATGTGTACATTGTCTGGGGCTCTGTGCATCACCCAACAGCCAGTCAGACGAATGCTGTGCTTTCTGCTTTGATTTAGTTCCTTTCCTTCCTTCCCTTCTTCTCTACTACAAACAGCCCATCTGTTACCATGAGTGAATTGGAGACAGTGTTTTAACTTCTGGTGTGAAGTATTTTTGATGTTTTCAGTGGAAATATGAGACCCTCATCAATTTGCAATGCACTGGTTCTCTGCAGGGAAGGGTATTTATTTTGTTCTCAATATGTGAGAGTTGAAAAAGTCTGGATCAGCCTCAGTAAAAAGAATGAACAGTGGCCATTGGCTCAGTTCTGATTTCCCCCTTTTTGGAAAATTATTGCAAAACCCATGACAAGAACTCTCATAAACCATCTGCTCTTGCCAGGTGATCTTGATCTTTTTCACTTTGATTTCTTTTTGACGAGCATGGCAGACAAATTGGATTTTTCTTGTTGGTTGAGTGCCTGCATTATGGTCTCACCTTATACAGCCAAGACTTTCCTTATGGAATTACAATTAGATATTAGAATGAAAACATTTCATTAGTCTTTGTGAATGATGACACTCATTGCACGATGATACTATCAAAATTTCACCATAATAATTGAAAATGTTAGTGCCACGAGTGAATATTATCTCTCTTTTACAAGGGTTAGGTTCATTTTGATGTATGCTGGTTCACAAACAAAGTTTCTATTCAGAGTCTTTGGTATAAAGTAGGGAGAGCCTGGAGTAGGAGTAACTGGCAACACACATGAGGCAGCAGTGTATTAAGATGGCCAAGAAGGCCAACAGTATCCTGGTCTGGATCAACAACAGTGTGGCCAGCAGGAGTAGGGAAGTAGTTGTGCCCCTGTATTCAGCACTGGTAGGCCACACCTCAAATACTGAGTTCAGTTTTGGGGCTGTGGGTTCACTGGGTTCAGTTCTGGAGAGTGTCCAGAGAAGGGCAACTGCGCTGGTGAAGGGTTTGGAGAGGAGCAGCGGAGGGAACTGGAGTTGTTTAGCCTGGAGAAAATTTTGGAGGCTGAGGAGAAACCTCATTGCTTTCTACAACTCCCTGAAAGGAGGTAGGAGTCAGGTGGGGGTTGGTCTCTTCTCCCTAGTATCAGGTGGTAGAAAGAAAAGAAACAACCTGAAAAATGTGGCAGGGGAAGTTTGGGTTGGAGATTAGGAAAAAATTCTTTCCTGCAAGAGAGGTCAGGGATTGGAACAGGCTGCCCAGTGGAGTCAACATCCATGAATGTGTTCAAGAAACGTGTGGCCATGGCACTTGGGGACATGGTTTAGTGGTCATGGTGGTCTTAGTTTGACAGTTGGACTTGATCTTAGAGGTCTTTTCTGACCTTAACTATTCTGAGTCTATGATTCTGTACCCACAATCCCATCTTTTGTAATACTGAAGTAAGAAGATTTTGTAAAGCCTTTTTGGAAATATAAACTCCAAATATTTGTGCTGCTTCTGATTTCTCACAACTCTCTTTGTTGTATTTTCCTGCTGAGTTTCTGAGTACTGTGCTTTATAAAGGTAATAGTTAAATTGATAGCATTTTCATTTCAATACTGTGTGCAATGTTTCATTATCTAGTGTAGAAATGTTTAGGTTGCATGTTTGCAAGCTCTTTGACAGACAGATTCCAGTAAGTCTAGCCTGAAAGTTCATCCTGTTTTCCTGCATGGCAGTAGAAGGGAAACGAAATTAAGAACAAACATTTATATATATCTAAATACCTTAGAAGTGGAGGTCATGGGGATGAGGCTGGGCTCTTTTTAGTGATGCTCAGTGACAGGGCAAGGAGCAATGGAAACATTCTGGAACACAGGAGGTTTCACTTGAACTTAAGAAAAACTCACTTTCTTTGAGGGTGCTGGAGCCCTGGAGCAGGCTGCCCAGAGAGGTTGTGGAGTCTCCTTCTCTGGAGAGAGTCCACACCCACCTGGACGTTGTGATCCTGGTCACCCTGCTGTGGGTGCCACTGCTTTAGCAGGGGGGTTAGACTACATATCTCCAGAAGTCCCTTCCAACCCCCAGCATGCTGGCTTCTAAAATTAATGTCTAAGTTTAACCATAAATTTTCTAAATTCTGTTTTGTGGTAAACCTGACTGGGGTTTAGAAATGTACAGTTGTGACAATTATTGACCTACAGTTGATGCAGTCAAGAAGATGGCTTTGTAAAATCTAAAAAAAAAAAAAAAAAAAAAAAAAAGAAAGAAAAAAAAGGAAAAAAGAAAAGGGTGTAATTAATGAAAAAATTAAATAGGATAAATCATAATCCCATGGAATGTAGATATGTATAGTGTGGCACCTGTTACATCTATCCTGCTACTTCAAAGCCAGACCATGGAAGCAATAAAAGTGCTGTGTTACAACTTTGGGGCTTAGCAGTTTCAGAGACTTAAGAACTGAAATCTTATTAAAATCATATTCCTAATTATAGGCCCCACAACAAACAGACATCAAATTACATTTTATTTAGCAATTTGGTTTTGGCTTTTGGGGCAGAGATGTTTCCTATTGCATTTTATTATGCCAGTTAATAAGGGTTGAGAAATTAATGTATCAGTTTGTAGCATCTCATAAACTAATGGCTATTAAACTTCAGTTTCAGGGAATTCAGAATCCTAAAGTATTACAAAAATAGTTTTGGGGGTTTTTGTTTGGTTGGGGTTTTTTTGGGTTGTTTTTTATTTTTTTACCTTTTTTTCCCCCTTCCCCTTTACAAAATTGTGATTCCTGTATCTTACTTTAAGACACAGGGAAAACCTGTCAGAATTCAAACAATTAACATATATTCTTTTGTTTTATGTGCAATTACTTTTTCTCACTGTTGAGATCTTCTTCCAAAACCATTTACCCTCATTCATAACGGATGTTTGCACCAAGTGTATCTGTATAAAAGTTATTAATTAAACCACTCAGGCATGATCTTTTTCCTAACAAAGTTCTCTAAGAAGAGCTTTTTATCATTACTACTAGTAGAAAAAAATCCTCAAGAATATATAGGATTTGCTGGTTGTCAGTATGGATATAGATATGTCTGCAAAAAGACTCAAAAAGAAATCTCTACCCAGTTAACCTTTCCAACCCATTAGGTAAATGCAATAAAATGCTCAGGTTGTAGAGATGCGAATACTGGAAAATGTATAGTATTAGACTATAAAATATAGGAATTTCTCCCATAAGGTGTTTTTACCATTTATTGTTACAAGCTATACAGAAAGTTAATAAAACTATGAAAGAACAGAACAAAAATTGCTATTCAGCATGGAATCATGGAATCAGAACTATTGAAGTTGAAACAGACTTCGAAGATCATGGAGTCCAACCATTCTTTACTACAGCTGGTGCTAACCCATGTCCCTCAGCACCACATCCCTGCCTCTTTCAAACACCTCCAGGGATGGGGATTCAACCACCTCCCTGGGCAGCTCAGTATTTGGGAACCCTTCCAGTCAGGAATTTTCTTCTAATGTCCAACCTAAAGCTTCTGTGGTGCAACTTGAGGCCATCTCCTGTTGTCCTATCCTTTCTTACTTGGTAGAAGAGACCAACATCCACCTGGCTCAAACCTCCTTTCAGGGAACAATAGAGAGCAATGAGGTCTCCCCTCAGCCTCCTCTTCTCCAAACTAAAGAACCCTAGTTTCCTCATCTACTCCTTACCAGATCTGTTCTCTAGACCCTTCACCAGCATCATTGCCCTTCTCTGAATGTGTTCCAGCACCTCAAAGTCTTTTTTGTAGAGAGGGGCCCAAAACTGAACCCAGTACTCAAGGTGTAGCCTCACATTCAGGGTGTGCTGTGCTAGTTGGTTGTGAGATGATGAGATTTATCTACTGTAATCCATATACCTGCACTGCTGTGTTGGTGCTTTACATAACAAGAGAAAAGAGTGAAAATACACTCAGAGAGATGAGTCTAAAGCCATTATTTCTCCTCATTCAGGGCTCATCCAAAACTAATTAAAATCCAGGTAAAGCACTGAAGAACAGCGCTCAACAGTTCAGATTAGGGAGGGTGATTGGAAATCATTGAGATCAACAGAGCTCCGTGAGGCTACATTTGCATTCTTTAATCAGCCTGGTAAAACTTCAAGTTGCTTGTGTCCCTGCAAGCAGCCAGTTCAGATTGGAGATGATGTCAAAGTCAATCTCATGTGTAGGGAGGAGATTCATAGTGCTCTGCATTGCTTGAATCACTGAACCAAAATTTGCTTTCAAGCAGGAAGCAGACTGAAACCAAAATTGCTCCTTTCCACAGTCATTTATCATGATAAGGAGAAGCTTGATGTGGGTGCTTACCAGCACTGTAGGTGCAGGACAGCAAGGGTGAGAGAGGGAGTACATTAAATTCCTTTAATCTTTGCTCTGGCTCCATGCACCTGGCAAGTTCATTTCTGTTCATCTTTGTGCTCCCTGCTATTTTAGTTTACTGCTTGCATTATTTATAATTTATATAATAAAACAGAATTATAGAATGCATCAGGTTGGAAGGCACCCTTGAATGTCATATAGTCCAATCCTGTGCAGTGATCAGGGGCATAGAATGAATCATAGAATCACAGAATGGTTTGGGTTGGAAAGGACCTTGAAGATCGTTTAGTTCCAATCCCCTGCCATGAACAGGGACACCTTCAACTAGCCCAGGTTGCTCAAGGCCTTGTTCAAACTGGCCTTGAACACCTCCAGGGAGGGAACATCCATGACCTTCCTGGGCAACCTGTTCCAGTTTGTCACCACCCTCCCTGTAAAGAATTTCTTCCTAATACACATCTTTAACTAGATCAGGTTGCTCAGGTCCCCATCAAGTTTGACCTTGAATGTCTCTGGGGATGGGTTCTCCACCACATTTCTGGGCAACTTGTTCCAGTATTTCACTACCCTCATTGTGAAGAACTTCTTCCTAATTAAACATAATTGTTTAATGTTAGGATCATCTGTATGCTTTCAGAATGGTACTGAAGTTTCTGGGGGAAGTGGCAGAATTACAGCAAAAGGAAGTTAAGGAAGTATTTCTCAAGAAACCCCCAAAACCCAAAGGATAGAAGCAGAGCAAAGGCATTGTTTTGTTTACTTAGAACATTTAACAGGTTTTGCTTGCTCTTTTCCTGCCCTTGAACTGGGTAGTTGCTGTGGAATGGGAAGAAGATATAATTTAATCTGAAAGAGCATGCTATGTTGAAAGTAGCTTCAAAGCTATGATTAAACGTACTTACAATAATTAGTTTCAAAGCATTCTAATTCCTAGCAGTGTTTGAAGAATTCAGCATCTAATGAAGTAAAATAAATTACACACCACTTTGTTCAGTGAATAAGCCATTTTCTTCTCCTAACCTCCATTTATCCATGGAGCCTTTCAACAGAAAGCTGCTCAGCTCTTCTTTAAATATACTCAGACCCAAGCACCCTACTCTTTCACCTCCCACATGCACAATGAGCTCGATTGTAACACCTTTGTGGGATTAGGACATAAAAAACTCACCGAACTCCCAGAGTTCACTCTGGAATAAGAGTTGAAACAAGAGAAAGGAAATGTCCAGTGCAAACACTGTGCTGCTCTGCTTTGAAGAACTCCTGCTAGTGTGGATGAAAGAGGGAAAACTGCATTTACAGAACTCTGTTTTCTGATAGTCTTAAGTAGTGCTGAATTGAGAAGCTCCAGGTATGATGTCATTTGAGCTGCAATTTTTTTTTTTTTTTTTTGGTGGAGGAAACATGAGACTTTATATCTGTCATGGTTGATTTTCACCAAGCCAATAGGTTAGTACTTTGGATGACTGAAGCAAAAACCACAGCCTTTGTATATCCACAAGTCATCTTACTGACAGCAGGAAAAAGTCTTCATCTCACATTTTGGGCAGAGGATGTGAGATCATAGAGCCATAGAAGGCTTGAATTCGAAGGCACCTGAAAGATCATCTAGTTCCAACTCCCCTGCCATGGGCAGGGACACCTCCCACTAGTTGCTCAAAGCCTCATCCAGCCTGGTCTTAACACTTTCACAGATGAGGTGTCCATGACTTCTCTGGGCAACCCATTCCAGTGTTCCTCCACCCTCCTAAGAAAGAACCTCTCCTTAATGTCTGATGTAAATCTACTCTGCTCTAGTTTAAAATTCCCTCCCAGTAGCACAGTTCAGCAATAACAAGAAAATTTAACTGAGAAACAGAGAGAAACGTAGAAATACCCATATGAGACTGAGTGTAATAAGAGAAGGGACTAGCTAGAAGTCATATAGCCTGGCCCTCTTTCTTGCTGTATATTCCAAGTACAATGAGAAAGTACATTTACTTGAAATTTCTTATGGACTCTAAATGATCTGCAGTAGAAGATCTCTTCTGCCCATTATCCCTTTGGAAATATGAAAGAGTGAGCTGAAATTGGACTAGTAGTGGTAGAATCTAGCATACAGGAAATCCCTGATGCCATTGGGATATCAACAATTACACCAAAAGCCAAAATAAATGGAAGGGAGATCTCATTGTTCCTAGGAAGTCTGAAGTTATCCATTACCTATAATGAGATTTAAGCTCTTGTAGTCTGTTGAGATCATGCTGAATCATTTCCCCTAAAGCAGCAGTTTAGTACAATTAGACTTTCTAACTCCCCATCCAGTAATTTGACCAGAAAACCATTATGCTTGTTACTCTTCCTAGATCATCTCTTCATGATCTCTACATCTTGAACACCTAGGATCAAACTAGGAAAATTACCAATCTTTTCCCTGTAGAATCAGAGAATCATTAAATAGTTTTGGTTGGAAAAGATCACTAAGATCATCCAGTCCAACCATCAACCCAGTACTGCCAGGTCACCCCTGAACCATGTCCCACAGCACCACAGCTACTCCTCAATGGATGTTGACTCCATCACTGTCCTGGGCAGCCTGGTCCAGGGCTTAACAATCCTTTTGGTGAAAACATTTTTCCTAATGCCTAACCTAAGCGCCCCCTGTTGCAACTTGAGGCTATTTCCTCTTGTCTGACCCCCTCCTCAATCCAACCACCTTTCAGGGAGTTGTAGAGTGACGAGGTCTTCTCTCAACCTCCTCTTCTTCAGACTAAACAACCCCAGTTTCCTCAGCTGCTCCTCACCAGCCCTGTTCTCCAGACCCTTCACCTTCTCCAGTATGAGTGTTTTTCTTACAGAATCACAGAATGATGGGGGTTGGAAAGGAGCTCTGGGGATCATCTAGTTCTACTGTGAAAATTGGACCAGGTGTTTACTCTTCCATTTATTTATTCTTTCTTTCTTTCTGTTTTTTTCTATTTGTATATGCATGTTGATGTCACAGTTCATACTGAGCCTGTCTAAATGTCCAGTTCACACACGAGCTGTAGACCCACTCAGGAGCAATATGAGTAACCATTCCTAGGCCTAGTAACTGGGAACAGGAAATATGAAGGATAGTCTGGTAAGGGTGATAGAGCTTCAGTAAGTGTTTACTGTATGAGTCCATTGAGATGCTATAGGAATATTAAACATGACAAAGCCACCAAAAGATTAATTTAATAGTAAGATTGGGAAAATATGAGTGATTTATTGCTAAGGACCATAGCAGATCAAGATGAACTTGCCTGAACTTTTCTAATGTTAATCTTAAACCCCTGGGGAAGTGGAGACAATCTCTAAACAAGTTCCCTCATTAATTTTCCATTTATAATGAACATTGTGCCAGGGACATTTTAAACCTCTTGGGAATAGTTTGTCATAGATTAGACTCTTTGTGACGTAATATTTCATTTAGGAAAAGTAATGAACAAGCAGACATTTCAGATATAGATATATAGAGATATCTTTCTCATGGTCTAAATACACATCTCTTAGCAATTACATTTTTATTACCAGATATAATCAGGAAAGATACAGAGCAATTACGACACAGTCCAATGAAACTTTGGAAGTTAAAGATTGAAGGCAATGCTCTGACTGTAGTTGAGCTCAATTCCTGTCCTTCTTTTGTTAATTTTTCAATATGGATTATTTATTATGGAAATCCCAGCAATAAAATATAGACTTTAGCCACTCTTCACTGAGGATGTGAAGGGGCAAAGCTCTGTTTTCATATAAATTTGTAATGGATGTTTTATTATTAGTATTATTAGTAGTAGTAGTAGTAGTATCATTATTATTATTATTGTTCTTGTTCTTGATGTTGTAGTACTGTATAGTACATGGCATTGAATGTACAAGAAGAAAAGCACTCCGTTAAAGTTGGCTTTGTTTCCCTGGTGTTCCCCAGCAGTCAGCACTGGGTCCAATCATGTTCAACATCTTCACCAAGGACCTGGATGAAGGAGCAGAGTGTGCTCTCAGACAGTTTGGTGATGATACAAAGATGGGAGGAATGACAGGCACCCCATCAGGCTGTGCTGCCATTCAGTCAGGCCTGGCCCAGCTGGAGAGTTGGGCAGAGGGAAACCTCATGAAATTCAACAAGGGCAAGTGTAGAGTCCCGCACCTGGGAAGAAATAACGTCCTGCACCAGTACAGGAGAGGGGCTGACCTGCTGGAAAGCAGCTCTGTTGAGAAGGACCTGGGAGTCCTGGTGGAAAAGTTCACCATGAGGCAGCAGTGTGCCCTTGTGGCCAAGAAGGCCAATGGTCTCCTGGGGTGCATAAAAGGAGTGTGGACAGCAGGTGGAGGAAGGTTCTCCTCCCCCTATACTCTGCCTTAGTGAAACCACACCTGGAGTATCAAGTCCAGTTCTGGGATCCCCAGCTCAAGAGAGGCAGGGAGCTACTGGAGAGAGTCCAATGGAGGCTGCAAAGATAGTGAGAGGACTGGAACATCTCTCTTGCAAGAAAAGGCTGAAACTGAAGCTGTTTAGCCTGGAGAAGAGCAGACTGAGGTGGAAACCTCATTCATGCTGGTCAAGAGCTAAAGGGCAAGTGTCAGCAAGATGGAGCCAGATGCTTGTCAGTAGTGTCCAGTGACAGGACAAGGGGCAAAGGGCACGAGCTGCTTCTACATAAACATAAGGAAAAATTTCTTCCCTTTGGGAGTGGCAGAATCCTGGAGCTGCCCAGAGAGGTTGTTGAGGCTCCTTCTCTGGAGATATTCAAAACCTTCCAGGACATGTTCCTGTGTGATTTACTCTGGGGCATTCTTAGCATGGGGATTGGACTGGATGATCTTTAGAGATCCCTTCCAACCTCACCATTCTGTGATTCTGTGTTTTAGTTTGAAAGCTTTGATTTCTCTTCATTACTATGCAGAAATTTCAGGGCTATACTTGGCTATTCCATGACCATACTGAGCAGGTGGTACTTTTGTCTTGATTTTTTTTGTTTCCCCTATAGAAAATGCATTCTGTTCTGCTTGTACTGATTTACCAGACCTAAATATATATATATATATATATTTATATATATTGCAGCCTTTGCACATGGAATCTTCTGCCTGTATATTCCCAGCTCTGATAGAAGCCTACAGCACTAGACTCTGGAATGGGTTTTTTTGTGCTATAATTCAGTCTGCCCAATGAATTACACAGCTTCTTTGGAAAACATCTTCTAATAAGATTCCTAGGACTTTGTGAGAACACAGAACAGCAGAGGCAACAGGAGGTGCCTAGGAAGAAAATATATCCATAGAACAAGTGTGGAGTGATGTTTCCCTAGAATGCTTTCCCAGCCTGTGCTAAATCACAGCTTGTAAAGTATGATGAGACTGAAAATAAAGCTGCATTTGTTAAAAAGTTAGGGGACAAGTTTTATTTCCAGTGCTTCCTTGTGCAGATATTAAAAACCTGTATATAGAGTCCTGGTTGATAATTAGTTATCCGTGGGACAGCAATGTGCCTTGGTGGCCATGAAAGCCAATGGTATACTTGGGTGTGTTCAGAAAAGTGTGAGCAGGAGGTCAAGGGAGGTTCTCCTGCCCCTCTACTCAGCCCTAGTTAGACCACACATCTGGAGTATTGTGTCCAGTTCTGGGCTCCCCAGTTCAAGAGGGACAGGGATATACTGGAGAGTATCCAGTGGAAGGTCTGAGGCTGATTAAGGGACTGGAGCATCTCTCTTATGAGGAAAGACTGAGAGACCTGGACGTGTTTAGCCTGGGGAAGAGAAGCCTGAGAGGGGACCTCATCAATGTCTATGAATACCTGATGGGGGACTGTCAGGAGGATGGAACCAGGCTCTTTTTTGTGATACCCAGTGGACAAGGGGCAATGCACTTAAACTCAATCACAGGAAATTCCATCTCAACATGAGAAAGAACTTTTTTTATTGGGGGAGTGCTGGAGCCCTGGAGCAGGCTGCTCAGAGAGGTTGTGGAGTCTCCTTCTCTGGAGACTTTCAAAACCCACCTGGATGTGTTCCTGTGTGACCTACCCCAAGCAGTCCTGCTCTGTCAGGGAGGTTGGACTCGATGATCTCTGGAGGTCCCTTCCAACCCCTACTATTCTATGGTTTGGAGCAGTTGTGGTTAACTGGCAACTGTTATTCTTACATTTTGGGGTAAGTAAATCCAAATTTGTGTCAGGATTGCATAAACCAGTGTTTTCAGTACTTTATTTCCCAGGTGGTTCCATACCTGTGTTTTTCAAAACAGAGACATACATTCACGCTGACTTAATGTCGTCTTTCGAAAGTTTAAGCATATTCTGATTTGGTTTTCCTGAAGTTTCAAGTTTACTGTTGTCTCAGCTTTTCTGGGGTAGAAAATAAACCTTTATTGAAACGCATAGATCATAAAAATAGAGAGCTGTGCCATATAAAGTGCTTTTGAATATCTTTACTCTTTTTATTGCTTTTCACATATTCACATAGTTGTTGTTGGTTTAGTTTGGTTTGGGGTATTTTTTTTCTTATGCTTGAGTCAGTGGAGTCTTTTGGTTTGGGACCAGTGTTTTTCCAGTGGTGCCCAGTGACAGGACAAGGGATAACAGGCAGAAACTGCAACATAAAAAGCTCCATCTAAACATGAGGAGAAAGTTCTTCACAGTGAGGGTGATGGAGCACTGGAGCAGGTTGCCCAGGTAGAGTCTCCATCTCTGAGGACATCCCAAACCCACCTGGACATGTTCCTGTGTCACCTTCTTTAGGTGAACCTACCTTTGCAAGGAGGTTGGACTCTGATCTTCAGAGGTCCCCTCCAACCCCTACCATTCTGTGATTCATCATTGGGTTATCAAGCAGCATCACAAACAAGTCATAATGAACTTAAAAAGTCAAAAGGAGAAGTGCAATGAGAAAAAGTCTGATAATTTTCAGACCTGTTTGACCCTGCTTTCTGTGTGTTGAAGGTTATAAGGAGTTTACAATACTGAATTCTCTGTTTTCTTATTGTATTTCTGGGGTTTTTTTTGTATTAAAGCTGATGTGAGCTGTGCCCCTTAATTCTCCACTGAAGGTGCTAAACTGATCTCCTGCAGTAATCAGGATTTTATGAGAGCATGGCCAGGAAAGAAAAGAACATATTCTTAGGTGCTGAAGCTAAGCTGTTTGTGCTCACTGGTGAAGCTGGGAGATATCCACATAGTCTTTGCTGAAACAGGCTTCTTGCTGTGCCAGCTTTTATTGCATCCACCGAAGAAAATGCAGGACTTCCCACCAGCTTGATGTTCAGTGCCTAGTGTTCTGTACCTACCAGATTTATTTTGAAAGACACTTAAAAAACAGCCCAAACTCATTCCAGCACCTGCACCACCTTGGCTTCTTGACTCCCAAAAAGTTGGGGAGCATATCAGTTCCACCAGTTACTGTGGTCTGGGAGCTCTGAGCTTCTTGATACCTTGTTGGATGGTTTTCTTCAAAAGATCATGAGAGGAAGGTGGTGAGATTAACACAGTCCCACAGGCTATTTAAACCTACATGAATTAGCATTTTCAACAGAATCCTGTTGGTAAGAACCATCACAACAAGTTGTGTTTTATCTTGGTAGTTCAATCATTTAGGTTGGAAAAGAACTTTAAGGTCATTGACTCCAACCATGAATCCAGCACTGCCAGGACCTCTGCTAAACCATGACCCTCAGCACCACATCTGCACAGCTCTTAAGTCCTCCAGGGATGGAACTCCACCACTTCTTCCCAGGGCTTGACAACTCTTTGGGGGAAGAAATTTTTCCTAATGACCAACCTCAACCTACCTTGGTACAAATTGAGGCCATTTCCTCTCATCTCATCACTTGTTACTTGGGAGAAGAGACCAACCTCCATCTGGCTTCAAACTCCTTTGAGTTGGGTCCATATTGCAGGAAATGAACCCTTAACATTTTTCTACTCAAAATATGTAATGTATATTTTCATATAAATGCTTTAACTCAGTAAGCAGGGAGAGGTTTGGGCTCCTATCTCTACTGTTTCCTCCTTTTCCTTCAATTTCCTCTTTCTGTTTTGGATTTGTTGCTTTCTTTCCTGAATAGATATTGTGAGGTGGGGTATATTGATTATGGAGGTAATATTTGAGGGCATATTGATTGATGTAGCATCAACAGAAGGTTGAAAATATTATGGACACTTCTACCATAGCCTTTTTAACCTGAACTTCTCTGGGTGTCAGTCACCTTGAGAACTTCAAAGCATATATTTTAAGTTTGGCTGCTCCTTCAGCTCTGTTTACTTCCTTCTACAGGTATTTCACTCCCTCCAGGTCCACTTACATGTGCCAACTGCTCCCTTTGGATGTTGGAGGCAATGGTGGTGAGGTTAAGAGCACTACTGTTGGTGTGGGGCTGCTCTCATGGGTCTGGCTTATTTAATACTGAGACAAGAGAGAAGAATTTACTTTTTGATGTCCAGCTGGGAAGTACCAACTAGAGGGAGGACGTTTGGTGGAAGACCTTGTCCAGGTCTTCCACCAAACAATGGGCAATAGCTAATGAATAGAAAACTATTTCTTCAGTGCTTTTTTCATGCAATTTTCTTCTTAGAATCATATAATTGTTTTGGTTGGAAAAGACCTCTAAGACCATTTAGTCAACCTAAGACCACCATGGCCATTAAACCATGTCCCAGAGTTCCATTTCTACACAATTCTTGAACACCTACAGGGACAATGAATCTATCACTTCCCTGGGAAACCTATTCCAGTGCCTGACCACCCTTTGAATAAAGATTTTTTTTTTTTCTAGTATCCAATCTCAACGTTCCCTGGCATAATGTCAGGTCATATTGTACACAGCATCCAAACCAACTGTCCTTGGCTGTTTCAGCAGGAGGAGTTACTGTTTTAGCACACAGAGAGGTAAAAGGCAGGGCTGGGCTAGGAGAATGGGGCTAATTTTAATGGGATTTTTTTTTTTTCCTTTTCCATTGTGAAGGCAAGTCCTGCTTGTCATTCTGCTGTTTTGAATTTGGCAGAAAGAAGATCAGCTTTTTGCAGATCACAGATTAAAATCTAACAGCCCTGGAGTTGTTCAAGGTAAACTTAGGAAAACTAATAACCTGGGAATGTCCCATGCCCTTCTGTTACTGGAAGTCAGGTGGGTAACTTGTGTTCCTGAATTAATGCTGTAGGTCTCAGAAGCATAAACAAAATTGTTTTCAGAGGCCATCTTTTCATAAAGGAAGCACAACTAAATTAGTGTAAATGAAAAGGCATTGCATGGAGTATGAGCAGAGTGTGTCTCAAAAGTGACTGTCTTGTGTATGTGATAGTTTTGGCCCAGGTCATTATTCAGCTTAACCTTGGGTATTTGTGTAACCACCCAGACTCAGAATGCAGCCCCTTGACTAATGCAGGGCCTGCTGATAATAGTGAATGTATCTGGAATATTATGGTATGGCTCCTGTAACTCTTTAAGCAGGTAAGGTGAAAGATGTGGAGAATCTGAAAACCAGTGGACCACAAATGATAGAGGGACACTAATAATTAAGGACATTAGAGGTTAAAAAAAAAAAAAACAACTAAACCAAACCCAAATCCAGTAGAGCAGTTCTTAATGACATCTTCCATGGACCATGTAAGTCAATCAATTTCAAGTTCAACCACTTGTGCTAAGCAAGATTCAAATGGCTAAAAGACTGACTGTTTTAATGTGCTGTAAAGGAATTAAAGCAGTCCATAAAAATATCATCCTTCAGTTTGGAATGCAGTGTCCATGGAAAGATCAGTCAAATGGGCTCACTTCAGGACAGGCCTGGGAAGTGGGCCAGTGCCAGCTGCGAGAGGTTCAACAAGTCGAAGTGCAGCATCCTGCATATGGGTCAGGCCAACCCCAGGCACAAATCCAGGCTGGGTGCAAAGTGGGTCTGAAGAAAGCCTTGGGGGGGTTGGTTGATGAGGAGCTCACCATAAGTCAGCAGTGTCCTCATGCAGCCCAGCAGGCAGCTGTGTGCTGGGCTGCAGCAAGAGGATTGTGGGCAGCAGGGCAAGAGAAGGGATTCTGCCCCTTGACTCTGCTCTGGTGAGATCAAACATCGAATACTGCCTCCAGTTCTGGTGTCCCCAGCAGAAGAAGGACACAGAGCTGCTGGAGTGAGTCCAGAGGAGGGCCACAAAGATGATCCAAGGGCTGGAGCACCTCTGCTGTGAGGCTAGGCTGAGGGAGCTGGGGGTGTTCAGCCTGGAGATGAGAATACTCCAAAGGGAACTTAGAGCTGCCTTCCAGTACCAGAAGGAATCCTACAGGAAGGCTGCAGAGGGACTTTTTATGAGGGTGTCTGGTGACAGGCCAAGGGGGAATGGTTGCAAGATGACGGAGAGTAGTTAGACTGGGTCTTTGGAAGTTCTTCAGTAGGAGGGTGGTGAGACTCTGGAACAGGTTGCCCAGGGAGGTTGTAGATGCCCCCTTCCTGGAGGTGTTGAAGGCCAGGTTGGATGAGGCCCTGAGCAACCTAGTCTAGCTGAGAGGTGTCCTTTCCCATGGCAGGGTGGTTGGACTAGATGATCTCTAAGGTCCCTTCCAACCTAAGCCATTCAATGTTTCTATGAATCACAGCGCAGGAACTCACTATGTAGGTCTGATGTAATTGCTACTGTAGCTGTACAACTGGGGGTTGCCCAGTTTCCATGCCACTGTAAGAAACAAAGTTTGTTCCTTCTTTACAGAAGGACTGCATTCTTCACTGTTATATTTGCTCCTTTCATTTTAGAGCCCACTAAACTGGGTAACTGCTGGTGACAAGGGGTATCCAGTATTTAGTATCCAGTTGGGCAGCAGGTTGGACTTGATGATCATAGAGATCTTTTCCATCCTTAGTGATTCTATGATTCTAAGAACAAAGAAGAGAAAGACAAACTACACATCCAGTATTTAATTTATGGGAAAGAAATGTAATTTACTTTTCTTATTTACACATTTGGAAATAATTGACAATAAAAAAAGGATTACTTTTCATAGGATCATAGGATGTTAGGGTTGGAAGGGACCTTGGAAGATCATCAAGTCCAACCCCCCTGCCAGAGCAGGACCATAGAATCCAGCACAGGTCACACAGGAACACATCCAGATGGGTCTTGAAAGTCTCCAGAGCAGGAGACTCCACAACCTCTCTGGGCAGCCAGTTCCAGTGCTCTGGGATCCTCACAGTGAAGAAGTTCCTCTTCATGTTGAGGTGGAACCTCCTGTGGTGTATTTTATATCCATTGCCCCTTGTCCTATCTCAGGGTGCAACTGAGCAGAGTCTGTCCCCTTCCTCTTGACCCCCAACCCTCAGATATTTATAAACATTTATTAAATACCCTCTCAGTCTTCTCTTCTGCAGACTGAACAGCCCCAGGGCTCTCAGCCTCTCCTCATAGGGTACAGGCTCCTTAATCATCCCAGTTCATTCTAGTTCTGTACTGATCCCTTGACTGCCAAGATTTTGCTGACCCAAGATTGTGGTATTTCTACTGTGTTGCACTATTTCACCACTCTCAGCTCACCAATATGTTTATTGATCCTCCCAGTAGTAATTTAATCAGGTAAAACCCATCAGCAGCAAAGTGCTTGATTACCTCTGTGTTGAAGGGGAATGTGAGGGGAGTTTGCTGAAATAAATGTTTTTAGAATTGGATTTTAAGGCTTGGATTCAGATGAGGTACCATTTTCTGAGTGGGGCAGATTGTGTTATGGAAGAGAGATCTGCCACTTAATGTCACAGCTGTTACATCCTTCACCAGGACGAGAGGTGACTGTGGTGCCCTGTGCAGGGGTTGCACAAATGGCTTTGTCTCCTTCCGGTCAGGGGTTCCTGCTGACTGCCTGCAGCTGAAAAACAATGTGTGAGGCAAAGGGCTCCTGCTGGTGAAAGTCCTGAAAGGATAACACCTCCCTGGAGGTGCTTAAAGAGGCAGAGATGTGATGCTGAGGGACATGGTTTAGCAGCAGGCTTGGTAGAGTTAGAGAATGGTTGGACTCAATGATCTTAAAGGTCTGTTCCAACCAAAACAATTCTGTGATTCTGTGATAAAAGGCATTACAATAGCAAAGAGAACATAAAGGTGGAGCTAGGCAACCTGCTGTCCCTCCCCTCTGATCCCTTGGTTTTCTCTCTTTTCCTTTGTGCAGGACCCTTTCAGAAAGAGGAACGCTTTTCAATTCCAGTCCTTCCTAATTGTCTCCTTTAATCATCAGAGAATGCCCTGTTAAGCAGCATAGAAAGGGGTTTGCTTGCAGGTTCATTAGAAGCAACAGCAAGCAGGGAGGAGGTAATCTAAAAATGTGAGGAAAATTGCTTTTGTGTTTTGTTTTAATTTTATTTTAATTTCACTCTGGCTGCTTGGCTTCTTCTGAGCAGCAGCAGAGGCATGGCAGCTGTCAGGCTTAGGAGGCAGCTATGGCATTGATGTTCTTGCTTTCATGTTTCAGCAGTTATCTTTGCAACTGTAAATGACAGAACCTCTTTTTAATATAATTTAAAATAAAAGCTAGAATTCTGGAGACGTTGATGGGAATCATGTGGGAAGTATTGCTACTTACTGTGAAAATATAGCTTTGTGAAGCTTTGGGTAAGAAATACAGAAGATATTTTGAGCAGGGAAAAAAAAGCAAGAAAGAAATTGGGGGTTATTACTGAGCGTGGTTTGATGAACGTGGTCACTTTGGGAAGGGCAGGTCCTCTGCTCCTGCTATAGCAGGCTTCCCACTGAGGCTTTGTGTCAAGAGTGAAGGAGAAACTCATGTGTGGTAGAAAGGAAAATGTCATAGGTGGGTGTTAGGACCTGTGGGTGCTCGAGAAGGATGTACAGCACCTGTATTTTGTTACAGGTGAGGCGTGGAGCTGTGCCTCAAAACAGCAGAGAAAAGATAAAGAGCAATGCTAAGCTGCAAAAGCAGGAAGGTAGGAGTAAGAATTTTGCCAAGTGATAGTAAATGGTCTGCCCAAGGTAGTGGTGGAGTCACCATCCCTGGAGGTGTTTAAGCAGTGTGTGCTCCTGGCACTTAGGGACATGGTTTAGAATTAATCCTAAACTGTGTGGAAGGTTGGACTGGATGATCTTTGAGGTCTCTTCCAAGTGGATGTTTTCTGTGATTCTGTGTATATTGGTAGTTAATAACCATAAGGACATCTTAAAGGTCTTACTGTGTTCAGCTTTGGGCACCACACATAAGAGTGACATTGAAGTGCTGAAGTGTGTCCGGAGAAGGGCAACAAAAGCTGGTGAAGGGTCTGGAGAACAGGGCTGGTGAGGAGCAGCTGAGGGAAGGGGGGCTGTTTAGTCTGGAGAAAAGAAGGCTGAGGGGAGACTTCATTGCTCTCTTCAACTTCCTGAGAGGAGGTAGGAATGAGGTGGGGGTTGGTCTCTTCTCCCTAATAGCAGGTGATAGAACAAGAGGAAATGGCCTGAAATGGTGCCAGGGGAGGTTTAAGTTGAACATTAGGAAAAATTTCTTTGCTGCAAGAGTGGTCAGGGATTGGAACAGGCTGCCCAGGGAGGTGGTGGAGTCACCATTTCTGGAGGTGTTCAAAAAACATGTAGGCATGGCACTTTGAGACATAGCTTAGTGGGCCTTGTGCTTTGGGGTTGATGTTGCACTTGATGATCTTAGAGGTCTTTTCCTGCCTTTATGATTCTAAGCTTCTAAGAACAAAAAAGAAAAAGACAAAGTATATATTTTAGAATCCTGGGTAAACAGAAGGACTTTCTGAAGGCAATTACCATGTGTTAGTTAAGTACAAAGCAATGAATGAGATGAATGTTTATTGCATGCAGAATGTCTGTGTCTGTGTCTGTGGACTAAGGATTATGGAAGAATAAGTCATTAATAAGTGGAATCTAAACCAGCTTTTTTTCATCATGTGAAAATAAAGCTACAGTTGAGTGCATCCTCCCAAATCTAAGAGCAGAAGGAGAGTGGGAACAGAGGAACATGATTAATCTTTAACAGTAAACTTTTTTCTTGTCACTCTGAGTGTCTTGAATCAAAGGCAGCCATGCATCAGATGTTGAGTTTGAACTAAATAAATGATAAAAATGCATGATTTGAGGAAGTCAGGGAAAACTACTCATTCCTGAGACACAGCACACAAAAAGTCTCTCTTCGCTCATCTTTAGCCTTGAATCACAGAATCACAGAATTGACCAGGTTGGAAAAGACCTTTGAGATCATCAAGTCCAACCTATCACTCAACACCATCTAATCAACTAAACCATGGCACTCAGTGCCTCATCCAGTCTGATTTTAAACACTTCCAGGGACAATGACTCCATCACCTCCCCAGGCAGCACATTCCAAAGGTCAATCTCTCTTTCTGTGAAGAATTTCTTCCTCACATCTAGCCCAAACCTCTCCAGGTGCAGTGTCCTCTCCTTCTGTCACTGGTTGCCTGGGAGAAGAGACCAAACCCCACCTGGCTACAACTTCCCTTCAAGGTAGTTGTAGAGAGCAATAAGGTCTCCCCTGAGCCTTTTCTTCTCCAGGCTGACCCCCTGCCCAATTCTTTTTGCTATTTTTTGATCATGAAACTTTAAAAAAATTACTTGGTTTTAGAAGAGAAAGGGAAGGGATATTTTGGTGCTGAATACTTTTAAACGTAGGGTAGATCCCATGGACTAATATTGTGTGGTATCATATTTAGGGTTTTGCCTTTGAGGAGCAAATGTAGAGCAGTCATAACTTAATTCCTCCCTGAAAACTGCAAGCTCAGTTGTCACCTATTAGCACAGGCTGCATTGTTATTGACATCAGGAAATGAAGTACAGGAAAGAGCCAGTGCACAGATGTGGATTCATTCAGGCAGTGACAAAGAAATGCCAGGGCTTCAATCCTGTATTACAGAGATTTAGGAGTTTAGCAGCTTTGCATACGAATGTGTTTGTATCTCCTTGACCTGCTCCAGCTGGGTGGATTTTACAATGCATTCCCTTCTTCAAAAAGAAAAAGTCATGTGAGAGAGTCAGCAAGCAAGAGGTGAATCCACAGCTCTACCTGTAACCTTTCCACATGGTGAGATTTGTGTTCTGGGAAGTCACATTGTCCTTGCTGCAATTGCAGCAGGCAATGCTGTCAGGCCAAAGGATGTGAAATGATGACACCACTGATCAAACACACTAAGAAAATGCAGAAATCTGATGGCCTTCCTAATCTCATTCATGGACCAAATTGGGGTCTTGTGATTCACCCACCTGGAGCATTGCAGCCAGCTCTGGAGTCCTCAGACATGGACCTGTTGGAGTGGGGCCACGAGACGCCACAGCAATGATGAGAGGGCTGGAAGCCCTCTGCTATGAGGCCAGGCTGAGGGAGTTGGGTTTGTTCAGCCTAGTGAAGAGAAGACTTCAGGGAGACCTTCTGGTGGCCTTTCAGTACTTAAAGGGGGCTTACCTGTAGGACAAGTGATGATGGTTTACACTAAAAGAGGGAGATTTAGACCAGATAGAAGGAAGAAAATTTTTACAGCAAGGGTGTTGAGACCCTGACTCAGGTTGCCCAGAGAAATGAGAGATGCACCATGCCTTGCACCAATGCAGGGCAGGTTGTTTGGGGCTCTGAGCAACCTGCTCTAGTTGCAGATGTCCCTGCTGACTGCAAGGGAGTTGGACTAGATGACCTTTAAGGGTCCTTTCCAGTTCAAACCAGTCTATGACTCTACAAGTCTATCAATACCAACAGGAGGTGAAAATCTCTGAGGCAGAACTGTGGATTTCTAAACCCTCACCTAAATCCTGAAGATTTGAGTTTGGCTTCTTTCTGTCCCACAAGACATGTTGAATGTTTGGCTTTTAAATGTATCTCATGCCACAATGTGTTAAGGCTTATAAACAAAATCTGTAATATATTTGTATGTGATGAAGGTCTGGTTTTGGGGAAAAAAAAAAAACAACAACAACCAACCCTTATTGCTGTCTCCCAGAATCACAGAATCATAGAATGGTTTGGGTTGGAAGGAACCTCCAAATGTCATCCAGTCCAAGCCCTCCCCTCACAGTCAGCAGGGACATCCTCAATTAGATCAGGTTGCCCAGAGCCCTGCTAAGCCTCACCTTGAATATCTCCAGGGATGGGGCCTCAGCAGCTTCCCTGGGCAACCTGTTCCAGTGTTCCACCACCCTCATGGTAAAGAGCTCATTCCTAAGGGTAAATCCTCTGGCTTGTTTTTAATCATAGAAACATTACTGTTGAAAAAGACCTCTGAGATCATCAAGTCTAACCATCAGCCCAATACCACCAAAACCTGTCCCAAAGTGCCATCTCTACATATTTTCTGAACACCTCCAGGAATGGAGACTCCACCACCTCCCTGGGCAGCCTGTTTCAATGCCTGACCACTCTTGTAGGAAAGAAATTTTTCCTAATCTCCAACCTAAATCTCTGCTGGCACAACTTGAGGCCATATCCACTTGTCCTATTGCTAGTTACTTGAGAGAAAAGAGAAGAGACCAACACTGTGGAAGAAAATCTTTAATTCATGGACACCCAATGAAGCAGAAAACAAGTTTAACGTGCTACCATAAAGGACTTGACTGTGGTATGTAACTGTTCTCTTAAATTACAGTTGCAGGATATTCTTGATTACCTTAATAACTTCTTGTGTGTAAGAAAATTGACTGACTGAGTATCAGGCTGGGATCTGCCCTTTGGTTTTGGTGTAGCCTGAGGCACACACCACAGTACAACAGTAATTAAAACATCTCTGCTACAGTTGTCTGCTTTCAGGATTATTTACTCACATTTGTTCTCTTAGTAGAGTTGTAAGATCACAGAAGCACAAGAATGCTTTGGGTCAGAAGGGACCCTCAAAGGTCATCCTGTCCAACCCTTCCTGCAGTCACCTGGGACATCTATCAGGTTGCTCAGGGTCACATCAAGTTTGCCCTTGAACGTCTCCAGGGATGGGACCTCCACCAGCTCCCTGGGCAACCTGTTCCAGTGTTCCACCAACCTCATAGTAAAGAACTTTCTGCTAAATGTAAATCCAACCTAAACCCACTTCCCCCTGTTTTTTGTCATAAAGAAGGTAATTTCAGTATTCTCTTTATTATCTTCATTTCCCCCCTCACCAGACAGAAAGCCAACCAACTGCCTAGTTTTAATTTTTCTATCCACTTGTCACTATCTCTCAGCCAGCTTCTTTTCACCTCCAGGTATGTTTATCTTGTGCACTTTCTCCACTTGATATCTTTCCTAAAGCAAGGTGCTCATTAGTGATGATGGGAGGATGATCATAGCTGTGCCATGGAAATGTTATTGCTGCAGTCAAGCATACCAGGGAAAGAGAGGCAAAGATTTCACATGGATTTCCTTAAGCAATCCATGGTAGAGGAATTTGGACACCTGTCCACAAAGATACTTAGTCACTAAATCAGGTAGAAGTTGGTAGCTAAGTAAGAATTAGAAATAATTGTGTGGAATGTTTTGAGGGGGAGTTTGGATGCGTGGAAATGGTTTTGGGGGTGGGGGCAGGTGTGAGGGCAGAGTCACCATCCCTGGAGGTGTTCATTAAACATGTGGCCATGTCACTTCAGGGCATGGGTTAATGGGCATGGTGAGCTTCAGTTGATGGTTGGAGTCAATGATCCTGGAGGTGATTTCCAACAGAAACAATTCTATGATTCCATGATTTTAGAAGCACATGATGACAACAGGTGGGTGATGTCTTCCTGTCCTTATCTCCACCCCTGTCCAGCTGATGAGGGGACTGATAGAAGAGCTTTGCTGGGCAACTAGCTTCCATCCAGGGTCAACCCACCACACTATTCCAAGTGAAGCATATCTTCCAGGACTCAATCGTTTCTTCATTGCTAAGTGGCTCATTATGAAGAGTCAAGCATAATTATGATCAGACTTTTCTCATGATTGATTATTTTAGTTTAATGATAATTAAATATTTGTTATCTGAATTTGAGATATTTTCCACATTCAATCATTGTTTTTTCTGATGTTTTTGTCTGCCATGTACCTCACTTCCCTCTTCTGGGGTCAGAAGTGGAGCAGGAGTCTGGGGAAGCAGGTAGCTGAGCAGGTTGACAACTCAAGTTGTCTGCAGATGATTTTGGAGCCTTTCCAAAGGGCTCTTTAGATCAGTAGAGAAACTAGAGGACTTCCAGGCAGTTCCTTTCAACTCACAGCTGAGTAAACAAAATCCTTCTTTCCTGATTTTTTTTTTTTACCTGTCATTTTTAGGAGTAGGAAAAGGTTATCATCTATCCAAAGGTTCCTGTGTGACTGACAGATTTTGAACACTTAGTAAAAAATAACTGGTGTTTGGCCAGCTTTCATCTTCTTTGGTTCAAGTAGCTTAGAGGCTGATTCCAAGCTCATTATCTGTTGTGTTTGACAAGGTGATGCTGTACTTGCACTTTGTCAAGAAGATTCTCTTTCCTGCTACTGCTGGTGGAGGCTGTTGTTGAGTTTTCCTCTCTTTGCATCTCTAGCCAGGCTGTTTGGAGAGTTCTTGCAGCAGAACAGTAAGCCATGATGGAAGATACACTGGCAAGAGGAGAGCAACAGAGTGCTTATGGAGTGTCTACTGCTTTGGCAGCAGGAAAAGTCAAGGCTGGTTTATAGTAAATGGTAAAAAAAACCTGACACAAAACTGTTTGCTGATATAGCTGCTTAGTGTACAAATTCATGTTTCTCTTTCTGGAGTGATTGATGATGGTACCTTCTCTCATATTGGGTCTCTGTGCAAGAAATACTGAGACAGGCCAACAAGTCACTGAGCCATCACCTGCCTGGCAGAAGGCTGGGGAAGCTAAAATAGCAACATAAAGGGCCAGGGCAGGTTTGTGCAGTGGGAAGATTGTAGAGGCCAAGAAGGGAAAATCAGAAGAGCTCAGTCAAAGTGCAGTTTGAAGATAACACAGCAGATTCCCAAAAAGCAGAGGGCTTTTCTACATCCTCTGAAGAGTCTGCTTGGTGCCCAGGGCTGGCCAAGAGCTGAGACAAATCCATCAGTGTTGTGGGGCTGTTGAAGAATCTCTTACTTTAACTCTTCTGAAGTGAAAGCTGACAAGCTTGACCTTTCCCTAAGAGCATCAGCAGAACCTGATTGCCCACAGAGGTTTGTCTCACATTGTTGTGTTTTGTTTTTCCTTTTAAAGGTGGCACTTTAATAGGATCTAGTTACTATTTTTGTGGAACAAACCAACCATGAAATCCATTCGTGTTCCATGGATCAATAGTGAGGGATTTCAAGCCTCAAAAGAGAGCTGTCTTGTTTGCCTTCAAGTTCTCAAACAGACAGCAAAGGGAAGCTGATGTGTGCTGTGATGGTCTCTGTCATGAGGACAAGTTAGAGCTCACCCATACAGAGAAATTTTATGAGAAGCTGGATGCAGATGATCTGAAATTGCAGTTGTTCTGGGGTTTGGCAATTAAAGAGCAAGGAAATGGGATTTGAGGTCAAGAGGTCATTATCTTTTATTAGTGGATTTACCTGTAGGCTATTATGTGGCTTCTTTTCATTAGGAGTAAAGGAACTGCTGCTTTGGTCTTTTAGCTCCTCTGTAGTCTTGCAATTTACATTACCTATAGGTTTTTCTCTATAAAAATGTTTTTATCCATATTTTAATCTGTGATCATTAGAAATAGCCTGGCAAAATGACAGAATAGAATCATAGAATCAGGGTAGTCACCTCAGGGTTGTGTTTCAGTACTTTAATTAGCCTTTATATGTGATCTAAAAGAAGAAACCTCCCCTAAAATCTCATTGCTTTCTACAAAGTGCTGGAGAGCTGAAGGTTAAAAAATAACCAGATGATGCCTCAATACCTGTATGTGCTCCTGTCTAAACTGATCGGACAGCTAGAAGAAAGAAAATGTTATTTATCTAACGTATTTGTCAACCTGCAAAAACATTTCCATTAATTAGTGGCTGGGTAAAGGCAGTGGCCCCACATCTCTCAAAGATGAATGCAAATGGACTCAGTGTTGCTGAAAGTCATCTCAAAGCAAGCACATGAAATTAAGAGCATGAGAGGAAGTTCATAAAGGTGTCAGACTGATTTAATTTTTAAGGAAAAGCTTCACAACTATTACTGTTAATAGCCAACTGCAGAAGCAATGTTTCCATCCAGAAAAGGACAGATTCAAATCTAAGGTGGACAAAGTTGTTTAATGTCCATGCAGAGAGTCTTCAGAGTTTAAATAATCCTTTGCCTGGGAATCAGGGCGCTTGGACTGTGTTCCCACCATAATTTAGAGATTCATGTACTTAGATAATGCACTTCATCTCACTGGGTCACTGTAACAAAGGTAAACCAGAAATAATAAACCTTAGCAGTCTAATTATGGGTGTCTTGCTGGGCTTCATGAATTTTTAAGGCATGTGCATAACCCCATATGAAAAGTGGTGAGTGGGTTGAAGTGCACATGGGTAATTACACTGAATACACATACACACACCCCCATTGGTAAGGGCTGTTGGGGTTTCAAGGCTGAGCAGTCAGGAGGAAATGAGAGGTTTGCATAAGGACACTCCCTTGCGACTCCTCATTATGGTGAACATTTAGTGGCACTATCATATGCTGGCATCCCAACAGGAAGCCTGTCATCTTCACTTCACATTGCCCACTGGTACCTTCCTGCTACCACTCACTTTAGCCATCCAGTTGTCCTACTTTCTGACCCTATTTCTAGGTCCCTTCTCCATCTGCCTCATGCCCTTGAGATGTTCCTGAAGAAATAGTTAAGGCCAAGTATTTTTTCTTGATATCTCAGGAACAGTTCCTTGGCTTTCAACAGACTGCTGCTTATTGTACAATCTGAGTACAGATACATTTCATGAACCCATTTCTACCTTGGCTTGCAGAAATACAGGGCTGAAGCTGCCAGAAAGTTTTACTCAGCTGGGATGTGAGTAATAGAGTCCAGCTTCGTATACCTTAGCTTACACATTAGAGTAAAGGAACTGAACAGATGCACTTTGTGAAGATCATGAATTGACCCATTTTGTGTAGGTTCAAGAATAATACAACTCCCATGTGTTACAACAATTCCCATCAAACTTCAGATCTATGAACCAGGAATTTTTTGTGCAAATGCTCATTGCTTTCTTATGGTTACTCCTACAAGAGCATTACTCTGTCTAGTAGATGACATCCATATTTCATCTTCCTAGGAATGATTTTTTATCTTCAAGAAACTGATGAGTCAGACAATTGTTTTCTAAATTTTAGAGGTGAGGAAATCCTTGGGGGAAAAAAAAATTACTGGAGGCAATAAAATGTAATTACAGGGTATATTATTGCAGACTTTGCATTGCATTTCTCCAAGCTGTATGTGTTCACTGACTCTTTTGACCTATTCTTTCTGAAGGCTAATTTTGTTCCAAAGAGCCTTTGGTACTGAGAAGTGCAAATACAGCTGATCTGTTCCCTGCTGCAGCTAGCTGAATGATCTGTGTTTGCAGTGCTTGCATGTTGTTGTACACTGCTGTTGAGGTGATGTTGCTGCATGGTGTTCCAGGGTTGGGAAATTAGCAGAAGTGCCATCATTAATACCTATTATTCACATACTTCAATGGATAACAATGAAAGACAACCATGCTCATTGCTGTCCAGAAAATAGAGATGCTTTTTATTCCAGCAGAGAAATTACAACTTCTCTCTTGTTTAATGCTATTCATTATTTGGAGAGTAACAAAAAAAATATAGTAGGACAAAACTGGTATTTCCTATTTCTTGTTTTTAGAGAGGAAAAGAGTGGGGGTCAGGAAGATGATCAGAGGGCTGGAGAACCTTCCCTATGGGGACAGGCTGGGAGAGTTGGGGCTGTTCAGCCTGGAGAAGGCTCCAGGGAGATCTTAGAGCAGCCTCCCAGTACCTGAAGGGGGCTACAAGAAAGCTGGAGAGAGACTTTTGACAAGGGCTTGTAGTGACAGGACAAGGGACAGTAGATTTGAGCTGGAAGAGGGGAGATTTAGATTGGTGGTTAGGAAGAAATTCTTTCTAGTGAGGGCGGTGAGACACTGGAACAGGTTGCCCGAGGAAGCTGTGGATGCTCAAGGTGTTCAAGGCCAGGTTGGAAAGGGCCTTGAGCAACCTGGGCTAGTGGAAGGTGTCCCTGCCTATGACAGGAGGGTTGGAACTAGGCGATCTTTAAGGTCCCTTCCAACCCTAACCATTCTATGAATCTATGATTCTGTGATTTGTAAACACTTTGTACCCAGATTTTTCTGAACAATCAAAATTCTCTTTTAATTTCCTAACCTAGTATAATAAGAAGGCAGGCCCTGTGTTAAAGCAGTAATAAGCAGACACTGAACCTGAGTGTATTCAGTTTGAAAATCCCTGGAAAACCTGTAATATCTATCTGTTAAGAGTTGATGGGTAATTGAAGAGTATCCTTCTCCCAGGAACTGACTAATTGCAAAGTAATATTAATGCATTTCTCTGACTCAGCTGAGTCTCTCTCATGCTGTCAAGCAAGCTTTGGTCCATGGGATGTGGTTTGACTGATGAGAGAAATTTGTCAGAACCACTGAGCTGGAGGTTTGTACACTGCAAGGTCCAGCAGGGATCATGTCTAATCTCCGATGTGCAGATGGTGAGGATTAGGTGGGAATGGCTGTTAAGAACCAAGTGCAGCTGGGGACACTGGAGTTCATTATAAATCAATTGCTAGGTGAGAGCTGTGTGGAATATGCAGCAAGAGATGGTATTTTATTGATTCAGTACATGTATTATTGAAAAGAAAAAAAAATAGAAAGAAAGAAACAAGCAAACAACTATTTGATGGCTGCCTGCAGCATCATAAAGCTTAAATGTATTTGCTAAAGTCAAATTGATTGAGTTCACCATGTGAACTCCTTGAGATTCCTGGATCTTGGAGATGGAGTACATCCCTTGAAGGCTCAGCATGCTCCCAAGCTCCCTCCTACTCCACCAACCAACTCATAATGAAGAGTGAGACCCAAATAAATCATAAAATCTGAGAGGTCAGCAGTGAAAAAGAGCAAAGTGTCTCATTTCAGCTGTAGACTTCTGGTTCTAAAATGATTGAGTATGAATAACTCAATTTTAGATGGAAAACTGAAGGACAGAAAGGTGGAATGGCTTGTAAAGCATCAGGCAAAGGCAAATGGCAGAACTGGGAACAGGGTCCCTCTGTACCTTGAGTGGAACTCCTGTGAACATTGCATGGTGCAGTCTGGTGTCACTGATCCACTGCAGCAGTGCTGTACCGGTGTGGAATGTCCCTTCTGCTGGGCAGCTCAGTGCTAAGTGCTTTGGCAGAGGGAGAATGTGGATGGAGGAAAGAGAAGAAAGCAAGGCTATTCTATGATTCATTCTAAAATGAATTGTTTTGTTTGGAACAGACCTTTAAGATCATTGAGTCCAAGCATTCTCTAACTCTACCAAGCCTGCTGCTAAACCATGTCCCTCAGCACCACATCTCTGCCTCTTTTAGAAAGAATCATAGACTAGCCTTGGTTGGCCCAATGCCACCATGGACAGTAAACCATCTCCCTCAACACCATCTCTCTGTCTTTTTTCTGGTTTCAACCACCTCCCTGGGTATCCTGTTCACATGCTTAAGAACGCTGTCAGGGAAGAAGTTTCTTCATCCAGAGAAACTTGGCTTATGAGACTTCTTTAAATTATTTTTGAAGCAATGCATTGGTTCCTGAAGATGCCAGATGCCAGTCCTGCTAAGCAGCAACCTCCATGCACAGATGAAAGCAGCAG
The DNA here is from genome assembly GCF_027791375.1 of Indicator indicator. Lineage (NCBI taxonomy): Eukaryota > Metazoa > Chordata > Aves > Piciformes > Indicatoridae > Indicator > Indicator indicator. Next base: position 2,935,661 of record NC_072032.1, on the reverse strand, counting down.
ATGCACTGGATTGTGATGCTCATTTCCATGCTCTGAGCTTTAAAATTGTTCAGGACATATTATTTATGCACAAAAGGGTCCTTCAGACAATGCTGGTGCTGGGACATTTGTATTCTTTCTCCCTTTAGCTTGAAGTGGCAAGTCAAAAATTGGTTCTGCTGCCTGACTTCTCTTTGTAGATGTCTCTGACAAGGGTTCATACTGTGATTCTCATACATGATCTAAAGACTTTTGTTCTTCTTTCCGCAGTTTTATGTATTTTACTTTCCCCAGTTTTATGTATTTTAACAATTGACTTTAATGGGGCTGCTCTCAGTCTTCCCTGCATGTCTAGCATTCATATTCTTTTTCCTTTTGCTTAGAGGGAGTATTGTGAACTGAGCATAAAGCCACCAGTTTGTCCTGTGGAAATATCCACCATTACTGCTATTTATTAGAGGCATTATAGAAAAGCTATGAGCTAAATGGAGATAACGTGAGGGGAATCAGAATTCTACTGACACACAGAAGATAGGCATGGGAGAAATGGTGCCTCTCACCCCCAGGGATCAGTTTGATTGCTCTCACAGATATAACTAAGGAAGATGATTCACTTACTCTCCTTTTAGTGTGTTTATAAATATGTTGTAGTGGATAAAACTAATTCCAGTGTTTCACCACCCTCATAATAAAGAACTTCCTGATGGCCAATCTAAATCTACGCTGCTCTAGTTTAAAACCATTGCCTTTCATCCTATCACTGCAAGCCATCGTAAAAAGGCCCTCCCGAGATTTCCTCTAGGCCCCTTCAGATATTGAAATGCAGTTCTAAGGTCTCTTCAGAGTTCTCTGTTTCCCAGGCTCAACAGACCCAAATCTCTCAGCTTGTCTTCATAGGAGAGGTTTTCCAGCCCTCTGATCATCTTGGTGGCCCTCCTCTGGACCCACCCCAACAAGTCCATGTCCTTTTTGTGTTGGGGGCCCCAGATCTGGAAACAGCACTTCAGGAGAGGTCTCATCAGAGCAGAGTTGCAGCCCAGGAAGTATTTCAAAGAACACAGAAAGTTCCATCTAAATGTGAGGAGGAATTCCTTTACTTTGAGGGTGTTAGAGCTCTGGCTGCCCAGAGAGGTGGTGGAACCTTCATCTCTGGAGTCATTCAAAACCCACGTGGATGCCTTCTTGTGCAACCTGCTCTGGGTGAATCTCTTCTGGCAGGGGCATTGGACTTGATGGTCTCCAGAGGTCCTTTCCTACCTCTACCATTCTGTGATTCCGTGATTCATACATACAAGCACAGAGCATGCCTTGTGTGGAGGATGTAGGTTAGCAGTTTGTTTGTTTGTTTGTTAGCTGATGGTGTTAGAAACCATGTGCATATCTTGAAAAATTTGGAACTCCCAGAGCCCATTCTTCAACAGAGAAACGCCAGGAATGATAGTGTGGCATCACCCAGCTGTCTCCCAGCTGCTGTGTTAATTGAGTGAGAACCTTAATGAGCAAAGTGAGGTGAATGTAAAGACCTGACTCCCCAGCCCATGACACTGACAGTGTTTCATTTTGCTGTCAGCCTCAGCAAAACTTGGCTTTTCTTCCCCGTCATATCCCTTTATGGTAAGTTTTGCAGCAGTGGAGGAATGCAATTGATATGCAGTCAAATTGTTCCTGACAGAGAGATTTTAAAAGCTTTTAGACTGGATGTAAAGGAGGAAATTTTGTCTTTGTGGAACCTGCTTAGCCCATCTATCTGCATTAGGTGTCTAACAGTTACACTGAGCAGAAATGACATCTTAAAGAAGACTAAGTGCTACTTAACTTTTTAATGTCATTCTTGGAAGAGCTGAAGTTGATTTTTTTTTCTGTATCATTCCATCTTAGCATTTTATGAGAAATCAAACAGTACCTGTGTTCTTAATAGCTGACTTTCTAGTCTTCCTTCTGCACCATGGAGAGAGAGTTGGTGTCTCAGCATATGGAGTGGAAACACCACCCTGATGTGTGCCTGTATATGGATTTTGAAGAAATACAAACCAGAAAGAATCTTCTTCCATTTCTTATGACCAGATCCCTGCTATTGCAGGCATGTCTTTCAATCACCCTTGTGAACCCATAAAAATTCTCATTAAAATTAAGAGTTATTTTTGCACCAAGGCTTCCTGAAAAGCTGTTTCAGAAGCTTCGTTTTGTTACTGTCAGAAACTTTGTATTTGTTGGATTGTTTTTATTCCTGCCCAGTTAATTCATGGTTAGTTTTCTGCCAACAGTGTTATAGAATCAATCACAGAATGGTAGGGATTGCAAGGGACATCCAGAGATGATGGAGTCCAACCCTCCTGCCAAAGTGGGATCATCTTGGGCGGGGCACACAGGGAGGTGTCCAGACAGGTCTTGAAAAGGAGACTCCACAACCTCTCTGAGCAGCCTGCTCCAGGGCTCCAGCACCCTCACAGGAAAGGAGTTTTTCCTCATATTGAGGTGGAACTTCCTGTTTCCTCCATGCAGTTCCATTTCATAATATCTCCTGACTGCAGCACTTTAGATCCTTCAGTAGTGAGATCTGAACTTTCCTGTGCAAGACTTGTTTATACGGAGTATTTAATCTGAGATGTCTGTTTTGGAGTCTTATGTTTCTCTTTCAGATCTAGAGCAGTAACCCAGGAGCCCCAGCTGGGAACCTCTTGTGTATTCCTCTTGTGTATTTGTAAATATTTTGTATTACTTCTCCTCTTTGGATTGCACTCCTACAGTGTCCCCTCACAGCCTTCCTTTGACTAAAATTACACAATCCCAGCTTTTTTAGCCTTTTTTTTTCAGCAGCCTTCCTAACTCCTTTTTTTTTTTTTTTTTTTTTTGCCCTGCTTTACTCATTTAAATTCCTCTTTCTTGCACATAAGTGACAAGAAGTGCACAGTGTTCTGGATGAAAACTCCCCACTGCCTTGTGCAGTACCATTAATATTTCCTATTTCCACTCACCCAACACTCCTAATGCCTCATTTGCCTCCTTCACAGGCGCATTACACTGCTAGATTGTACTTATGGAGAGTAATAGGGCTTCCCTCCATTGCTATTTGCACCTGATGACTGCCTGACTTAAAACAAATTCTTACCAACAGTCGCTAGAATAAAGAGTAGAGCTTCATACTCTTAATTTCTAACCTGTGCCTTATATATAAACCTCATGACAATCCAGTTCTTCACAGTGACAGTCACTGACATTTGTGCTGAGGATTCTGCACAATTTTTCTGCATAGCCAAATGTCACAACTGCCAGCATGTGTATCTGCTGGTGCTGTCTGTGTAGGCTCAGCTACACTGAGGTGAGTTATGCTTAAAGAGAGGAGCAGAGAGGAGAAGAAGGGAAGGGAAGGGAAGGGAAGGGAAGGGAAGGGAAGGGAAGGGAAGGGAAGGGAAGGGAAGGGAAGGGAAGGGAAGGGAAGGGAAGGGAAGGGAAGGGAAGGGAAGGGAAGGGAAGGGAAGGGAAGGGAAGGGAAGGGAAGGCGAAGGGAAGGGAAGGGAAGGGAAGGGAAGGGAAGGGAAGGGAAGGGAAGGGAAGGGAAGGGAAGGGAAGGGAAGGGAAGGGAAGGGAAGGGAAGGGAAGGGAAGGGAAGGGAAGGGAAGGGAAGGGAAGGGAAGGGAAGGGAAGGGAAGGGAAAAAAGAGAAAAAGGTTTTTCCTCCATAGTTGTTTAGTTACAGGGAATTTGCAAAGATCCCTTGTCAACCATCTTTTTCTAAACTAGCCAGGCCAGCAGCCTGGGTCAGATGACAGCACCTGTCCACCTCCTGCTCATAATGTTGTGCTGAGTGAACATTGAATTGACTTCTCTCCTGAACTGTTCTTTCTGTTTCTCCCTTGCCCAAGTTCTGCCATGGTCCAGTTGCAGCACCCAGCAGATGCAATCTGACCATTGCCTTCTTCCTAACCCTGACATTTCTGTTTTGTGCTCACCCTTCACATTTTTGCCTTATTCCTGACCCTCTTGCCTTTGGATGAGCAGGGTGAAGATGTGCTACCCCCCAGGCTCAGCTGCACAGAACTAACTACACTGTGTTCAGTCTTCATTTCTACTCTAATTGCTGTCCTCAGTGCTCAGCCCATCAGGGTGCAAACACGTGGGATGAACTGGAGGAAGCCCTGAGAGGACTGATCTGATCTTTCTTAACTGACCCTTCTTTGAGCAGGAGGTTGAACTACAGATCTCCTGAGGGCTCTTCCAACTTGAACATTTCTATGAGCCAAGTGCTGCTTGTCTTGAAGAATCAAAACTCTTATTTTTACCCCTCCCTTTTTCTTTCTCTCTCTCTCTTTTTTTTAATTCTTCTTCTCTTTTATTCTATTTGTGTAAAGGATTCCTATTCAAAACCATTTTAAATCACATTTCTACTTGAACTCAGGATATTTGAACACGTGCATGAATAACCTTCCTGAGCACTTTCCTCTATTGAAGCAACCTTAAAATGGAACATATCTGAAGATGTTTCTTTGTATTTAATATTAGCTAGAAAAGCTTCATCTAAATTGACATTTGTGCCTCTGAGTTACACTTTCAAGAGGTGCAGAAAAGGTCTGTGATCACTCAATGTGCAATAGATATTACAGCTAGAAATAGTCCAAGGAAGTTTTACTTTGGAGAAAGATTTATTTCAGGGAAAAATAAAAGTACTTAGCTATTCACATGAGCTAGGTCATAGAAGTAGAAAAGTTATTTTCAACATTGTATCAAATTCAAGGTTAAAAGCTCATTCAACTCTTTTATATTAAAGGCAATATTTATAGTATTGGTTACATTGGGTTGTGCTGCTGGAGACATTTTAATATTAACAATGTAAATGGTACAGCAAATGGTACCTCTGAGGAATATGTAATATATGTATGTGCTGCTAATACAATTCTTATTACCATTATCTACTTTATCTCATTTCCATTAAAGTGATGGATATAAGGCAATAGGAAAGAAAAATGGCCATTTTTCTCTCTTTTCTGCTTTGCTAGCTGGCAGCATGTAACTGAGGAAAACTCTTATTTTATCAAGCACGTTTTAGACTCCCAAACTGGGCTGTAATGAGTGAACAGCAGAAATAAATGGCAGCAGTGAGCTTGTTCATTAGTATACAGAGACATTTATGAGCTGTGCTGAAGGTATTCAGTAACTTGCTTGGGAAACATGGCAATTCTTCTAGCCATGCCTGCTGTGAATGCTGCTTTGCTGTTTGTAGTCACGGACCAAATCCACAGGAAATTATGATGTGTGTCACCTAGAAGTGAAAGTTGATTAGCTTCTGTAGAAGTTGAAAATCCAGATGAGAAAGGTTAAAGTTTATTTTGGTTTCAAATTTGCCTTCTCATCTTCTGTTCAAAACAATCATAGAATTACCTACAAGATACCTGTGATGGTTTGAAACTGTCTTTTTAATTTTTCCTTGCAAAGTTCAGAACAGAGAAAGTGAAAGAATGTAAATAAGTCACTATTGGGTGTAAGAAAGCAAAATAACGATTGTTCTAAACACTTCCATTGGATAGATAGAAATGTTTAAGAACTATTACCCAAAACAAAGTAGGCATTCTGCACATTCTGCGTTCGGCAGTGGGGGCAGTTGCTGGGCTGTCTGGCTGCTGTTTCTTCTTCTCTTCTGGCTGAAGATAACACACTGACCTTGGCAGCTAAGTTAACAACTTTCTGCTTAACTAACTCTGCTTCTCTGTCCAGGGGGGTCTGGGGGGGAAGCTCCTGGGAGAGGGAGGCCCCTTTGGGAGGGTCCCCTTGGGGGGAAGCAAAGGGAGATCAGTTGTGCTTTTTCTGTTGATTGTATATATTTGTGAATGTTGTGAATTTTGTATATTTGTACATATTCATTGCATTTCATTGTAGATTTTAGACTCTGCTTGTAAATACAGCTTTTCATTTGCTTCCAGACTGGGCTAGCCTGGTTATTGTCGGTGGGGGGGGGAATTTCAGCTCACACCGACACACTTTTTATTTTTGGCGCTCCAACTCGGGGCTCGATTGCTTGTTTGATTTATTTCTGCTCAGATTAGGAAGCAAAATGAAGCTGTTTTGGATTCTGAGTCATTCTATTTCATCTATTATCAGTGTGATTGTTTACAGATGGGCCATTTCTTGCATGATAGACAAGATTGTGAGATATGTGGCATATAAGTCATTTCTTTGGGTTAAGAACAAGTTACTGAATGTTGGTGAATTCTGTTATGGTCTTATTGGGCTAAGAAGCTATGGTAACTCAACTATGGATCTGCTAGCAGACACATATGAGTTTGTTACTCCTCTTACAACTACAGAGGGTCTTTGTAACCAGTGGTACCCTAGATATCTTGTGCTTGCCTTAATTTTTGTTGCTTCTTGGAATAATCATATGGCTACTGATAGCACTGTATCAAGAAAGACATAAGGCTACTTGCTCTTCCAACTCTGCTGTGAATGTGAAAACCAAGCCAGTAAATTTGGTGGCCACTGTAACCAGAAAGCGTAAAGGAGTGCAGGAGGAGATGCAGATGCTGCAGGAGATGGTGCAGATGGAGATGAGGGTCCTTCTACTCAGGGTCCCTCTCTTAAGAAAGATCCTTCTGATGAGGAAGAGAGGGTTAGCCTTAAAACTCTGGTAGACCTCTTGAGACCCCACATGGATGATGGAGATGTAGGTCAGGATGTAGACCCTAGTAGATTAGCAACTGCTGGTAGTGCCTCTGAACTCAAAGAAATTCAACGGAGGATTAAAATAGGATTATGGGGACAGCGACCTCAGGATGATGATGATGATGATGATGATGAGGATGACATACAGTCAGCTAATGCACCCAGACAGGAAATTAGACATGTGAGGAAGGATTACATCAGAGGAGATAATGAGCCAGTCCTGTCTTGGCTAGCCAGGTGTTTTGATATGGGAGCCCCAGCATTGGTGGTAGGTGACAAGTCGGCCTCTCAGTTGGGGATGCTCTCAAAGGATACAGGCATAGACAGGCACCTAGGCAAGTGCATTGGTAAAGTTTCTCTGTGGGCACGCCTCCTACTGGCAGTCTCGCTGAGGTACCCCAGCAGAGATGATTTACCATGGAACCCTAAGCCTTGGACCACAATAGCTGAGGGAATCAAGCGTCTGAGAGAGTTTGCTGTGAGAGAAGTAATGTATGGAGATCATAAGACTCTGAATCCTGATGAAATTCCTGTTGGAACAGGCCTTGCCAAAAAGCTCATTAAGCTTGCTCCTCCTAATTATGCTACTATTCTGGCAAGCAGGATTGTGGCAAGAAATTATGGTGGAGCACCTCCTACTGTTGGCCATTTCACTGACCAAATGAGGCAGTTGGAGGATAGTCTTGCACGTACTTCTTTGGTTTCAGCCATTGAAACTTTGTCTGGAAAGATGGAGAATTGCATGAAAGAGCTGAAGGAGGAACTTAAAACCTCCATATCCAACTTGATGAAGGGGGATGATTCTAATTCCTCTTCCTCCAGATGGATACAAGTTTCAGCTGTTAGGAACAGACGTGCTCCAAGGAGGCCATTCCAGAATAGGTCAAACCAAAACAGACAGCAGAGGCAATCACGTGGCAGTATCTGGATAACTCTGCGTGATCAGTTTGGTGAGAACATGAACAGATGGGATGGTCAACCAACTTCTGATCTTTTCAAGAGGTTACGGGAGCTGCAGAGAGGCAGATCCCGAGGTAGCAATACCAGGAGGGTAGCTGTCGCTTCCTCAGTTTCCCAGAACAACTCTGATAGCTCCAACAGTGATCCTAATTCTGGTGCTGGACATTGTGCCGGCTGTACATGTGGAGGTAATCCCCACCATTAGGGGTGCCCTGCCTTCCGCCAGGGGGAGGTAAGGGATAATGGAGATAACAGAATCTATTGGGATGTGTACATCCAGTGGCCTGGCACTTCAAAATTTCAGAAGTACAGGGCCTTGGTTGACACAGGAGCTCAGTGCACCATAATACCATCAAATTATCAAGGGGGAGAATCTATAACTATTCAGGGAGTCACTGGTGGATCTCAAGAGTTGTTTAAGATAGAGGTTGATATAAGTTTAACTGGGAAGCAGTGGAAGAAACATACCATTGTAACAGGTCCTAATGCACCTTGTATTTTGGGAATTGATTTTCTGAGAGAAGGGCGTTTTAAAGACCCTAAGGGTTACAAATGGGCTTTTGGAATAGCAACTGTAGAAATTGATGGAGGAAAATTGAAGTTGTCTATCAGACCTGAGCTTTCAGATGAATCTGCAGTTGTGGGACAACATGAGATAGAGGATGTAAAGCTGCCGGTTGCTTCTCAAACTGTGCATCACAGACAATACAGAACCAACCGTGACTCTTTGGTGCCCATTCAAAACTTGATTCGTCAGTTGGAGAGTCAGAAGGTCATCAGCAAAACTCATTCACCTTTCAACAGTCCAATCTGGCCTGTGAGAAAGCAGAATGGAGAGTGGCGTCTGACAGTTGATTTCCGTGCCTTGAATGAAGTAACTCCACCCATGAGTGCAGCTGTACCAGACATGATGGAACTCCAATATGAGCTGGAATCCAAGCAGGCCAAATGGTATGCTACCATAGACATTGCTAATGCTTTCTTCTCTATTCCCATAGCAGAGGAATGCAGGCCTCAGTTTGCTTTCACCTGGAGAGGCATTCAGTACACATTCAATCGTTTGCCCCAGGGGTGGATTCACAGTTCAACCATCTGCCATGCAGTGATCCATGATGCTTTGGAGAAAGGTGGAGCTCCAGAACACATTCAGTTCATCGATGACATCATCGTCTGGGGTGAGACTGCTGAAGAAGTCTTCGAGAAAGGTAATAAAATCCTTGACATTCTCTTGCAAGCTGGTTTCGCTATCAAGCGAGACAAGGTGAAAGGACCTGCCAGAGAAATCCAGTTTCTGGGAGTGCGGTGGCAAGATGGTCGCCGTCACATCCCAATGGATGTGATAAACAGAGTCTCCACCATGGCAAATCCCATCAACAAGAAAGAAACTCTGCGTTTCTTAGGCATAGTGGGATTTTGGAGACTGCACATTCCTGGATACAGTCAGATTGTGAAACCTCTCTATGATGTGACTCGAAAGAGAAACAGTTTCCAATGGGGTCCTGAGCAACAAGCAGCCTTTGACCAGATCAAGCGAGAGGTAGTCCAAGCGATGGGTCTGGGACCTGTCCGAACTGGTCCAGACATTAAGAACATTCTGTACACGGCCGCGAGTGACAATGGTCCAACCTGGTGCTTATGGCAAAGATCTCCAGGGGAGACACGAGGACGTCCTCTTGGTTTCTGGGGTCGTGGCTACAGAGGCTCAGAGGCAAACTACACTCCAACAGAGAAAGAGATTTTAGCTGCTTATGAAGGAGTGAAAGCTGCTTCTGAAGTGATTGGAACTGAGTCACAACTTCTTCTAGCTCCTAGATTGCCAGTTCTGAATTGGATGTTCAAAGGCAAAGGTTCTTCACCACATCATGCAACAGATGCTACCTGGTCTAAGTGGATGGCTCTGATAACACAGAGAGCTCGAATGGGAAATCTCGAAAGGCCTGGTTTGGTGGAGGTGATCACAAACTGGCCAGAAGGCACAAGCTGTGCAAAACCTCCAGAGGAGAGAGTAACTCGTGCTGAGGAAGCTCCTCCTTACAGTGATCTGTCTGATGATGAAAAGAGATATGCTTTGTTCACAGACGGTTCCTGTTGTCTGGTTGGGAACAAGCGGAGATGGAAATCTGCAGTGTGGAGCCCAATGCGCAGAGTTGCAGAAGCGAGAGATGGAGAAGGAGAATCCAGTCAATGTGCAGAGGTAAAAGCTGTCCAGCTAGCTCTTAACGTAGCTGAACGTGAGAGATGGCCAAAGCTTTATCTCTACACTGACTCGTGGATGGTAGCCAATGCCTTGTGGGGTTGGCTGAAAGACTGGAAGAA